>NW_022900944.1:40006331-40054252 GCF_012274545.1 Fukomys damarensis
TTTTTTTTTTTTTTTTTTTTCTTCAATTTTGAGACAAGTTTTCCTAAATTACCCAGGCTGGCCTTGAACTTGAGATCCTCCTGCCTCAGCCTGCTGAATAACTGGGATTACAGGCATGCCTCTCTGTACCCAGCCATTTGAATCTTATTTAAGTGGCAGCAAGTGACTTAGAAGGGATTCTGTACCCCTCCTCTTCGTCTTTGGAAAGCCATGGTGCTAACTGGCTTCATTTCCTCCACAGGGAAACATACCTGCAATCTGGAGACCTGTGATGTCAGGCGTACTTGCCCATCACCACTCTGCAAGTTACACCTTCTAGTTTTTGTTGACCAGATTAGATTAATCCAGAAGGATGAGGAGGATAGCAGTAGCCTTGGATCCTGGAAAATTGCTGGTGGCTTTGCTTTTTAGCAGGAACACTATAAGGAAGAGAAGAGGTGTGGAATCGCGCATGAAGCATAGAATTGAGTCTCATGAAAGATGAAGGAAACAAGGGTCCTAGTGAGGCCATGCACTGTGGGCTTGTGCAGACTGCAGCCTGTGTGGAGATGCGTGATTTCGATTTTCACTCTCACGAGTGTGTGAGCCAGGAGCACCCCAGAGTTTCTGAACCTTGAAGGGGCCAATTCTTAGGGGCTGTCCTAAGGGTTTATCATAAACATGGAAAGGAAGATGGAGTTATTTGTTGACTGGGCATCCGTACTGAGGCAACCGTATGCAGCTTGGCTAACTATGCTGTTTCTTGGGTTGGTTCTTTTACTATTGAAAACTATGAACACATGGTGTCGTTGTTCACACTGTACAGGAAATGAACAATGGAGCCTGCAGATTTCCTGCAGGAGAATTTTAATGCGCAGATTTAAAGCAAGTAGATCCCGAATCTGCAGTAAATGGGAGGTGTTCACCATAGCATATCTGCCCAGTTCATGCAAGGAGTGAGGCTCAGCAGGACCTTTAGGGTAGGCTGTCTCCAGCCATCCCATGGGAGGTGGTCCCCGGAAGGCTTGTGGATAGGATGGATGTCTGTCTCCACCACACAGTCACAGGGAGGAAGCAAAGAACTAGAAACTAACTGTCAAGGGTGACTGAGCCCTGTTTCTGGCATGGAAAAGCCCACCTTGTCTTCCAAACAGATGCTGATACAACAGATACAATTTGCATAAAATAAAATTCAATGGTTTGATTTGAAATCGAATGATTTCATAATGAACAGTATGTGGGCATCGCCCTATCCAGGTTTAGAGTATTTTCACCCTCATAGCCCCAGGAAAAATTACCCTCTATGTAATTAAGTGTTGCAGAAGTTCCACGTAAACAAAGCCATGCGTCTTTTGAGTCTGGCTTCTTTTGCAATCATGTTGGAGCCTGTATGTGTTGCTATTAGCTGCAAAAGAAAATTCCATTTTATAGTATATCCATTCATGTACTAGTGGCCACCCAAAGGTATTTTACTATTATTTTATTTGAGTGATGAGACTTTGCAGATAAGATTAATTAGGAGCAATTGGAGTGAGAACATTAGATTAAGTCATCTGGGTGGGTCTTAGATGCCACCAGAGGTGTCTTTATGGAAGAAGAGGAGGGGGAGATTGGACTCTGCACAGTACCTAGGAATCTTCGGGACAATACGAAATGGGGAAAGCCAAAAACACAGAGGAGAAGGCGATGTGAAGGTGACAGTAGAGAGTACAGTGGTGTGGCTATGAATCAGGAAGTGTCAGAAAGTTGGTGCTGACAGCAGGCGGAAGGGATAAAGTCCAGCTTCTCCTACAGAGCGCTGCTGACATGTTGGTCTCAGATGTACAGGTCTCAGCCTCCAGGAGCATAAGAGGTTTGTGTAAAGCCACAAAGGTCACGGCCATTTGTTACAGCAACCTCAGGAAGCTAAGAGAATTTGTCAGGTGATGTACATTTACAAAGTTTCTAAATTTGGGCTATTTTGCTGTTATGAGCATTCATATACAAGTCTTTCTGTGGCAATATGTTTCTGTTTCTCTCATAAACAGAGCACATCTCTGTTTCTATGCTACACATAGGCATGGCATTGCTGGGTCCTGTAGGAGCTTTGTGTTTAAATTTTTAGAAACTGCTTATCTGTTTTCCAAAATGGTTGTACTGCTTCCTTTCTCACCAGCAAAACACTCTTATGCAGGTTCCTGTTTCGCCACGTCATCATCAACATGTGGTATTTCCTTTCGGTTTGGTTGTACAGATTGAATAGACCCTATCCAAAATGGCTGAGACCAACAATCTTTCAAATTCCAAAATGTATTTGGGATTTTGGAATATTTGCCAAGTTCAGCATACCTAATCTGAAAATCTGAAATCTGAAATTCTCCAAAGCCCAAACACATTCATGTCATGTCATTTAAAAAGTTTCAAATTTCAAAAGGGACCTCTAATCCTAGTTCCATTGAGGTACGTCCATACTGATTTCCACAGTGGTTGCAACAGCGTGTGCTCTCACCAACAATGAAGGAAGCAGGGCTCCTCTTTCCCCACAGCCCCGCCAGCATTTGTTATTGGTTGATTTCTTGATAGCAGCCATTTTTTGTGGGGTGAGGTGGAATCTCAGTGTTGTTTTCATCTGCATCTCTGGAATGATGATTCGGTGATGCCGAACATTGTCTCACGTATTTATTTGCTATTTCTACTTCTTTGTCTGAGACATGTCTGTTCATTTCAAATGCCCATTTTTGGATTGGGCCTTTAAATTTGGGAGATCTGATTTTTTTTTAAGTTCTTTATATATTCTAGATAGTCGACCTTTGTCTGAGGAAGAGCTGGTGAAAAGTTTTTTCCACATTGTGGGTTGTCTCTTCGCACTATTAGTTGTTTCTTTTGTGCAGAAGCTTTTTAATGAGAGCCTTGTTGATCGTTTGTACTGGAATGTTGGCTAGAGGTGCTTGACCTATTGTCTCTTCAGTGGATATGAAGCGGTTTCTCGTTATGAATTTTCCTAACTTGGATGATGTTGAACAGCCTTGCACTACTCATATGCACACATTTTTAGTAAAATGCAGTCAGATTGTACCTATTTTCCATGGGCTCTTTTTTTTTTCTTTTTCTCCTTATTCTTGAGTTGTAAGGTGGTAGGTATTGTTCACATTTTTTAAAAGAGAAATTTTAAGTTTACTGTAAAATCGAGTGCCATATACAGATTTTTTCAGGTACCTCTGCTCCCACGTGTAAATGGCATCCCCATCACTGTCAGCAAAACCCACTATCATTCTGCATTTTTTAAATAGTGGATGAGCTTATATTTGCAAATCTCCACTCAAAGTGCATTTCATTACACTCAGTGTTTCATATTCTATGGGTTCTGATAAATGTGAAAGGATATTTGTCTACAATGTTACTATCATGCACAGTACTATTGCTGTTCTAGAAAAATCCTCTAGATTTCACCTATTTATTTCCCATTCCCTAATGGTCTCTGTCAACTACTGACCCTTTTACTCTTTCTTTAAATTTGCCTTTTTCCAACGTCATATAATTTAAATCATGCAGTTTGCAGATTTTTTGGATTGGCTCCTTTCACTTGGTAATGTGTACTTAAATTTCTTCCATGTGGTTTTTATTATTTGACAAGATTTAATCTTCTAGTCCAGGGACATAAAATGTCTCTCCATTTAATTAGATATTATTTAATTTTTCTTGCTATGTTTTATAGTTTTTGCTGTTTTAGTCTTTTACTTCCTTTTTTAAATATATTCCTAAGCAATGTTTTATTTTATTAGTATTTCCAGATTCCATTTTCAGGTTATTTCTTGCTATTTTATAGAAATGCAATTGATTTTTTTTTGTACGCTACTCCCATATGCTATAACATTGATGAATTTGCTTTTTAGTTTTAGTGGGTTTTTGATGTTGTTGTTGTTTTGTTTGTTTTTCTTTTCAAATGTTTTAAGATTTTCTATGTACATGACTGTGTCATCTGTGGGTAGACACCTTAAATTCTTCCTTTCCAAATGGGGTGCTTTTGTTGTTTACCTGATGGCACTAGCTAGAAGTTATTCAATAGAAGTTGTTCAATAGAAGTGGCAAAAAGTAAAGACTCTTGTCATTTTCCTCATGCCTTCTAGAAAACTCAGAGAAACACTTACCTCAATTATATTTATTTAGTTGTTAATTTCTGCATTTTGTTTTGTGTTTAATGGTTTCCTGGGGAAATGCCACAGACACATTTGTTAGATTGTTCTTATTGTTCCTGTTCTCAGTAGCAGAAGCTCCACAGAATTAATAATGAACATTCTGGGTCAGTGCTGGGTTGGTGATCTGACTGTGGCAAGTACAAGAGACTGCTAATGTAAAAGTGTGGTAGCATCCTGGAGCCTTATGTATTCAGGCTCCCTGTGCAAAGAATGATAACGTGTCTCACTGTCAGACTTTGGGAGGTATGTGTGGCCAGGGACTGGGAAAGTTTGGAGAGGAAAATGGGGATTTATGGCATAAATTACAATGACTTTTGATTAATTGGGGGAATATAATTAATCATTGTGTAGAGTATCACGAATCCCATGGTTAGTCAGTGGTAAGTATGTGGGTTTCGTGGTGAGAATCAGTGGGTCAGCAAAGCAAGGCTGAGTGACAGAGGACTGTGGATTAGAAATAAGGTTTCTCTGGAATCGGCTGTTGTGTTCTTTAGATGTGGTATGCAGAAATGGAGATTGAAGGGCCTGAAGTGTAGAACCCAGGTCTGGAACTGACGCCTATAGGCTCAGGAAATGGGGTCTTATGTGTCAGGAATGTCTGTGTGGTACTGGTGGGAGTCTGGGTCTATAGCACCAGCAGCGATACTGTTATTGAACTTCTATGTCCCTTCCTGGACTAGGTTAGGATGCAAGCTTCATGGAGATTGCATAAAACAAGAGCTACATCCCGAGAGCACCCGAGCCACAAGTTACCCACAGCCATTCAGCCCAGAATGTCAGCCTTGAAAGGGTTATGGTAGGAAAGCTGGACCTACAGGCTGAACTCAAACAGACAGTATGAATATAAATGTGGAAAACCCAAGAGACTAATTGAAAAATCACCACAAGCAACTATACTGTTTAGTAAAACAGAAATTTGCAGAATTAATTTATAAAATGCAATATACTGGGTACATACAGATATAACACAATATGGTATACAGTGAAGGACGATTCTGTTTGCGATCATTAAATAAATAAACATAAAACACTTAGGCATAAATGTTTCAAGAGTAGACCAATAGACAGATATAATTTTAATTTATTCATTTTCTTGGCAAAAATACATTATCTGAACTCAATCATGGGAAATATCACACCAATTGAAACTCAAGGAATATTGTGCAAAGTAACCAAACAGAACTTTTTGAAAAGGTAAAGGTCATACATAGATTTTTAAAAATTTAAAAAACTTTCTTGTTAAAACAAGTCTAAAGGACATACTAACTAAATAAAAGCAATGTATATTCTTATTGGATCCTGGAGTAGATAGGTAAAATAAAAACAATCTAGTCACAAAGCCATTACTAGGGCCAAAGAAATTGAAAATCAATAATACATTAAGCAAACTTATTGAATCAATGAAAAGTTTCTTTGCTCTGTAAAAAAAAATTTTCATTCTTAGGAGAGACACCGATTCAAAAGTAAAATATAGTGCTGTTTGAAATTTGTTTTCAAAGTTGTTGAGCAATAAAATGTGCATACAAGTTTTTAAAAAACATTCAAATAAAAAGTTCTAAAACATATACAGTAAATCATAAAGAATCTCAAAAGACAATTAATGTAGCATATCTGAAATTCTTCAGCTTAAGCCTCTGAAGTGAAACTTTGAGTTCTCATTATGTACAAAGGACAATGCTCCAGGTAAGAAGAGAAATGAAGAAGCAGGATGAGGAAGGAAACCAAGCCAGAGATTGTTCTCCAGCCAAAGCACTCTCGATAGCAATCTTTAAGTTTAGGGTAGAGGGTAGAGGGTAGAAGTGTAGACCTTTGGCCTCAGAGTCATCTGATCTTTATCAAGACAGCTGGTTTTAGATGCTCCTTTACCAAAATTTCCTTGGTGAATGGCCTTGTCAAGGATAAGAATAAATATACTGTTCTTCTAGCTTTCTACACAGACCAGGTATTAAAATCTAATGAGGTTCAGCCTCACCAAAGCAACAGGGCCAATCAACCATGGGCTGACCCCTCTGAGTCCATGAGCCAAAATGAATCTTTCCTCCCCTTAAGTAGTTTACCTCAGAAATTTTGTCACGGTGTCAGAAAGCTACCGAATACAAATACACTGTTAAACACTGTTTTAGCTCAAGAAAAGTAAATATTTATGTCAAAAGTGAGCAAAGTATTTGCCATCATACCCCAAAGAGTTAATATGTTTAAAGTAGACTTTCTAAAAATAGAGGAAAAGTCTATCGACCCTATGGGGGAAGAAAAGAGCCCAAAATACAGACAAGTCAAGGAAAAGAAATGCAAATCATCCTTAACCTGATGCTACTTGCTGAAATAATTTCTAGAGACATATTTTTAAATATCAAAAATGATGCACTCCCAAGCCTACCTACTATAGTACAGTAGTGCTTGCTTCCCTGCAGCTGCACTTTCCCCACTTTCATGGACCTGCTCACAGCAATCATGAGAAATTATTAGATGAAAATGTCTAGCAATGGAGAATTCATAAGTCTTACATTGCATGCAGTTTGAGGAGTATGATCACATCTCTTGCTGTACCACTCCTGTCCCAAGACACATAGCTTCTTTTGCCCGGCATAGCTACTCCTTCTACATTACCTCCCCATTAGTCACTTAGCAGCCAGCTCAGGTATCAGAGCGATGGCATCACAGTGCTTGTGTTCCAGTAACCTTTATTCTACTTAATAATGGCCCCTCACACCAAAGCTTTATTATAGCATGTTATTATATAACAATATAATTATAAAATATTATAATAGATTGGATTATATATTAGGATATACTGGACACAATTGTTCAACATTGTAATGTACTTGTTCTACTTCATTATTAGTTCTCTTAAACTCTTACTGTGCTTAATTTATAAATTAAACTTTATCATAAGTATATGTATATATGTCTAAGAAAAACATGCTATGAATAAGATTGGATACTATCCGTGGTTTTAGGCGTTCATTGAGGGTCTTGGAAAATATCTCCCTCCGATGATAGAGGATTTCTCTATTATTTTTCAAAAGTAAGCAACAGAAGGCTGTTGCTTCAGTGCACCAAAAATGAGAGACTGGTTGAATAATCTAAAGCATATCAATATTGAGCATTAAAAGAGCAACGGGGAGATAAAGGATGGAAATGAAAGGTGGTTGGGATGAGGCAGAGAAGAGAAATAGCGGGTGGAGTAGAAGCTGGGTGATCAAGTGAAGCTCATCCTGTGCCTTTGGTATTAAGCGTAATCCCCCTCCCAAATCTAATGCAAATAGATTAGGATGCAAATGATATTTTAGAAAGAAAGTAAAAGAGTCTGTTAGTTGTTTTAAGGCTGGCATAACAAAGTGCCACCGATGAGGTAGCCTGAATAACCAGAAATTTACTTTCTCAAAGTTCTGGAGGCCGGAAGTCAAGTTGTCCGCAGGGCTCGTTTCTACTGAGGGGCTCCCCGCTTGGCTTTCTGGTGGCTTTCTTCTTCCTGTGTTTTCCCATGGACATGTGGACTGTGTTCTAATCTCTTCTTCTTATAAAGACCGCAGTCACATTGGAGTAGTGCCCGTGATGAAGTCTTCATTTTGCCTTCATTACCTCTTAAGGAGTCAATCTCCAGGCACGGCCACATTCTGAGGCACACTGAGGGTGAGGATTTCATTTGTGATCTGGGGGAGGAGGACAAAGGGGAACCCATATACTATTTGTGAATGGGCATAGTTAACCATGCTTGTGTGAGCGTGCAGAGAAGAAGGATCCCAACCAACGAGTGCGCAGAATGCTCAGATCACTTTTGCCTAGTTGATTTGCCTGAAGGATGAACAGTGCATGCAAATGACAGAGTGATTGCAAGCGACCAGTACAGCCAGTGATCAAAGTGTATCATTATAGTGAACATGCCCTAGTGCAGGAAAGGACATGCAGATGACTATGCTCCATGAAGCCAGTTGTTCCACAGAAGCTATGGCATACCTTGGCTCAGACTAAAAGAGGGGTGGCTTTTTTAATATGGGGTATAGACTTGTCTATGGTTCACAAGATCATGAAAGCTGGTCCACCCCATCCCTCTCAGGTTCATAGCCATAAGGGAGCACTAGAGATGATTCCCAAACCTAGCTCCATTCCTGTCTACAGCTGAGTGGGGAAGCAAGGCTGGAAAATGATCATGCCTCAGTTTATGCTCTGTGTAATCCAGCACCCTGCATGGAAACCTCATTCCGCTGGCCTTTCTTCTTTTCCTGCCTCTATAAACAGCTTGCCATTCTTGCAACTGTAAAATTCTCGAGCAGATTTCTTACTGCATGTCAGACACCAGTGAGTCCTGGCAAGGCTCTGTCAAGGATGAGGTCCCACTGTGAAGGTAGAAATGGAGAGAAAGAAGAGCTATTTCAGCATTTGTTTTATAGGTCTGTGTGTGTTGTTGTTGTTGTTGTTGAGGGTCACACTCAGAACCTCATGCATGCTAGGCAAGCACTCTACCACTGAGCTGCAGCTTTAACCTTGACAGAGATTTTAGGACAAGTAAATCTTAACTCAAAGAGCCATTTGCTCCTCCTCCCAGCTATACCTGCTGATAGATACATTGGAACCAGAAAGTCAGACTAACACCAGGCAAGGTTTTAGAATCAACATCACTAAGGTAAACCCAAGAACTCTTTCCTTCTCACAACTTCTCCTAAAATAAACAAGTCTCTCCAATGTGCTTTTGATGAGAGATGGTTTCTGAAATCCAGAAACTTCCTTGAAAACCTATCGCTCCTTTTCCTTCCCACTACTGGTCCCAGTGGCCCACTCCTGTTGCACTCAACAGGATCATGTTGCACTCTCCCGATCATGCCATTAAAGTATGATCTCATCAGTGGATTGAAATATTGATGCAGTGAAAGCTTCATGACCCAATGACCTGAAAGTCTTACCTCTGAAGAAATGGGACTTTGGGAGAACATTATGGGTCTAACATAACACACACACACACACACACACACACACACACACACACACACACACACACTTTGGAGTTCACCTTCAACTTTAGGACCAAAGGAGGATTCTGGAAAGAGACCATCTGTGGAGAAAATAGCATCTATGGTGCAGGCGGATATCCTTTGGCTTCGACCTGGATAGTACAAGTTTTTGTTATTTAAAGATGCAAAAGCTTCTGAAAAAAAGGTCATGGTAGTTGCCCTGAATGGTGCATAACTAAATACTAAAGTGGCTGTTGGTCCATTTCAAATGCCTGTAACAACAGACAAAGCAGTGCACCCCTACAAGGTGGGAAATATGAAGATGGGAATTCCATCTACTGAAACTGTTCACAAATTTTCATCACATAATATTATTTCAGAAACTTTGAGGAAATTTCAAGTCTAAGGAAATGGTACTTCAATTCTTAATAATCATGTACATTGAAAACAAAGACAAAATTAAGAGTCCTTTATATATTAAGTAGAAGGTCATCATCAGATTTCTCAGAAAATACCTCCTGAAATCACACATACTACAGAAGTCAAAAGTTACATAAACTGTCTTCATAAGAACAAAATATTGGGATGCTGGATGACATCATTGTAGAATGTCTACAAGGGATGTTTTGCAAAGTGTCTCAAAAACTTTTAGCATTTTAAAAATATTAATTTTCCTCTCCCTGTTGTAAAATCAGTATGTGTTTCATTAATGATATAGAAAAAAGAAAAAAATCATTAGTCCTACTCTTGATATTTAAAAAAATAATCACTGGTAGTATTACTTCTTATTGCCTCATAGCCTTTTATTTCTATTCAGTTCTACTATGTAACTGTTCTATGATTGAAAAAAAAGGAAGTCACTTATTTATCATTGAGTCTCTCTGAGCACCCTCCCCATTTCTGATTAACTGTATACGTTCCCTGGGAGACATACATATCACTATCACTGATTTCAGAGACATTCATCTCTGAAACACATTTCCCCTTGCTTCCCATGTGTGTCACAGCAGGTGCCTTGCCACCGACTGGATCCACAGACCCCCACACACTGAACCTTCAGTTGCCATCACTAGGTAATGTTATATACATCAAATGAAGAAAATAGATTGATGGGGAACTTCTTACTTGTTTCCTGCCATAAGAAAAGGGTAAAGGGTAGGAAGTGGGTGTAGTAAGAAAAAGCATTAGAGATCCTATGGAGATGGAATTATATTATATGCTAATTGGGTTTTTCAGTGGAATTTTACATTTTTAATGTTTTAATCAATGTAATTGTGTCACTGCAAATATCCTGTAGGGTGTTAAGATGTTACCATTTGGAAAACTGTGTGCTAATAGACACACAGATTTCTCTGCATTATTTCTTATAAAGGTCTGTGAATCTATCCACCTTACTCCAGAAAGAATGACTATCATCAAGAAATCGGGTAATAACAAATGTTGGCAAAGCTGCAGGGGAAAGGAACCCTTCTACACTGTTGGGGGCAATGTAAACTAGTACAACCACTGAGAAAATCTGCATAGAAATTTGTCAAAAAACTAAAACTAGAAACTTTATTTGACCCAGATACTCCCCTTCTAGGTATCATGCCAGAAGAGTAAAAGACATCGTATTTTGGTAATATATGCACACCCATGTTTATAGCAGAACAGTTTGTAATAGGTAAATCTTGGAAATGGCCTAAATGTCCATCAACAAATGGATAAAGTGTGGTATTTATACACAATGGATTTTTAATTTGCCATAAAGCATGATGCATTTGAATCATTCATAGGTACATAGATGTGACTTGAAACCATAATACTATATGAAATAAATCAAATACACAACCTTAACTATCTCATGTTTTTTTCTATGAGAAATCAAAATATAAGTAAAGAGCAAAAGAAAAGATAGATAATAGGAAGTAGGGAGATCATTTTCAAATGGGAAAGGGAACAAGAGGTGGAGAGAGAGGGAAGGGAGAGAAAGGAGATGAAAAAAATAATTGAAAGAAAAAATGTAAATAGGCCTCCTGCAAATGGGAAACAGGCCAAGCAATAGAAAGAACAAGGCAGAATAGGAGGGAAGGGGACGAAAACAGGATTAAGAGGTGTTATGTACATGTACCAACTCCCCATTATAAATGGAGTCATTTATGTACTGCAAAAGTACAGTAATAAAAATAAACGGGGCTGGGAATTTAACTCAGTGGCACCATCCCTGTCTTGAAAGCACAAGGTCCTGAGTCAAATCTCCAATACCAAAAAAAAAAAAAAAGTCTGTGAGTCTACAATTATCTTGGAATAAAAATAAATGACTAGACATTAATTCATATAACAGCATATTAGAATATCGAAAGCATTTTCCAAAGGTAAAAAAGGCAAATATTTAATGTTACATATACGACCATGTTCATGTGGCATTATGAGAGGAAAAAAACTGACTTTTTCCTCTACGGATAAAACAGCCATTGCTCAAGTTTGTGGGAATTGATGGGAATGAGAAGAAGAGGGCTGCTTGGGGTTGTTATGGTGATGGAACTGCTCTGTATGGTGTAGAGGTCATAGACACGACTGTGCCTTTGTCAAAACCATAGGCAACAGACACATGGCAGCAGGCATAACAATTCCCAATTTGAAACTATACTACAAAGCCACTGCGATAAAAACAGCATGGTACTGGCAAAGAAACAGACCTGAGGATCAGTGGAACAGACTAGAAGACACAAAAACAACTCCAGATGTACTCAGCTACCTCATCTTTGACAAAGGAGCTGACCATCCCCACTGGAGGAAAGATAGCCTCTTTAATAAATGGTGTTGGAAAAACTGAATCTCAAACTGCAAAGATTAAAAATAGCTCCTTATCTTTCACCATGCACTAAATTAAAATCAGAGTGGATTAAAGATCTAAGTATTAAAACAGAAACACTAAACTTGCTGGAAGATAAGTTAGGCAGAACTCTGGAAGACATTGGCATAGGAAAAGATTTTATGAACAAATCCTCAGTAGCATGGGAACTAGCAGAAAGAATCAACAACTGGGATCTCATCTTATTAAAAAGCTTCTGCAAAAGAAACCATCAACAGAACTAAGAGGCAACCTACAATGTGGGAAAAAAATTTTACCAGCTGCTCCTCAGACAAAGGATTATTATCTAGAAAGAACTCAAAACAATCAACCCCCCAAATATAAAAACCTGATTCAAAAATGGGCATCTGAAATGAAGACATTTCTCAGACAACGAAGTAAAAGTAGCAAGTAAATATATGAAAAAATGATCATTCGAGAGATGCAGATGAAAACAACACTGAGATTCCACCTCACCCCACAAAGAATGGCTGCTATCAAGAAACACACAATAACAAATGTTGGCAGGGTTGTGGGGAGAAAGGAACCCTTCTCCATTGGTGGGAGTGCAGACTGGTACAACCACTATGGAAATCAATATGGAGATACCTCAAAGAGCTGGGACTAGAGTTTCCATTTGGCCCAGCCATCCCTCTGTTGGGTGTCTTTCCAAAAGAATTTAAAAAATCATACCACAGTGATATATGCACACCAATGTTTATAGTGGCACAGTTTGTAATAGCTAAAACTTGGAAACAGCCCATTTGCCCATCAGTTGGGAACTGGGTAAGGAAGATGTGGTTTTTCTATAAAATGGAATACTTTATGGCTGAACTCAGCCATAAAGAATGAGAAATTAGATTCATTCATAGGAAAATGGACACATATTGAGGATATACTCCTAAGTGAAATAAATACACATGTGTAAATACCAAATAGTTTCTCTGGTGTGAAAAACTATAATGGTACATAAGATCCTAATGAGATAATCAACAATGTGAAATAGGAAGAAAGGGGCTAAAGGTGTAGGGAAAGTGGGAAGGGTAGGGGAGAGGTAATAAAGGAAAAGAAAAAAATAGGAAAAAATGAAAATAAAGTGTGAATGGGGAGGTGAGGGGGGGTGAAGGGAGGGCAGGGACAAGGGGAAAAAATGAGAACCAAGACCTGTCATGTAAAGGTACAAGATCCCAATAATGAATGTAACTGTACTGTATGCCTAAAATGTACCAATAAACTCAATTAAAAAAAATAAGATGCACATTCAGCACTCAGACATAAATTTCCCTGTTTGCCATAGAGAAAGACAGGCAGGAAAGCAGACAGACAGACGTCTGAGGATGACAAGACAGAATGCAGCGTAATCTGTGACAAGAGACTAACTGCTCAACAAGTGCATGATGTAATCTCAGTGAAGGAACTGAAGAAAAACAGAGCTAAACTAAATAACTCTGGAAGCCACTGTTTAGACTAGACACACCATAAATCTAAAGACAAAAAGAATTCTGCAAAATTGGAGTTGGCAGATCTGTTTCTTATAGGGGTAAAGGTTAGCAATTCTAAACTGCTTTGCATTTCACTAGTTATAAGCAGAATAATAACGCCCACAGATGTCTACATGTAGTACCTGGAAGGAGCCTGTGAATGAATTAACCTACACACCAAAAGATCTTTGCAGATATGATTCACTATAGGGTGTTAAAATGAGGAGTTTCTCTCTGATCATCTGGATGAATTCAAGGTAAGCACAGCTGTCATAAAAGTGAGAGAGCAAGGCTGAAGACTGGGGTAGGGGCTGTCCTAACTGAAGCATTGCCCCAGAGGTCAGGAGTGATTTGATTATTGGCTCTGAAAACAGGGGTCAAGATCATGATACAAAGTATGTCATCAGTGTCTAGAAACGGCCAAGTTGTGTATTGTTCTTAGTTTCCTTGAAGAAACACATTCCTGCTTGCAACTGGCTTTTGGTACAACAAGTTCAATTCTGGGGTCTACAAGTATAAGATAATATACCTGTGTTGCTTTAAGTTATCTTGTAATAATTATTACAGCAGAAATGGAAAATCAATGTAGATAATTTTTGGTAATAGGAAGTGAAGGCTACTTCTGTAAACCTCCTAAAAATATTGAAGAAACTTTAGAACTGAGCTATGATCACAAGGTTAAAAAATATTAAGGAGCACTGAAGAAAAAGTTAATTGCAAGAAAGTGTTGATTAGAAATGTGAGTGCTTTTCACTGTGCTTTGAGAACTAAGAAGGAAGTAAAGAGAATGGTGGAGAAAACAAATGATTTTAGAAGATGCCTAAAGTATCGTAAAGACTGTTCAGTAAACATGAATATTGAAGATATTGCCAGTGAGGACTCAGAAGGAAATGAGAAGCATGTTATTAAAAACTGCAAGAAAGGGATCTTTGTTATTTAAAGGCAGAAAGCTTAGTGAAATTGTTCCCTGTACAAATTGTAAAAGAACGACTTAGGTATTTATCTAAGCATGTGTTGAAGATACAGCCTATTTTCTTTTGTCAGTTACAGTAAATGCAAGTGTAAAAGACAGATCCAAGGAAGAAATGTTAAGAATAAAGAAAATGGGTTGTAATTATTTAGGAAATTCTCAGCATCTCCGGCTTGCAAAAGATGCTAACATTGGGATGTTCAGTGTCAGGAAAATGTGCTTGCAGAGAAAGCCCAGAGTGCGGCAGAAGCACCTGTACTTGTGCCTCAGTGGGAGAGATGTTGAGGATGTTTTGTCCCACAGAGGGTTCTTTCGGGAGACTGAGCGTGTCACTCTTGGATCCTCTTGGTTGCACCTGCAGAAGCTGGGGAAAGAGAACAGAGCACACAGGAAAAATATGACTCAGAAAATGAATCCTGTGAAACATACTGCAGATCCACCACATTCTTAATAATTTTATCCCAGCAGCAGTAGAAAATGAATACACTGGTCAAGAAGTAAGTTTTTAAAGTGTAGGTAATGGGAGGCAGATACCTGACTGTCGCGGAATGACGTTATAAACCACCGAGGAGGAAGGCTAGGATAAGTCCTGGATTAGCCGGTGATGTAGGTATGAATTTAGATGATAGACGGATGGATGGATGTGGTGATTTTATCTCTTAGCTATTCTGTTTCAATTCATCCCTTTACATGAACAATGCAGCTTAGGAGCAAATCTTAGCAAGGCATGGTGGAGCACGCCTGTAATCTCACCACTCCAGGAGGCTGAGGCAGGGGAGTAACAAGTTCGAGGCCAGCCTGGGTAAATCACCAATTTAGAGAGAACTTGTGTCAATAAAAAAAAACAAAAAAGGGCCAGGGATGAAGCTCAGTGAAAAGTTCCTGAGTACAATCCCTAGTAGCATAAAAAAAGAGAAAATCATGTAATGCTATCCTTAGTGTATAATAATTTGGTATAAAAATTTAGATAAATGTTTTACTCTCAATCCATTGTCAGCAGTTCAAGGTTTATATTTAGAAATGTGACTAATAATTAGTTCTCTCCAAAATATGGGTCATCAATTCTGAAACTTTTTTATGTATGGTGGTTCTGAAGAAATAAGTACATAAATGATATAAATTGGGAGTCAAGTTTTTTAAAGCCAGGGGACAAACAGGGAGAAAACTAGAATGATTTCATTGTTCCAGATTAGACCCAAAGATCTAAGTACAGATTCGTGTTTATGCACACACAAGCACAGACACAAAAATGCTAAGAAATATTTTTGTATCCACAGATAACACACAGTTCCTAGTTATATCTGCCCAGAGAGCCCGAGTGAAATGACACTTAATTAGCCATGAGTGTATCGAGGACTCAGATATCGGTTTCTAAACATCGCTCTCCACTTTCCGAAAGCTAGCCCCACAAACAATGGGCACGGAAGCCCAGCTGAATTCCTCCCAATGAGCAGCGCTGTGACGATTTAAGCAACAACATAAATGCTAGGAGTACTGAGTTATATCTCAGGGGATATAATAAATATCTGTTGGTTCATATCAATATAGATGAATAATTTATTTTCATACATATTTAAAGGAAATGTCTTCCTGTAAATGAATTCCGAATGATATATAGATATTCATTCATCCATTGGATGAAGCTTAATTACCCTCCCTTTGGATGTGGAGTGAGTTAGTGATTCGCTTCCAAAGGATGAAGAAGGAAAAGGGGAAAAGTGATTGGACAGTAAAGAAACCTGACAGACGCAGTTTCGTCCCTGTTAATATCCCCAGTCACCCCCAGTGATGTCACGGCGATGAGGTGTGAGAAAGGACACCTCACCCCTGCCGTATTCATCACAAAAATCCTTGACCCAGTCTGTTCCCGAGATAACAGTCGGCAAAACCCAAGTCACAATACACTCTGCAATATATATAAGCAGTACTCTTCAAAATTAAAAAATCCCCTGAAAGAAGGAAAGACTGAACTATTAGCATAGATCAGAGGTGTCTAAAAAATGTGGCAAATGGACCCAACATGGTACCTAGATTAGCTCTTGGCCCAGAAAAAAAGCATAATGGCAAAACTGTCAAAACTAAAATCAACTCCGTAGTTTAACTGAGAGGAACGTACCAGTGCTAATTTCTGAGTTTTTTCAAATGTATCATTATATAAGAGCTTTTCATTAGAGGCAATTGGGTGAAAATTATATAGGAATGCTCAGGGATATTTTTGTAAGTTTTCTTAAAATCTAAAATTATTATCAATATCAAAATGACAATGTCCTTAAATAAAAAAATAATAAAAACTAAATCAACAGGAAAACATGACATAAATAGGAGTAAAATTAATATTTACTGAAAGATTCCGAAATGATAGGATTGGCAGACAGGAGAATCTGAAATCCACTATCAATACACTTTATAGTATCATGAATATAGATGAAAATATCAAAGTGATGGGGTAAGAAATGGAGGACATATTTAAAAAATAAAGAAAACATCTAGAGCCGGGCATGGTGGTTCAGGCCTATAATCCCAGCACTCAGGAGGCTGAGGCAAGAGGATTGCTGTGAGTTCGAAACTACCCTGGGCTACATAGTGAGTTCCAGGTCAGTCTCAACTACACAGTGAGACCCTGTCTCAAAAAAAATAGAACCACAAGGGGCCGGGGATTTAGCTCAGTGATTCTGTGGCCTGCCTTGCAAGCGCGTAAGACCTGAGTTCAATCCCCGATACCAAAAAAAAAAAAAAAAAGAAAAAAGAAAAAGAAAAGAAAACATCCAGAGATGAAAAATATAGTACGTGAAATAAAACGTATATTTGATGTGATTTTTATTTTATTTTATTTTATAGGTACTGGGAATCAAACTCTGGACCTTGCACTTGCAAAGCAGGAGGAGGCCATACCACTGAGCTAAATCCCCGGCCATGGATGTGATCTTTAAAAGTAGATTTTTGTGTGTTGATTTAGTCAAAGTGGCCATACTCCCAAAACTGTTATACAGATTTAATGCAATCCCAAAGTACCAATGACATTCCAAACAAAACTAGAAAAAACAATTCTAAAATTCATATGGGAAAAGAAGAGACCCAGAATAGAAAGACAATCCTGTGTAATAAGAGTAAAGCAAAAGATATCACAATCCCAGTACATAGAAGCTATATTACAAGGCAAGAGTGACAAAAACAGCACGATACTGGCAGAAAAACAGTCTTACGGATCAATGGAGCAGAAGAGAGGATGCAGACACAAACCAGGGCACTTTTAACTATTTGATCTTTGACAGAGGGGCCAAAAACATACACTGGAGGAAAGACACCCTCTTTAATAAATAGTGCTGGGAAAATTGGCTATCCACATGCAGAAAGTCGCCATGTACTAAATTAAAATCAAAATGGATCAAAGGTCCAAAAGTTTTAAAAAATCATTTAATCTGCTGAAAGATAAAATAAGTATAGCTCTTAAAAACACGTATAGGCAGGGACTTTCTGAACAAAACCCCAATGGCACAAGAAATAGTACCAAGAATCAGCAAATGGAATCATATCCAATGAAAAACTTTCTGCACAGCAGAGGGAACCATCAAGAGTAAAGAGACAACCTACAGAATGGGAAAAACTTTGCCAGCTACTTTTCAGAGGACTAATATCTAGAATATCTAAAGAACTAAAAAAAACTATAACCCTCCCAAAATAAAAGAACCAGTCATGAAATAGGCAATTAAAATGAATAGACAGTTCTCAAAAGAAGCACAAATGGTCACTAAATACATGAAAAAATGTGTAAGTGCAAGGTCATGTGTTTGTTCCCTTGTACCAAACAAACAAACAAAAATGTTCAATATCTTTGGGCTTTAGAGAAATACAAGTTAAAACAACACTAGGATTCCACCTTACTCCTAAAAGAATGCCGTTAAGAAATCGTTAGGAAATCCAATGATAAGAAATGCTGGCAAGGCTACAGGGAAAAAGAAACTCTTCTGTGTTGTTCCTGGGAATGTAAACTAGTACAACCACTACGGAAATCATTATGGAGATTCCTCAAACACTTAAACTAGAAATTTTATTTGATCCATCCACTCCTCTTCTAGGTGTCTTCCCCAAAGTGTTCAAGACATCGTATTACAGTGAACCTTGCATACCCATGTTTATAGCAGTGCAATTCATAACAGCTAAATCCTGGAGGAGACTTAGATGTCCATCAAGAGATGGGTAGTTAAAGAAAATATGGTTTTCACACACAGTGGAGCACTGCTCTGCCATAAAGAAAAATAAACTTGGGTCATTTGTAGGAAAATAGATGCACCTTACGATCACTATGTTAAGTGAAATAAATCAGATCCACAAGCTTCAATGTTACAGGGCATCTCTTATGTGAGAAACCCGAAATATAAGTAAAGGCAAAATAAACGGTAAGAGGAAGTACGGAGATAGATCTGTCTCATATGGGAAAGGGATCAAGACATAGCGGGACAGGGACGGACGGGGGGTGGACACGGGATGAAAAAGAATAGATGTGTTACAGGCGTGTACCAGCTCCCATCAAGGAATGCCATCATTACGTTTTCCAAACATGTACTAATAAAAGATAAAAATGGAAAAGAGGCAGACTTGACCCTACCAAGAAAAATATCAGGAAATCGGGATATACTCATACTAACTAAGCAAAATGAAGTACAGAATATGAAGTATGAACATTTTCAAAATATGATTCATATCAGGATATCAGAATAATTCTGTCCCCAAAACAAGTAGACAAAGGCTTTGCTATTTTATTGGTTGCCAACTTTAAAGTGACTCTACAGGTACAATATATAGGATTTGATTACAGAACTGAATATAAATATTAACAACATAATATTATAAAATTTGATGTAATATGTGGAAAGCAGGAAGGAATAATCCCAGAAAAAAGGGTAGTAATATACTTACTTTGTAAATTAATAATGGACTCATGTATTATGAACCAGGAAATAGAGTTTTTATAATTATTTACACTTAGAGTAGCAATAATGAAAGGATTGTAATAATAAAATGATTAGTAGGTATAAAAAAGATAGGGAAGATAGAGTGTTGGATATGAAATGTTTTAAAAGAGAAAATCAGGTCTGGGGATTTAGTTCAGTGGTTCTGCCACCTGCCTCACAAGCACAAGGACCCAAGTTCGATCCTTGGTACCAAAAACAGAGAGAGAGAGAGAGAGGGAGAGAAATCAGTAAAAATTTCTAAAACTCCTATACTTTTGGAGGTATATTTGGGAGATAATTATAAAAAATACAAAAATTTATAAAACAGCTCCTTCCATGAAGCAGTACAGCAGTGAGAATACACAGGAAAAAAGAAGTGTTGGATTCTATTGTTCGATTTTCTATAACATTCTAATATAATTTGTGCTTATATTGCTATAAGAAAATACTTTAAAAGTAACATGCATAAGTTTAAAAATAACAAGTTAGAGTGTTCTGTCTGTTTTTTCTGCCCTTTTGTGAAATACATTGTATACGATTTAGGATTCTTTCATTACACATTTGATAGATTTTTACCAGTGAAGACATCACACAGAAGTAATTATTTTGTGCTTTCCGTAGTTTATTGACGCCAATAACTGAGTACTCAGCAATAAAGGGAATGAACTCGTACGTGGGAAACATGGGTGACTTTTAAAAGTATTATGAGGAAAGAACTACATCAAACAACAAAGGAAATGCGCTGTGTGAATCTGTTTCCAGGGAATTCTAAAATAAACAAAATGGATCTCTAGAGATAGCCGTGGTGTCAGATTTACCTGGGACCTGATACTGTTGAATAATCGGATCCAAAGGAGTATAAAGGAATTGTAGTAATTACACAGTTGTCTATATATTGTAATCGAAATGTCATTACATGGTGTATTCATTCATTAAAAAGGCATCAGACTGTGCGATTAAAGTGTATACATCTCATTGTGTGTCCTCTTTTCCGTACAAAGCCTAATAAAACTGTTAACCCTCATGTTATTCCTTCATACAGTTCAGTGGGTTGACTGCTCCATGTGATGCCATTTAGGGCTGCAATCAACTCCAATCTGGAACGGACCAGCGCGTTCATGTGCACTGCCTAGCGTTAATACACCTTTAACTGCAGGCCACTTCTCTTTCCAGAGAAATAATGTAACCAGAGCCTCTTGGGTGCTTTCTGTGTCAGATTCCCCCCTTGCCTCTCTTTCAAGGTCACTCTCCACTGGGAACGACCTGCAGCAACCACCAGTTTCAACCTGTTTCCGTATATCCAGCAAACCCATTTGTTAACCAACCTTGGATTTGTTTGCTTTGGGTTTTTGTTTTTGTTTTTGTTTTGTGCAAACAACTGTATAAAACTTGTTAAGGGCAATAAAAGCCTCAGCATGTTGATAGAGGGTTCTGGGCTATTTGCTCATGTATCTATTTTGCCCCATAAGTCTGTTCATAATCAATCATGAGAGCATCACTTGCCTCTGGTGATGAATTTTTGATGAAATGTCTTGAAGTTATAACTATCGGGTTTGGTCAAACTCAAGTCTGATGACACCACACCTGGATCTGTCTTTACCACAGTGCAGCAGGCTCCTTCCTTCAGCCCATATGTTCAGAGGTCACACTTGCAAATTAAATCCAAATGCATTGAAGACCCCACCTTATTCTCTCGGCACATTAACAGTGGCTATGACTTCTGCCATTAGCATTAATTATGGTGTTGTTTCATTGTCTGGTCCAGGAAGTCAGCTGCAGAAGTTTCCATCTGGCCTCACCCATTAAGATGAATCTTATACCAAAGGAAATAAAACCCAATATAGTATCTATGCCAACTGTCATTTATTCTATCCCAATTATACCTTGGAAATCAAAGCAATAACCATGAGCTATGTCTGTTGATCTAGGAGACACAGTGTCATCTGTTTTCTGGGCTACAGCTCCATTAATTACCTTTCACCCTGTCCACTGTCTCCTGCAATGGCTTTTGCTCCTTGTTTTACCACTGTGAACCCCATACTATGGTATAGTACAGATCTACAAAATAATTTACATGATAAATTGTAGCTTTCAAGAGTCTACAGAAAGCTGTGAGGAACTGAGATTCATTCTTAACACAGAAGGCCAAATGCAGAGAAAATGAGCTTGGACAAGGGCTGATGTTGTGGGAGTTGTGCTCACAGTCTGGGACTTATTAAGAGTCTCTACAATTTCATTTCCTACCCACTCACTACTGAAGATTTCTTCCTTCTTGGATATCTTGCCAGACTCAAAAGGCTTTTCCTGTAAGAAATTGAGAACCTGATTCATATTCATTCTCTCTCTCTCCCTCCCTCCCTCTCCCTCTCTCCCTTTCTCCCCCCCACCCCCGTGACATGAGATGACTTGCTTTGCTCTACCCTATTTTCCTTGCTATTGCCATATGACACCCCCAATGGAGACCCAAAAAGCAATAGGTCCACCTTATCAAGGACTGACCCCTAAAAGCATGAGCCAAAATAAACCCTCTCTTTCTGTAAGTAAATTATCTCAGGCATTTGTTATAGTAATGGAAAACAGACTAATACAATGACTGAACAAATCGATTCATATTTGCTTTATTTTAACATGAAGATAAAAATTCTTACTGGGATTTCTGAAGCTCTTCCAAATTTGTCAATTACTATTTTAAAAACTCTGTGGAGAAATGTGTGTGTCTTAAGTACACACTCTACCAACCTGGACAAATCATGTACTCCTGTTATCCTAACCCAGGTTAAGAAGTACACAAAACAAGTAAGTGTTGATAGGTGAGGAATCTGTGGGTTTTACTTGAACTTTTCCAAAATGAGTGTTCACAGAGTGTAGATAGATGTTTAGCTTGGTAAACTGAATTCCCTGAATAAAGAATAGGAATGATATTACCACACATTGTGAATATGATATGGCAGTGACCAGAATCTATATAGAAGTCTCTCCAACAGGTACAGGAAGCAGGAATAAAGCTTGGTATATACAATATTTACTCTTGTGTCATGTTTTATGTAGAAAATACAAGAAAAGTGGAGCAGAAGTAAATGCAGGAAGGGATTAACCAAGACATTTTGGACCCTGAATACCTTCCACACATCTTCAAGGCAGGGTGCAGCATCTTCTGTTTTTGTGTATATACGTGGAGAGGATTTTCCTGCTGACATGGCCAGACTCTGGGATAAACAGAGACTGAGAGTTCAGAAGGAGCCTGCATGGGATCTTGCACATATAGGTATTCAAGATTCTGCTTATATATGCCTCTATCCAGATCTCCAAACAACAAAATGTGCATCCCCTCTGCACCCGTACCCAGGCTTCCCCACTCAACCTCCACAGGCAATAGAACTTCCACCCATTTATAACCACGCCACAGTAGTACAACACCATAGCGAAGGACTCTATTTTCCAACCAGACTCATCAACTTCCATATAAATAATCTGGTGCCATAACAGTGGTGTACACTGAGAAGATCTAGTGAAGAGAATCAGGAAGAAACAGAGACTTGGAGAAAAAATGGGAGGCCAGGTGGGAGCCCAGGGCACAGGTAAGGCTTTAGGAAGAAACCTTTCAATTCCTCTGTCTTGGCTGACATGACATAACAGTATTGACAAAATGTAGATAAATAATATTACTCCTCAATTTCCATAAGAAACATAAAGGTTCACTAGATAGAGCCTGGGTGCTTCTGTGGAAACCCACATTTTATTAATTCATGGTGGTTGTTCCTCCAGGTAGGTCATCCAAGAATTCTGCCTCAGTTTCTTTAATTGTGACATGTGGATAATTACAGAAACTCTATACAGGGTTATGAGCAAGACCAAATATTCACTCCATGGAAGGCACTTGAAATACCTGAAAGCAAGTAAGCCCTCAATGAATTTTGAATTTGTGTTATATTTATTATCATCGCTCTATGGCTAGTGTTTATTATTACTAAAACATTACCAATAATCAATGTTGCTTTAATAAATGATGGCTTAGCACTTTTAAACTGTACAATATCCATTTAAAAATTGATTTATCCCTGTGTTTACCAGTATCTCTTTATTCCTAATTGCAGTATTAATATCAATTATACTATTTATATAATCATATCTATGATTCTTCATAGCTATCCCCAAAGCACATAGATTAAGAGGGAACAATAGGATCCACCATAGTATTATTAGTCATGGTTATAGACTCTGTTAATCACAATTAACAATGTACTAAAAAATTTCCCATTTCCCAAAGAGAAGCCACTATTCCCAAAGAGAATATCAGTATTCTTTATTTTTACTCCATTGGCCCTGAAAGGTCCTGGGACATGAAATACTTTATCACAAAGATCTTAGACATTAGTCCTTACAATCATTGCCCTCCATTGTCCTGCAGAGCCATTCCTGCTTCTTCCTGGACATAAGCTATGCCCCTTTCCCCTTGCCCCAAGGCTGGCAGCTCAATGGGATGAATGCAAGACCTTGGTCTCTCCTACCAGTCTGAGAAAGCCCAGGTCCAGGGAGCCCTGGGGCTGGAATTCATTGCAGAGTGGGTGCCCATAGTCATGTTCCCAACACAATCCTTCCCCTGCACACAACACACCGATGTTTTAGGACACAAACCCAGCATTCAGCTGTATACCCAGTCTTCAGCTTCATCAGTAAGACCAAAACAGGGAAGAGCCAGGTGCTTTTTCTCATTCCCTCTTCCAGGACCCTTAGTTGTGCTGAAGATCTCGTCCGTTCCTCCTGCCTAAGCAAGAGGGAGAAAGACATTGTAGCCCATAGAGGTAGATTCCTCAGAGCTATCAGCACAATCTGAACTCATGCTTACCAGAATGTATATCTAGCTACATGTACACAGAAGTATTTATAAATATTCCTTTGTGGAGAGTTTTTCTGGCTCTGTACCTTGAGCCTACCTAGAAGGATTGACATTCCAATGAGTACACTTAGTGCCCTGCCCTAAACACTGCTAGTATTTAAGCCTCACCATGCATTAAATAAAACCAGGGCCCTTTGGAGAAAGGGTTGAATATAGGACTAGGACAGGGAAAACACAAGGAGATCCTGGTTACTAGAATCCATCTGAAAGTGTCTCCAATAACCAAAGCTGAAACGACTTTCACAGCAAGATATACAGTGATAGTGTTTAATCATAAAGCAAAGAATAAAATATCCATTAGTTCATACCAGTGTTTACACTTGATCTTAGCTAAAAGGCTGAGAAGCGATTATACCAGTGTTTAAAAAGACTGAAAAATAAATGAACAGAGAGAAATAACAAATCTTCCTTCCTGAAGAATTCCACATTATGTATGTAGAGGCTGTCTAAAGGTGGAAACTAATTTCTTTCACTTTAAATATGGGGAGAATGTAACCATATTCCACAGAATAGAACACTAAAAGGGGAAACAGTGATTTTTGCGATTCAGAAACACTGAAGAGACCATTAAATCAAATGATCAGGACCAATATGAACAGACTTCAGTTGTACTGACAGCTTGTGCCTTGCATCTCTGAGGTGTTCTTCCTAAAACCCATAACCCAAGTCTAATTAAGAAACAACATCAGAGAAACCAACCCCAAGAAAGAGACATTATATAACATTCCTGACCTGTATAGCTCAGAAGTCTTAAGGTTTGGGAAAATAGGGAAAGTCAGCTCTAAATTCCAAATAACTCCTCCCCTGATTCAAATGTTGGAATGATGTCCCCAAGCTGATGGTATTTTGAGTTGGAGCTCTGGGGAGATGCTTGCACGATGGTGAAATGGTCCTGAATGAAATTAGTACCCCAATGTTCTTTTCCCCTTACAGAGCTCACTTGTCTTTTTTTTTTTTTTTTTTAGCTAAATCCCCAGCCCTCCCTTATCTTTCTAACAAATGAGGACACAGAAGGCACCATCTCTGAGAACCTGGGCCCTCCTCAGACAATGAATCCCCTGGTACCTTGATCTTAGATTTCTGCTTGCAGAATTATGAGTAATAAACTCTGATATTTATAAGCCAGCCAGGCTATTTTTATAGCTGCCTGCATACGAAGAAAGAGAATTGTTACATATTATGGAAGGCTACACAGCACGTGAAGATGCGGTGTAATCCATCATTCCGGCTTTGATCAAAGAAGGAAGAAGGATATTAGTGGGAAAACGTAAGACCAAATAAAATGTGCCCTTTAGGTAGCAGTATTGCACCAGTGTTAATTTCATGGTTTTGGCAAAGGCACCATGGTTATACTGAGATGGCCCTTGGAGACAGGCAGACCAAGGAAGACAGCGGGGCTCAGAGAACTGAAGGGAAAGGCAGGTTGATTCCCAGAAGAAGTCACCCTTCAGAATCTGAGCCCCATTGCTAAGTTTGTTTTTATTTTTATCTTGCTTTTTAGGCAGGGCAGGGGAGTAAGCAGAATTTTACAGAAGCAGAACTTAGCAAAGGGTAGTGGGTAGAGGTAATGTTGTTTTTATAGTTTAAGGCATAGAGAGGTAGGCAGCTGTGTTTCAGCATTTCATCCTCTGGGCACAGTGACCTTTGTGGGTTTAGCAAGAAAGGCAAGCCTTAGACTGTCAGCCTTGAGACGTTGGTCTCTGCTGTCCTTTGTTGTTTCCCTTTCAATACATGGTATGTGCACTCTCTTTACAACTTTTCTGTGAATCTGAAAGCATTCCAAAATAATTAGTGCATTTAAAAATTTAAATTATAAGAATTCTCCTCCCCAATATATAAAGAGGCCTAAGAGTGGGTAAAGTTGCTGACTAGCATAAGGTAAACCAAGAAAAATGACAATTTGTGAATCCATAATTAGCCTGTAAATCCCTTATGAACACGTCCTAAAGATGAAAATAATGCAGGTGATTAAATATTCCCGGTGGAATTGAGGAGCCTCACAGAACTTAGGTGGGTGTGGAGTGCCGCAGGCAGAACTGGGAAAGCAGACCCGGTCTCGAAGAGTAGCCTAGACTTCGTGCATCTTGTCCACGGGATCACGGGACTTTTGCCATGCAGCCACTCCCTAGACCACTGGATATTACAAAAAGTTAAGCTCCCCCAAGTTTAGCTTGGATAGAGAAGGGGAGAAAATTGGGAGTGAAAATATCCATGCCTCGAATTATTTCTTTTGTCACAAGTTGGTGAACACAAGGGACTCACCTTCCTTCTGGTCTTTGCTTTGCTCTGGCCCATCTGACACACTGTATCACTCCTGTGAGTGAGAAAAACTGTATTCCCATGTAATTCACTGCACATCAGATACTAGGGGAGCCTGTGCAGACTCCAGAAAGGTTCCACAAAGGAGAGAGTATTGGCACTCGTCTCTTACCCAACGTACAGGGCCCAGTGACCCTGAGCCTTCTCCTCGCTTTGGTACCATCATAATGAAATTGATGTCCCACCATCACCACCACCGCAATCTACTGTCCCTGTTAGTACAATCCCTATAACTGAGCCTACGTGTCATCACTGATTCTGAAATGTGATCATTCTGAATAACACCACGATTGCCCACTTAGTTTAATACTGGAGCTAGAGAGCCTCATCGCTGAAGCCATCGATTCCAAAACTTTCCCCACAAATCCTCACAACTTCCCCTTTAATAATTGGAGTCCTAAAGAGGTTGTATAGTACATGTGGCAAGAGTCACTTAGCCTACTACTTCTGAGCATTCTATTCTATGTTGTAGCATCTGAGCACTGAATGCCTTACATACTTTCTCACGATATTCTATTGCTTGGATGCACAACTTTGTTTATCTGTGAAGTAGCTGATCAACATTTTTATTTCCACATTTTGATTATTAAGAGCAACGCAGCTACATACAGTGACATGCAAGTATTTGTGTAAACATGTTATAATTTATCTTAGATAATTAACCCAGACATAAAATGGGTACCAATAAAATTAATTTTAAAAAGAAAGAATATTATCAAGCAATATAAAAAATTGATGGGTTATATGATAAAATTGGTATTAACTCTTTGGATGAACTGGTGAACTAATTTTGTAAAGCAACTGCATCATTTTACTTTCCCAGCAGTAGTATACAAGGCTCTCAGTTTCTCCATCTCTACACCACTTGTTTTTTGTTTGTTTGTGGAACCGGGGATCAAACTCAGGACCTTGTGCTTGCCAGGCAGGCGCTGGCACCATTGAGCTAAATCTCCAGCCCCGCACCACTTGTTTTTAATTTCTCCATTATATCCATTCTAGTGGGTATGAAGTGGTTTCTCATTATGGATTTAATTTACATTTACATTGACAATGTTGAGCATTCTTTCATTTGTTTACTGATAGTGAATATATTATCTTTAGTAAAATAGCTATTGAAGTATTTTGTCCATTTTACACTAATTATCACTTTATTGTGGAGTTAAAAGCATCTTTTATGTTTAGATACAAATATTTTATTAGCATGTGATTTGAAATATTCTTTTCTATTCTGTGATTTAATTTTTCCCTTTTTGATGATGTGTATTGACAAGTGTAAATTTTGATGAAGGCC
This sequence comes from Fukomys damarensis, assembly GCF_012274545.1. Taxonomy (NCBI): domain Eukaryota; kingdom Metazoa; phylum Chordata; class Mammalia; order Rodentia; family Bathyergidae; genus Fukomys; species Fukomys damarensis. The sequence goes on from NW_022900944.1 coordinate 40,034,178, forward strand.
AGTTTGTTATTTTTTCTTTGGTTGCTGTTTATAAGCCAGTTAACACCTCACCATCTGTTCAAAAGATTATCCTTTCCTCATAGAACCGCCTTTGCAATTCAAGAAAAGTAATTCTCGGCTAACATGATCTTTTCCTCCATCATTTTGAACGTTTATTATGTTTTGGATCAAAAATGACTCCCCAGAATGTTTGGAAGGTGATTAGATTATGGTGCCACTAAACTAAATCAGCGGATCAACCCATTGATGAGGTCATAGCTGAAAGTGCGATTAGGAGGCTGGGCCTGGTTGGAGGAGGTGTCACCGGGCTGTGACCTGGATGGTGGATCCTTGGCCTCAGCCCCTTCACCTCTCATTGACGCTCTTGCACTCTGCTTCCAGCTGCCATAAGGGGAACAGCTTTCCTCTGCCGAGCCAACGTGCCATAAAGGTCCTGTCTTGAAGCCAGCTGACCCTGCACTGAAACCTCTGAAACTGAGCCAAACCCCCTTAGGGTGCCAGCCTTGGGATTTTATCCTAGCAATAGGTTGACCGATACGATGTATCATTATGTTGTTTTCTGCCTTCTACTGTTTCTGATGATGAAGTAAACTGATGAATGTATTATGATTTACTTATAGAAAATGAGGTGTTGTCTTTCGCTGCTTTTGAAATTTTATTTCTGTATTGGATCCTTTTTTAACAGTTTGCCAGGTAAATCCAAGGGTGACATTTTTATTGTAACTCATTTGAATTTATTGCATTTCCGGGGAAGTTCAAGAAACATTTATCCATTATTTCTTTAATGTTCTACTGCCTTTTTTTTTCCTCCCTCCTCTTCTATTACCCAGCAGTAGTAGCATTGCATTTGTGCTGATATAACATTTGTATTTCTCACTTGCCTCTAAAGTTTAACTTCATTTATGTCCTTTTTCTTTCTAGTCTCCAGTTGGATCATCTCTGCTAGTCTACCTTCAGGTTTGCCGACTCTTCTTTTAGCAACTCAAATCTACTGTTGAGCCCTTTAGGAAATTGTCCATTTCTTACTTACAGTGTTTGCCCTTGATTCTTACACTTTAAGCAAACCTCTTGATATTAGAGCTACTTTATGGATCATTGTCGCAGCGCTTCGTTATATTAAACAGTATTTCCATTAGCTCTTTAAATGTATTTTAGGAGCTTCTTTGAATACGACTTTTGCGAAGTTTGTTTTCTCACCCCCCAAAAGAAAACAATTTCCATTGATAGATTTTTCCCCCTTTCCTTTTTTCATTCGTTGTCATGTATTATTCAAACTTTGCCATTTTATATACCACGTCATCTTGCATTTGCAATCTCTTCCCCTGATACCGGAGTGGATTCGGAGCCGGTTTTGTTGGTTTGGTTTGTCTTTTGTTTGTTTAGTGGTTTTCCTGGACTAACTGGGTAGAGTCTGTTTCCTTTGCAGCCTGTGGGGTTGCCCCCCGCTTGTTGTTTGAGCTAATCAGCCCTGCAACCTCTGACTGGCTACAGTGTGAGCCTTTTCCTGATCTCACTATTGCTTTCCAAATTGCCCTGGGGAGTAGACCTTTCTATGCTCTGCAGGAAATCAGTCTCCAGCAGAGCAGCAGAGTATCTACTTGTCCAGAGTCCACCCAGAACCTTCAGGCAGACAATCCATGCTGCAGAGCTGGACCAAGCAGGAACAGCCCCGAAGACAAATGCCTTTGGAGCCACTGATGCACTGAGATCCATGCCTGTCTCCAGACAAAGGCTTCTCAAGCTATTGCATTGGGTCAGTTTCCAGAGACTTAAAATGATTGGTTTTGTCAATTTTGCCCCGTTTTATTACTGATTTAGGAGATAAGATTTTTCCTAGCCTCCTCACATTGCCAGCTTGGATTCCAGTCCCACTACTGTGTATCTTCATTACTATCTCTTTTTTTTTTGTTAATATTCAACTGATCAGGGCCCCTCAGTTCTTTCAATGGTGTACAAGTGTATTTTAGAAATACACTGAACTTTTTTTTAAAGTAATTTTACTTAAATATATAATATAATGTATAGTACTTAAATTTAACTCCTTCATAATAAGCATGTTATACTAAGTTCATGTGACTATATGACCATTAATTTAAAATAAAGCAGCAAAGTTAAATGTTGGCAACTACATATTTGCAACTACATATTTGCCATCATTTTCTGGCTGATTTGCTTTTCATCCAGGAACAACTAGCTTTACACTTAACTCTTAAAATGTGACTCCTGGGCTGCCTTTTAGGGGACTTGCCCTCAGGTGTTTCAGGATATTTACTGAAAATGTGACACGTTACATGTTTCTCTGTCAGCTGCTCAATTCATAGTGAATGACAGAGGGTAGAAATGACTTCACCTTCACCGAAGTAACATATCCCACTTGTATTAACAAGGTGATATCCCTCTCCACTGCTTTGGTGTCTGCTAAAACTGTAAGCAAGCTTTGAGTTTCATAGCTTCCCTGCCTCCCCTCTGGTAGATAACTTTGAAACCAGGGGCAGAGCTTGGATTCCAACTTTGACCTAAAGTAGTGAAGGGACAAACGACAGAAGCCCCTCCTGAGGATCACATGACCCCTGTGATTCTGAATTCTGTGGGTCAACTTGGCAATAGGATATGGTGCCAATTTTTATTCAAATACCAGCCAAGATATTGTTGTTAAGGCGTTTGGGGATATAATTAATATTTAAATCATAAATTTTAAATAAAGCAAATTACATTCTAGAACATGAGTGAGCCACATGCAACCCATTGAACAGGCGTATCCAACCATGGAAGTCCCCCAAGGAAGAAATAATTCTTTTATTTTTTTTCTTTTATTGAGTTTATTGGTACATTTGAGGTATACAGTACTGTTACATTCATCATTGGGATCTTGTACCTTTACATGACAAGTGGGCTTGGCTCTCATTTTTTCCCTTTGTCTCTGCCCTCCCTTCACCCCCTTCTCCCCTCCTCATTTACAAACACATTATTTCAATTTTTTCACTTTCTCATATTTTTTACGTTATTACCTTTCCCCTACCCCTCCCACTTTCCCTTCACCTTTAGCTCTTTTCTTCCCATTTCACAATGTCAATTATCTCATTAGGATCTTATATGCTATTACAGTTTATTCACACCAGAGAAACTATTCGGTATTTACACATGTGTGACTTATTTATTTCACTTATGAGTATATCCTCAATATGTATCCATTTTCCTATGAAGAGTCTAATTTCTCATTCTTTATGGCTGAGTAGTATTCCATTTTATAGAAAAACCCCATCTTCTTTATCCAGTCTCCAACTGATGGGCAAATGGGCTGTTTTTAAGTTTTAGCTATTATAAACTGTGCCACTATAAACATAGGAGCACATATATCACTGTGGTATGATTCTTTTAATTATTTTGGAAAGATACCCAGCAGAGGGATGGCTGGGTCAAATGGAACTTCTAGTCCCAGCTCTTTGAAGTATCTCCATATTGATTTCCGTAGTGGTTGCACCAGTCTGCACTCCCACCAATGGAGAAGGGTTCCTTTCTCCCCACAACCCTGCCAACATTTGTTATTGTGTGTTTCTTGATAGCAGCCATTCTTTGTGGGGTGAGGTGGAATCTCAATGTTGTTTTCATCTGCATTTCTCAAATGACCAGTGATGTGGAACATTTTTTCATATATTTACTTGCTACTTTTACTTCTTTGTCTGAGAAATGTCTGTTCATTTCAGATGCCCATTTTTGAATCGGGTCTTTATATTTGGGGGCTGATTATTTTGAGTTCTTTCTAGATAATAGTCCTTTGTCTGAGGAGCAGCTGATAAAAAGTTTTTCCCACATTGTAGGTTGCCTCTTAGTTCTGTTGATGGTTTCTTTTGCAGTGCAGAAGCTTTTTAATAAGATGACATCCCAGTTGTTGATTCTTTCTGCGAGTTCCCATGCTACTGAGGATTTGTTCATAAAGTCTTTTCCTATGCCAATATCTTCCAGAGTTCTGCCTAAGTTATCTTCCAGCAAGTTTAGTGTTTCTGTTTTAATACTTAGATCTTTAATCCACTCGGATTTTATTTTAGTGCATGGTAAAAGATAAGGGTCTAGTTTTAATCTTTGGCAGATTGAGATCCAGTTTTTCCAACACCACTTATTAAAGAGGCCACCCTTCCTCCAGTGGGGATGGTCAGCTCCTTTGTCAAAGATGAGGTAGATGAATACATCTGGAGTCGTTTTTGTGTCTTCCAGTCTATTCCACTGATCTTCAGGTCTGTTTCTTTGCCAGTACCATGCTGTTTTATCACAGTGGCTTTGTAGTATAGTTTCACATTGGGAGTTGTCATACCCGCTTCCATGGGTCTGTTGCCTAGGATGGCTTTTGCTATTCTAGGTCTCTTATGGTTCCAAATGAATTTTTGGATTCTTTTTTCTAGTTCTGTGAAATATAGTGTTGGAATTTCAATTGGCATTGCATTGAATGTATATAGCAGTTTTGGTAGTATGGCTGTTTTCACTATGTTGATTCTTCCTACTCAGGAGCAAGGGATAGCTTTCCATTTTCTTACATCCTCTTCGATCTCTTTTTTCAGAGTGCTGTAGTTTTCAGTGTAGAGGTCTTTTGCTTCGAGAAAGAAAGAATTCTGCCTGCAGACTACTGTGAATTTGAGATTACAATACCAACTCTTCCCTAGGCTATCTTGATCTGCAAATTTCAGCTTGCCAATGTTGTCATATACCAGCTGAATTTTCAGAGTTAGTAAGTAGCCGGTCACTTGTTGAATTTCTACTTCCCAAGATACAGAAGTGGGGTGTTGTTCTGAAATGGTGTGATTGTGTGAGTAAAAAGTTAAATTATATGAAACACCCGGCACTGCATAATGTCATATGAAGTGTGAATGTGTGCACATGTCCTGTTGAACTGTTGTCAACCAGTAAGTCATGTAAATATTTCCTGTATTATTGTAGATCATTGTTGCATTATCTTTCATATGTATACCAACAATCTATCTGAAATTAATTTCATAATATGAGAAAAAGACCTTATAATAACCCCTGATGTTTTAAAGATAAAGCCTGTAAAAAGACTAAGAACACTTACCACTCAGCAGCTTTCTGTTTGTCTGTAAGGACATACACGTGATGCTTCAAAATGATGGGTTTCCACCGCATTTCATCTTCCTTCCTTTCTGCTGCATAGCTCACGTTCTTTTCCACACTTCAAGTTGTTTCCCTTGATAAGAAGGCATCTGCCTAGGGCACAGATTGCTCATATGTCTTTCTGAAGACTCCCGATCCCTATAAGCCCACTACTCTTTGCAAGGCTGTTGGAGCATTTCTGAACTATTGGGGAATATAATGGAAAGAGCCCAGCACACCCCAGCCATCTTTGTAATCTTTGTTCACATAGGCTGGACAGGGAATGAAAACGGATCGATGACACAGGCAGGAGAAACAAGAGACTTCTCTGGAGGTCTAAGTCTGACCCTAGCTGTTTGGTCTCTGATCTTATTTTTTCTCAGTTTTGGGTCGCAGCTAGAAATTCCCTGGCAAGTGGACAAGTGCCAGTGGTCAGCTTCCCGCTGTGCTTGAGGGTGCACAGTAAAGAGCCCAAGAAAGCCCAGGAGCTGTGGTACAAACACATGGCGTCCACTTGTCAATTTTCCCTGATGCTTGAACTCCTCCCTTCCTTGGAGAAATGAGGAAAGCTAGCGCCCTCTGTAGTTCAGATTTCCCGGTGCCCGAGTGGGCATGGGTAATTCAGAGTGAATGCACATCTTATGAGGGGTTCTTAGTCACCCCTAAAAATAAAAACAAAATAACACTGCTGCACGAGAGCAGCTGGATATAGTGTTCATTAAATGCAGCTAAAACAGGTTGTGTGTTCTCAAAGACACACATGATACCTGAAAGAAGAATATAGCGAGCTTTTAGGAGAAAAATAAAGGTGGGGATATGCTTCTCTCTCAAAGGCACAGACATTTCTCAATTCTAAGGATGTGGATTCCAGCCAGCTTGTGAAGTCTCTTAAATTAACAGGTTGTATGGGGAGTGCTGAGGTGGCCTTATCTAAAGTAAGCAAGTGCAGCTCCATTATGACAGGAAAAGCGATACGAAAACTTCTAAAGCCCAAGACAATGAAAAAATTAAGGACTTTGTGTAATATTCCAAGTCACTAAGTGCTTTGACTCTGCTCTAATAGTTAAATCAATACCCAAAAGCAAGTGATGGAAACTTAATGTGAAATTTCTAGGACACAATATAGAAAGAACAAATTATTAGCTATTATTATTACTAGAAAGAACAAATTATTGACTGTAAAACAATATAAGACATGATGGGTGTCACCATACATAAATGCATTTTGTAGATAAGTACATAAATATATTTTAATCTAGCTTCACAGGAATACCTTCTATTGTGCTTGAAAAAATTTTAGTGGAATTGCTCCCTAAATTAGGCAATTGTTCTTACAAAAATTATGTCAGGATGTCGTTCCTAAATTTTTCACTTAAGAGAAAACAGGTAATAAAAAGAAAACATGCCCAAACCTGGTTTATGAATTATTTAATGATGTAACACCAAATGTTAATATTTGTAACACCAGATACGTTTTAGTATCTCCTTGGCGGAGTGATGCATACATATGTTCTGGGGGCCTGTTGCTGGTTAGTTAGATTACTGGTTCTGAAGATCTTCACAGTGGAATAATGTTACTAAGGAAATGGTTAAATAGGCCCTGTGGGGACCCTCAGAGCCTGCCGTCGATTGTATTAGGTCGTAAATGACAGAAAACCAGCTCAAAGTAGCCTATTAAAAAGGGATTTATGGACTCTCATAATTGCAAAATATGACTTCTGAGCTGTCTTGACCCAAAAGATCAGTCTCTTTAGGGCTTTCGGTCTGTTTGTCCACCTCACAACTCTGCTGCTGCCCTGCCTGGTGTCATTTCTCACACAGGCTCCCTTTGTATGGCAGGTCAGGGGGATTTTAAAACTCCAGGCAGCCTTTCATTTCCCAGGTAGAAAAGGTCTCAAAGAGAACTTGCATTAGTCCATGCTGGGTCACGTGTCCTTCCCGAACCAATCACAGTGGTCTGAGCCGGAGTACTCTTAATTGTGCTGAGGCGGCCTAGGTCTTCCACTCCTATGTAAAGGGAAGGATGCGGCCAAACAGTTCTTTGATCAGAAGAGACATGTAGGTTGAAGGAGGAGATCATCCTGAATGACAAGGAAGGGCAGCATTTTCATAAGCCACGGAATGGAAATCACAACTATACAACCCTTTCCAGCTGTAGTGTTGTCTGACCCAGAGACCGAGGTCTTGTGGAAATCCTGCACAAATCCCCCCAAACCATCCGTCCTACTGCATGGGTCGTTAGACACCACCTGCCGCCCCTTGCTGTTCTGGGCTGGGTCTGCTCAAAGCAAAATTAGGAAGAGAAGCTTCTCTCTGTTGCAGCTTCATCAAAGTATATCCTCCGTTGGGAGCCTCTTTCCTAAGGCGATGCCCCCATGCTCAGTAGGGAGAGGATTCTGGAAGCTGTGTCTGTAGCCCAGGATCCTGCTGTTCCTACGGATGATTGGTGAGAGGTGAGCCCCAGAATTGAGCGCACCACATATTTTCTGAGGGACTTAAAATCCAATCTAGCAAGTCAGATCTCCCGTGTGGCTGAACCCTGAACATGACAATTCAAGGACTGGCTTTTTATTCTGAAACAGAAAAAAGCAAGGGACTGAGGAAGAGAGAGAGCGAGGGAGGAAGAAGAACAAGAAGGAGGAGGAGGAGAGGAGGGAGGGGAGGGGAGCAGAGGGGAGAGAAGAAGAGGAAGAGAAGGAAGAAGAGCAATCACAGACTTGAATACAGAGCAATACAGGCAGGTGGCAGAGAGAGTCTCAGACCCTTTCTAATTTCCAATTTCATAGCCCTTGAGGTCTGGCTCCTCTCTACCCTGTCTGCCCTGAGGTTCATTTGAAATGATTTCAAAGGCACCTTTTTTCAATAAACTGGCTGGAGCTAGTTTCTCCTCGATTCCGACCAAGCGTCCTACCCACAAGAGTGACTTCTAGGAAGCAGCAGGAGGAAGCTCTGTTCCAGATACAAGACTGATGAAGCCCACCATGGTGTGGACAAAGTGGGCTCTGTCCCAGGAGCGCTGAGCTGTGGCACGAAGGTGTTGAACAGCTGGAGCTACCCCCAGACACTCACCTCCGGTGGGGAGAACCGGGGCAGTGTCTCACCTGGGGAGGAGATGAGGGCCAGGCACAAGCAGTTGGATATGTGATGTGGCCACTTCACCTGTCACACCGCTGAGGATCACGTAACCTGGCACGGTCTTTCTTCCCATCAGAATTAACCTTGCAGCCTCCTGACTCAGAGGGACAGAGCTAAACTGACTGCCACAACCACTGCTTCCACGGGCCTAGAATGTGTCAGGAGGTCAAGGGAGCGAGCAGTTTCATCTGAACCTATAAACTGTCATCGTTGCTAACACCATGTGGGAATCATGAGTGTTAGCTGTGAGTATTGTTGACTTTGGTAACTCCATGTTTGTTGGGTTTCTCCAGTTTAGCAGGTGGTGCATTTCCTTTGTGGAATTCCTGGAAGCTGCAGTTTCTTGTCTCTGACCTTCAGATGTGTGGTTGTCTGGGTTACTACTACCCACGGTGGTTGTTTTTGTTGAACCTGTTTGCTCTTTTCCTGTGTGAACTTTCATTTACTATGGTAACCCCATCCCATAATAGTTTGTGGTATTTTGCTTTAAAAGTCTGATGCTTGCCAGCAATAAAAGTCGCCTTGATCAGACTCTTGTCTTGGCGTCCTTCCTTTCGCTCTGCCCCATCTCCACCCCGCTGCTCTTTCAGGTTTGAGGCACTGCTGGACAGTGCTCTGCGTCGCTGGCTCTCGACAACAACAACCGCTACACTATGAATTGCCTATAGTATAAACAGTCATAAACAGTTCAATTACATGACCTCGAGCAAGTCACTTGAACTCTCTCTCATCAGTATTTTTCTCAATTTTTTAAAAAAATTTAACATAGAACTCTTCATAGGATTATTGGGAAAACTAACACTGTGATTTGAATGTTGGTGTCCTCAGGTTGAAATGTAATTCCCATAAATTTTAACAGTGGTAACTATATTCCGAGGTCAGGCCTAAGAGCGTCCACCCTCATGAATGTATTAACTCTATTACAGATGAACCAGGCTCACTACTGCAGGAGTGGGTGCATTCTATTTTTTTTTAATAGCATAAAATTATATGTAATCATAGATTCATATAATTATATGTATGGAGTATCACGTAATGTTTTGACACGTGTACATTGTGTCGTGTTCAAACCAGGGTACACATATCTACTGCCTCAAATGTTCATCACTCCTTTGAATGGAAACATCCAAAATAATTTCTTCTAGTTTCGTCGGAAGCATGCGATGCATTATAGTTCTTGGCTATGTCACGGAACACCAGGATGTATGCCGGCTGACTGCAGGTCAGTATCATTCACCAGCTGCTCCCCAGTCTGTCCTGTTTCCTACTCTCCTCAGCCTCTGAAAACCCCCCAACTCTCACCTTCTGCGATTTATCTTTCTGAGCAGGGCCTATTTAACTTAATATAGTGCCCTCCAGTTCCAGCCACTGTGAAACTAAGGACAGAATTTCATCCTCTTGTGGCTGGATAGTAGTCCACAGGGTACGCAGTACGTACCCCATATTCCTGACTTGCTCTGGCTCTGGACTGACTAGGGAGTGGGCTCATGCTAAAAGCTCAAGTGCACGCTTCTGTCCCTGTCAGCTTCCTGCCATGGGGAGGTGGAGTGACAAGGCCTTTGCCAAATGCCAGCCCCTGGATCTTGGACTTACCAATTTCCAGAATTGTGAGAAAATAAATGTACTTTTATTATAAATATTATAGTATCGTTATAGCAGCACAGTACTGACTGAAACAAATAAATTTATGCATATAAGGGGCTTGATAGAGTGCTCACCACACTGTATTAAATAAATGTCGCCTCTTGTTATTGCTGAAAGTATACAGGGGCAGAGGAACTCTCCCTTTTGCAAAATTATTTCATACACCACTCTAGACAGTTGAGGAATCACATAGTATTGTCAACTTATCTCTGCTGTTTGGCAGAAAATTCTAGTAGAAAACATGAAAGAACACATTTGAGCTCTTTGAAAAATACTTTCCAAAGTATATTATTTTCTTCTAATGGATTCTCAAGATGAGAAGGGTGAGATAAAGGAGTCTCGAGAATGTCACAGGTTGGGACTTGCGGCATGGAGGTGAGGTGGGCTGTTTACAAGAGGTGAGCTTTTACCCAAGGATGTGAGGAAATCGCAAGGATGCCTAATTCTCGTCCTCGCCGGGCAGATGAGCTGACTTCAGAAGTCGCCTCCAGATTCTCAAAGTTCAAGAATCTTCAGAACAGGTGGCTCCATTTTCAAGAAACGTAGATTTTTACGCCACCTACTGGTCAATTTTGAAAAATAATCGTATTTGTCTGCGCCAAGAAGCAGTGCCCCATTTCCCTGTGTGGGAACCACGGAGGTACCCAGGCATCCACTTAAGCTAAGCTTTCCAAGGGGTACCCCTAAAATCTCTCCTGAGATGAGAACAGTAGCGAAGGCCTGCGTCTGACCAGCAGGAGGCACAAGTCTAGGACTGGCTTTTATAGAACCAACAGTTTAGTTCCTCATTCTCTGAGGGCCTCTGGCTGAATTACTTCTTCCTCTCAGCCGGATTCCTCACCTGTGAATCTCACTGGCCCGTCACTGCTAACTCTAGTATGTCATTTGAGATTTCAGGTTCCTCAGATTTGGTCGAACAGACATATCTACCTACGCTAAAAGAAAAAAGTCAAAGGTAATTTTTCACATTATAATTTTATTTCTAGAAGCTCTCTAGTCACGTGACTTAATTCTGCTCTGGACAATTTGTTTCCCCTCTATCTTATCATTTACCCACAAATTTCAGTAATTTATTGACCTTTGGGGAATTTAAATATTTTTACTTTGCCTCTTTTTGCTTTTATGGTTTCTGCCTCACTGAATTCCACTCTATTATTTCCTCATTTCTTCACTTATTTCAGGTTTAATTTCCCTTTACACTTCCCAGCTTCTTAAATTCACAGCAGAACACTGATTATGGGCATTTCTTCGTACATTTATAAGCATGTAGTGCCATAAATTTCCTTATGAGCATCACTTTACATCCTCCAAATTTTTATTGTACTTTCAGTTTTATTTAGTTAGGGATGTTTTCTAACATCCCACGGAATTCATTATTTGAGTCATGTGTTATTATGAAGTATACTGACTTAATTTCTCACATTTGGTTAACAGTTCCTTCTTCTAATTGTTAAGTACACTAGGAGGAGTGAGTACATGGACACATCTTTTTATACCCCCTTTCCTTTCCATCCCCTCCCCTCTCCCCATTCTTAGCCCCCTTTCCATTTACAAACTATTTTTACTCTGTTGTAGCCAAAGAACAATCTGTACGACTTAACTTTTTTAAAATGTATTCAGACTTGTTTTGTGCTCCAGAATATGGCCTACCTTGGAAAGGAGCCGCATGTGCTGGAAAAGCACACATACTGTGCCGTGATGGGTAGATTGTTTATAAATGTCAGTTAAATCAGCTTTGCTAATATTTCTTTACATCTTCTATACCCTTCGCTTTTTTTTTTTCTGTCTTTCCTATTCCATCAGTTACTGCAGAGTTGAAATAGCAACTGTCTTTATGGATTTGTTTGCTTCTCCTTTCAGGGCTGTCAGCTTGAGATTCATGTACTTTGAAGTTTTGTATTTTGATATACACTTCAGAATTATGTCCTTGACCTTTCTACCTCTGTGATCTGCCTCCCTGTAATATCCTTGTCTTGACAACCATGTGCTGATACTACTGCAGTCTCACTCATTTCTGTTATCACATGGTTTAAGATCTTTGGTATTTTTTCATTACCTATTTATTTTTTTATTGAAGGAGGTCCTTATTTACTTTTTGGTAGACCTGATGCTTATACTGACTTTCTTTTAGTAAGCATGTAGTTGGGCCTTGCTGTTACTTACACTTTGACAGTCTATATTAATTGAATTGTTGTTATATTTAATTCAGTTATCAGTACAGAAGTAATGTTCATCACCTGCCATTTGGGCTCTCTTTGACCCCTCTGTTGTTCATTCTTTTTCCTCCTTCTTTTGGATCGCTTATACTTACTATCCTACCTTATCTCAACTTTTGGCTTACTGCTTTTTTTGCTATGTTGAGGTGTATCCATGTCTTTTCCTTATGGTTAACAAATGCTTTTTCATCACAGTGTAACTTCAATATTTTAATATATAAAAATGTAAGAACCTCACAACAATGTGGCATCATTTATGACTTCCATCCTTGTACTGCTGCTGTCGTTCATCATTTCCACAAATATTATAAACCACACAATATCTCGTTTTTGCATTTATAGTTTTAGAAAGTTAAAAACGAGCAAACTATTTTTTTAACACTTAACCAGATGTTAACCACTTTTGGCATACTTCATTTATGTACATTAATTGTCCAAATATGTTTATTCACTTCCATGTTTCAAGAATTGTCTTTTAACTCTCCTTGGTGTGCAGACCAGCTAGTGAGAAAATCTTGCTGCTTTTCTCTGAAAGTTGTCATGTTGCCTTCATTTTAAAAGATAATCTTAAAGTATAAAATGTAAATTTAACGTATTTTTTATTCTCTTTGTAAGCAAAATAACTTTCCCATGGTTTTCTGATTTTTCCATAAATCTGCTTTAACCCATACCTTTGTGTATGTAACATTTTTTTTTACAATATTTTGCTATTTCCCCATGTTTTCAGCAATTTATTTATAGTATTCTCTAGTGAATGAATGGATTTTGTTGAGTTCTTCAAACCTGTACTTATAATTTTCATCAATTTGAAAAATGCGGGCCCTTGTTTCTCTAAATAGATTTCCTGTTCTCGCAGTTCATCTCTCATGGGACTCCAATGAGTATATTTTTACCATTTTGCATTGTCACAAAATTCATGGAAGAAAATCTTTTTTAAAACTTCATGGCAGCAAAATGTGAACTCGGCTCACATAAGGTGGCTTCATCTTTATCACTCCTACTGGGAATAAGCAAAGGTTTCACTCAGAAATAATGAGTTTAATTAGCAGGCACTGCCAGATCCTGCTGAGGCACTTTACAATAGATGGCACAGGGAAAGTGTGAATTCAAAAACTCATTCTGCGCTGTTCCAGTAAGGGATTGTGTTGTTGGTGTTCTCAGAATTGCTATTTTCCCTGAAAACAACAACAACAAAAAAAAATCACTTGGACTGGGGATTTAGTTCAGAGATTCCGCAGCCTGCGGGGCAAGCACAAGGTCCCGAGTTTGATCTCTGGTACCAAAAAAAAACAAAACAAATAAAACCAATCACTTTATTTCATAGAGCAAGTTAGCAAGATTTTGGGGGCGGGGGGTACTGGGGATCAAACTGAGCTAAATCCCTGGCCCACAGCAATAATTTTTAAATGAGCCTATTTTCGGTACAGTTTTGTTGAGATACAGGATCAATATTAATAAATATGAAAAATGCAACTGACCCTTCAGATATGTAATCTAAAACTTACAACATAGTGACACACCAGTCACAGAAAGGTCACATTTGGCCATTGGTTTGAATTTTCCCCAGTGTGACACTTGTTTCCTTAGTGACTTACAGACAGCATCGGGATCCACTCCCCCTTCATCTCCTTGATACCAAGACCCTCTTCACCAAACAGCTGGATACCTGGAGGGCAGAGGGCGCTCTTGTCTGCCCCTGTGGTGCTGTCTGGCTGTCTGGCTGGCTAGGGGAGTTCGTCTGTCTGCCTGGGCCTTTGTATGTTCAGAGGCCTGTCCCTCTGTTGCAGGGGGGCCTTCCTCAGGGTCCACCTGGCTGACTGGGACATTGCTGTGTGCCTTAACACATTTCCAGCACTCAATCCATGTTCTGGAAATATAATTGTAGTATCTATATTATGTATAATTTAGTGTAACAAATATATATAACACGTTATAATTTATCATGATAGTCATAAGACCTGACAATATTTAATGATGTTAACACTTTCATGGCCTACCATGTACCAGGTGCTATTTTAGGTGTAAAATTGGGTCACTTAATCCCCCAGGGACATCTAAGCAAAGTAGGTACCACTACTAACATCCCTACCACATTGATGAAGAAAGCCAGGCTCAGAAGCCTGTCCACCCCTAGCCAAGCTACAGTGACCTGCCTGAGATACCCTGTTTGCCTGGTCTCAGAGAGCATACTCTTCACCAACCTACGTTCACAGGCCTAAGAGTTACAGAGTATTATTTGATTATATATTCTATATTCATGTACATTTTAATTATATAAATTAGTAAATCCTTAAAGTATATAATTACTCCAAATTCTTTATGTATTATCAACTTTTACTTTATAAAGAATACTAAGTATATTGGCTATATATATATTTGTTATAAAATCGTTTTACTGTGTGCATTTACATATTTCTCTATATTATATACATTTTCTTATAATTTTGTTTTCAACATGTTTATTATATACTGCTTTTCTAAACTTAGGTAAATATATTGTATCATACATAAATTTATATATTGCTTCTATGTTTTATATATATATATATATATATATGTATATATATATATGTCTCTTATCTGTTGCCTATGGTATATAATAAGTATACGGTATCGTATCAACAACTGGTATTCACTGCCTTAATTATAATTACAACAATTATACCCAGTGCCAAAGGCTTCCACTTTGCAATCGCTCAAAGTAGGCTAAAAATCTTTATTCTCTTCAGCTCAAGCAATCCTCGGACACAGGCATGGAAGTTCGAGTTGGTGCTTCACAGTGGGGAAGCCTTGGCCGGGGGCACTTGAGATGCTACAGGGCCCAGGAAGCCTCTCGCACAACCCCAGTCAGGAAGTGACCTCCCATCCGTTCAGCCAGCCCAGAAGCCGGTGTGGCCAGTCCAACGTCAGGTGCCTGCACCCCTTGCACCGCTGCCCCAGCCGCGCCCTTACCCAGAATTTAGCCCCCAGGTGACGGAGCCGGGACTCCACTAGGCTAGGCGCTCTAGGGCTTCACCTAGTGGGGCTGGGTGTGGGGTCAGTCAGCTGGCCAAGGAGAGAACAGAGACTAAGAGCGGACAATTTGGAGAGCGTCAAACAAATGGAGAGACACAGACCCAAAGAGCCGTCCAGAGACAGCCTGTGAGGATCCGGGGTCGAAGATCGAGACGCGGCGATCAGGATAGGCGCGTCTGCACCCGCGTTCGCCCTCATTCTCAAACTGTCAGTTTGGAGCCCTTCTGCTAGTTGCCCAGGCCCCTCGCAGCCTTCCGTGTACAGCACCGCTCTCCACGCTTCCCGGGATGGGACGATCCGATCCAGACTCTTAAATTCCTCTTCATTTCTAGGCCACTGGAGACTGGTCCCTGCCCTGGGCCGTCGAGCACGCCCCCTTTTCCTGTCAGCCAACAGAGTTGCGTAGAGGGCGGTGCGGCGCTGTCGTCATCCGAAGACGACGTACAACCCCCTCAAAGCCACGCCCACAAATGTACCCCTTCTCCTTAGGTTTAGAAACCTAATCTGTATGGCTCAGTCCACAGACCCAGCGTAAGCAAGTGGCTCATCTAGATGAACACTGTTCATCCTGCACTTTTCTTTCGCCAGCTGCATTCTCAGGTGCCAAAAGGATATCCGGAGCTTGAGCTTCCGTTTTTCCAGCGCCGCCGAGCCCTTTGTCCGATCACGTAGACCCACGAGTAATTCCCACTTCGAAGAGACTCTCCCCTTACCTTAGATCCGAGTCCCATAGGCTGACCAAACTGCGCGCGGCACTCCGGCTGGACGGGGTCACTGGCCGTCAAGCATCCGCTCCACCCCCGCCAAGTCTTATTCAAGCCTTGCCTTTCTTGGCGGATAAAGAATGAAGTTGTCTCAGTTGTGGGGAAGCACGTTTATTGAACTGGCGCGAGTATCCATTAGGGGTTAAGCTGTAAAAGTCCTCAAGTGAAGAGAGCCTTCGGTTGGTCCGGGAGACTTCAGCCAAGGCTTGAGCGGGTACAAACACCAGCCGATCCACAGTACTTGTCCTGGTGTGACTTGGACTGCGCGGGAGGTAAAAGGTAGACTATTCCGGATTGGGCCAGAGGCAGAAAGGCCCGCCCTCTGCACTCCAGGATTGGCTGAGAGAGAGCCGCGCCCCCTCACGCCGGCGGCCGTCAGTAGGAGACGTGAGCCGTTCTCGCCCGACTTCTGCTCTCTAGCCAGCTCCACGTGAGTGTACAGAAACGGCTCGCAGGGTTCCCGACTTGATCTGAAGTAGATCCGGGAGAGGCGCGCTCCATCTTAACGGTGAGGGAACATCAATAGGCTGCGGGAGTGGGGCGCCGCGGGGCGCGACTGAAGCTCCATAACCGGAAGTGTCTTCTGAGAGGCGTCGTTTCCGGAAGTGTGGCCGAACTGCGGCGGTACCCGGAAGTGTGGTGCTGCCCCGGCCCCGGGAGTCGGACCAGTTGAGATACAGGGATTAAACAGGTGTTTATGTATCTTTGTTTCCTCGAGCCAGTAAAGCCCCTCTCTGCGGAAAGTTTTGGAGGGTGCAAGCATTTGGACATGATTTTGAATGTCTCTTCCCTTTGAAAGCCGTGGGAGAAACAAGCCCCGGGAATGTGTCCAGGGGGCCTGGCTCTATAAAGGCTTCTGAGAAGTTTTCTTTCGCTGCCTGTCACCCCCGATTCCTCCCCCCAGGGATGTGCAGATGGAGGCCGGCGGAGACACTGCTGCCCCAGCCCCCAGGGGCGCGCAGGACTTGGAGGGCACGCAGTTCCCTAGTGAGGAGACTGGAGATAGTGGAGTTCAGTCGGGCCCGCCGGATCCCGGAGACACGAACCTGGAGGAAACAGGTATACGTTGCCCTCACTAGCGTCTTGTAAGGAATCCTGGGGTTGCGGAAGTCATGTTGGGCAAGGGAGAGAGAGGATCGACCGAAGATCATTAGTGAAGTCTTTGAGGACTCAGGGAAGTATCTTGAAGCAGTAGGCGGTAATAGTAGACTCACTGGTATAGTTCAAATCATTGAGAAATGAAAAGAAAGTCAGTAGGTATCAGCTGATGTTCACCCAGTGCAATTTTGTGGTCCTGGGTAGATGCATCCTTTTTTTTGAGGGGTCAAAGGTAGGAAGAGGGACCATGCCTGTTTGTCCAGGAATATATTCATTTTAGCGTTGGCAGGCCTTTATTCTCAGAAAACTTTCAGTTCTGGGCAAATCGGAATGTATTTGGTTTGAGTTTAGGTGGCTGATGATCAAAGAGTCCATCCACTTGGGGTGAGAGAGGTTCACTGGGAGTTTAGGGTATTTAGGTTGATGAACATGAATAGGGTCAAAGGAGGAACTATTGAGAAGTTTGTGTTTGGGATGGGAAAGGCAGCGATCTGTGGGGACCGGTAAGCACTTAGTGCCTACCTCATCGAAAACTCAGTAGAGGGTTGTTGAGGAACCAAGTGTTAGTGTTTGTTAATGGTGATCAGTGCGGGAAGAGGGTCCATGAGATTTGGAGAACCAGGTGCGCGGTGTGTTGGCGGAAGGGTGACACCAGATAGCGGATGTGTAAAGGTGTCACTGGGGAGTGTGGGAAACACTTTTAGTCACTTTAGAATTAGTGGATGTTAATAGGGCCACTGGGGAATGTCAGCCAACATCACTGAGGATAAACGGGTGGGATCTTTCAGTCTTGAGAACTAATGGCAGTTACTAGGAAAGGGTAGTTAGTATTTGGAGATGTGGGGTGTCAGTGAATGCCATTGAGAACAAATGAGGTCCCTGAAACTTTAGGAGAAAATTAGAGATACTAGAGGCAAATGTGTAACTATCATCTTTGGGTGAATCAGGAGACATCAGGGGAATAATCAGGTGTGTCCGGGAGGCAGTAGGCGTCACTAATGTGCTGGATTTTAGTGAGTGTTAATAGGGTTATGGGGAACAGCAGTGGAAGTCTTGAAAAGTCCTGTGTTAATGAAGGCTAGTGGTGGCCATTCGTGGAGGGGAGGAAGTGGATGTGGGAACGAGGGTGTAAAGTCACTGTGATGGGAAAGGGGATCAGTGAGGGTTGGTGGGGACCCGATATTTACATTATTGGAGGGTCAGTCTTAGAGTAACATAATTTGTGGATCAGGGCAGTCAGTGAGAGTCCTTGAAGGCACACATTAGTGATTTCACGACGCTAATGTGGGGCCCTTGGGGGAAGTGTTAATGCCTTAGTGGAAGTAAACAGAAGAAGTGTATAGGGGTAAGGAGAGTCCTGAACACCTGGGTGTTAATGGCTATTTTTTTTTTCCCCAGTATGGGACACTGACTCCAGAACCTTCACCCTTCATGCTGTACTACATCCCCAGCCCCCTTCTCCATTTTTTGTAGTTTATATTTTTTTATTTTGAGACAAGGTCTCACTAAGTTGACCACCCTAGTCTCGAACTTGTAATCCTCCTATCTCCATGCACCTAGCTTGTTAGTGGATATTAAGGGCAGTCATTGGGCGAATTGATGAATTAGTGAATATCATTCAGAATATCAGTAGTTGACCAGAAGAGCCCATCAGAGTCATTAGAGATCAGTAGGCATCCTTGAGAATAAAAGTTTGGGGAGTCAGAGGCTGGAGAGATCAGCTATAAGTGGATGTTAACAGTTGTCATGAAGAGGGGAGTGGATATCTGCAGAGCAAATAATGGGTCATTGAAGATGATATTAATGGTCACTCAGAGACGATGGGATGCTTTGAAGACCTGGAATCGGCAGCTGTTGAAAGAAAATAACTAACATTCACGGACACAGAGGATCTAGTGAGTGACAGTTAAATCAAACTAGATTCTTTGGGTTTTAGGAGGATCATGGGAACTTAGTAGATACCATTCGAGAGGTCCCAGTCATTAGTCACTGGGAGTCACTGGTCCAGCAAGGGAATACTCAGGTCTATCAATACGCAAGGGCGGTCGGGAGGCTGGTAAGGATTTGGTGGGTCGTTGGGGTCTACAGGCAGACGACCCACCAGGGGCTCCCTTTTAGGATCCACGGCCGAGGATGGGCCACCCAGCCACCTGTCACCACTGCCCCAGTCAGAGGGCCCATCCGGCACCTGTGAACCCTGGAACTCTGCGGCCTCGGACAGGAGTCCCATCCATGGCCCTGAGAGCAGCTCCGGAGACCCCAGTGACGAGGACTGGCGCGGCCAGCGGAAGCACGTGTTCGTGCTCAGTGAGGCTGGGAAGCCCATCTATTCCCGGTACGGCAGTGTGGAGGCGCTGTCGGCTACCATGGGCGTGATGACGGCCCTGGTGTCCTTCGTGCAGAGTGCTGGGGATACCATCCGCGCCATCCATGCCGGTGAGCAGAGGGGTGGGAAACGGGATGGGGGTCGACTGTGTATCGGGACTGCCCCCCTCTGTCTGGCCGGCTGGGTGCTGAGTGGCTGGGATCAGAGTAACTGGCTGGATGCTCCCTTGTCTGAGAGCGTGGCTGTGAGGGCTTGGGCTGAGCTGGGTGTCCCGGCTGTGCGTCAATCCTTGTGCCATGTCACTGTCCTCGCCATCCCCACCCCTTGCTCCCTCTCGACATCCCATGGTGAATCCCCGGGGTCCGTAATCACCCAGTTTGTCCTTGCCCTCGTCCGGGTGCCAGAGGTGCAGGGATCAGGTCAGGTGTGGTGTGCGCCGGGTCACTCCTGGTCCTGATCCGTCTCTACCCTGCCCTCCTCCAGAGGACCACAAGCTGGTGTTCCTACAGCAGGGCCCGCTGCTGCTGGTGGCCGTGTCTCGGACTCCTCAGTCAGCAGCCCAGCTCCGAGAGGAGCTCCTAGCGGTGCATGCGCAGATTGTGAGCACACTGACGCGTGCAAGCGTGGCCCGCATCTTCGCACACAAGCAGAACTACGACCTCCGCCGCCTGCTGGCTGGCTCCGAGCGCACGCTGGACCGGCTTCTGGACAGCGTGGAGCGAGACCCGGGATCCCTGCTCCTGGGCGCCGTGCGCTGTGTGCCGCTTGCCCGCCCCC
>NW_022900944.1:40054489-40067975 GCF_012274545.1 Fukomys damarensis
CAGTTGGCGGCCGACTGATCACAGCAGCCCAGGAGCGGAACGTGCTGGCCGAGTGCCGACTGGACCCAGCTGACCTGCAGCTGCTGCTTGACTGGATGGGGGCACCAGCCTTCGCAGCCGGCGAGGCATGGGCACCCGTGTGCCTGCCCCGCTTCAACCCTGATGGTTTCTTCTACGCCTACGTGGCCCGCCTGGACTCCATGCCTGTCTGCCTGCTGCTGCTTGGCACCCACCGAGAAGCCTTCCATGCCATGGCCGCCTGCCGGCGCCTGGTGGAAGATGGGATGCGCACTCTTGGTGCCCTGCGCGCCCTGGGGGAGGCGGCCAACTTCTCCAGTGCACAGGCAGTCAGTGCCCCTGCCTACAGTGTGCAGGCTGTGGGGGCACCTGGCCTCCGGCACTTCCTGTATAAGCCACTGGACATCCCTGACCATCACCGCCAGCTGCCCCAGTTCACCAGGTAGGCCCAGACCCTGTGGGCAGTTACCCCAGTAGGAGGGCTTTTGTAACCAGGAAGTTCAGCATCTTGTAGCTGTGATGTAGAAGAGATCCCAGCCACGTTCTGGAAAGAACAAATAGCACAATTCTCTGATGACAAGGGCTCAGCCACCAACCCAAGGAGTCACTGTTTTAGTGGAGAGAAGGGCCATACTTAGAAAGTCCCTTACTTTGATGGAGGAAAGCTTAGTTATAGTCACTAAGCATCTGCAGGTTTAATAGGAAAGGCTCAGCTGTCACTTAATTAAAATCCCTAGACAAGAGAGATGGGCCAGCCCAGTAGGCCCTTCACTAACCCTGCCCTCCACCTCCCTTCGTCGGGACAGCCCTGAGCTAGAGGCACCGTACAGCAGAGAGGAGGAGCGGCAGCGGCTGTCGGACCTGTACCACCGCCTGCATGCTCGCCTTCACAGCACCTCCAGACCCCTGCGCCTCATCTACCACGTGGCTGAGAAGGAGACGCTGCTGGCCTGGGTGAGTCAGATAGGGCTTGGGGTGAATTAATTCCCCCCTCAAGCCTCTTTTCCCTAAATGTGGCCCCTCCAATCTCAGCAGCCTTCCCCAAACACCTGCCTGGGCCATGCCTGGCACCTCTGTCCAGTTGCCTACAACTCTATCCCTGCCGTCACATAGTGCTGCTTGTTCTTCCTCCATTAGCAGCCAGTACTGTGTCTTTGACTTTCAAGAGACCACACTAACAATAATCACTGCCTGCCAATTCCCTGCTTCCCACCAGTGCAGTTTTGCTTCCATCAGTCTCCAGCACTCCATAGATGCTACAGGCTTCGTCCTGGCTGTGCCCTCTCTGGGGTTGTCCTTCCCTGGGCTCCAGCCTCACTTCCTGTGGGTCTGTAAAGGTCAGCTAGGAGGCCAATCAAGATGACGTCATCAGAAATGGCACCTTTCTCAGGCTCTGCGACTTTTTTATTAAATAATTTATTGTGGGGCGTGGATTTAGCTCAGTGGTTCCGCCACCTGCCTTACAAGCACAGGGACCCAAGTGCGATCCCCAGTACCAAGAAGAATAATAATAATAATATAATAATTTATTGTGTATCTGTTCTGTGTCAGGAGTTACTCTGGGCTGAGGATTTGTTTTATATTATTCTAAATTTTAATTTTAAAGTAATTTTAGACCTAAAAGTTGCAAAAATAGTATAAAGACTTCCCTCGAAGAATCCCTTCACCTAGTTTCTCCAAAAGTTAACATCTTATAAAACCACGTTAATGTACCAAAACAAGAAAGTTATAAGCTGGTTCAGTACCATCTAGGTCATAGGCTTCATTCGGGTTTCAGCAGTTATCCTATGTATGTCCCTTGACTAGTCCGGAATCCAGTCCCAGATCACATGATAAATTGATTTATTGTGTTTCTGGTCTTACTCTGGGACAGTTCACCAGTTTTTGTTGTTTTGTTGTGTTGTCTTTTTTTGGGTTTTTGTTTTCTTTGTCTCATAGTTTGGGCACTTTTGAAGAAACTGGATTAGCTTGTAGAATGCCCCTTGTTTTTGCCTTTTCAATGTTATATCCTGATTGAGGTCATTGCGTTTTGGGCAAGCATCTCATAGCAGTGACATGCTCCATATCAAGGCACACGACGTCAGTCTGTCCCGCCGTTGATGGCGTCAGCCTTGCTCACTTAAAGTCCCTGTGGTTATGACATCAGTCGGTGTCCTGGGCATCGTCCCACTGCCACCCACTCGTTTTAATACCCGTTGATTTTAACTTAGAATAGTTGTTAGTCCGGTCTTTGCCCAATAGTGCATTTTCTGTCTCCGTCGCCATCTCCATTCTTTCTACATTTATTAAGACTCTAGCATAAGGAAGATCTTTTCCTTCCACTTATTTGTTGAAGTTTTGATTTTATGCAAGTAATGGTATTGTGGGTTTCTCTTTAATTCAGTGGGCTAAAATGTTTTTCTCACATTTATTTTGGTTCTGCATTTGTCTCCGATAGAGCCAGCAGGAGACTTTTAGCCAGGCTGGTCACTGTGTACCTGCCACATGCCATCATTTTATAAATGCCGCTTACTGGACTTTCTCCATGTTGGTGTTGGATTCAGCCATTTTTCCAGGGAGTCTTTGTGCCTTTTTGTGGAGACTGGCATTTAAAAAGCAAGATGCAGTAGGCCCGGGATTGGGAACCAAGTGGTCAGTTGAGGCCTTCCTGAGGTAGTGTCTAAATGAAGAGGTAGTGAGTCATGTGGGTGCAGTAGGAAAAGACTCTGCAGATACAGTGAGGTGGGGCTGAGCCAATCTGTGCTTAAGGAAGGAACAGCAAGGAAAGCACAGAGGGAGCCAAAGAGAGAGCAGTGGAAAGTAGGCCAGAAAATGACTTGTGACCAGGGTGGGGTCACGTCTCTTAGGTTGGTGCAAGGATTAAATTGAGTTCTTTATATTATGCCCAAGTCATGAATGATAAAAGTAGTCGTGTGGAAGTCAGAGTAGGCCTTTTTTGTACAATACAGTGGTGGCTCAGTTCATGACCTTAATTTTTGCCATAATTCTGGTCACAAACCAATTTGGATGAGAACCGAATCAAATTCAGTGGTTAAGTTCATTGTTGACCTTACAGGGAAATTTGACTTGGTTCTCATCCATTTGAGTTTGCATCTAGAGTCATGGAAAAAGTTAAGTTCGTGAACTGAGGCACCATTGTGATCGCTTACTGAACTTTAAGCATTATTGTTATTATTGTCCCCAGTCCACAGATAAACTGAGGGTCCAAAGAAGCCATAGCCTATATTACCAGTTAAAGCCAGTGGGTTCAGCTAACCTCTAGGCCCAACTAAGAACCCCTGGCCCTGCCCATCAGTGACCCAAAAATATCATCTTATCTGTCATAGCCTAGTGTTGAAGCAGCACCAGGTGGGCACTGCTGCCAGGGACATCTTCCAAGCTTCAGGAGGCAAACTTGGAGTTGGGTTGGGGTGGACAGCTCTATCCTGACTCTGGCTTTTCCTAAACACCTAGGTGACCTCCAAATTCGAGCTGTATACCTGCCTCAGCCCCCTGGTGACCAAAGCAGGAGCCATTTTGGTAGTGACCAAACTCCTGCGCTGGGTGAAGAAAGAGGAGGACCGACTGTTCATCCGTTGCCCACCCAAGTACTCTACACCCCCAGCCACCTCTGTGGACCAGGCTCCCCACAATGGCTTATTCCCTGGACTCTGAATGGTAGAGCTCGCTCGGACTTTCTGGGAGTGACCGCCTGAGCCTTTGCCTTCTGTCTCCACCCTGGAAATGTAGTGGGAATCTGTCTGTGGCTGGCACATGTCTCCCTGAGAAGCTGGGCAAGATAGGAGAGCTGCCCACAAATGGGAGATGGGCAGCAGTGGCCAGGGACACAGTGTGCCCTTCTAGTTCCCTTGTGTCCTTCCCTGCTCCCTCTGTCTCACCTCCTCACCTTCCTTTCTCAGGAGCTGTCCCCTCTAAACTGCTTCAGAAGTGTCTTTCTCATTGGACTGAGCCCTGAATGTGCAGGAACTGGCAGGTCTCAGGAGTGGCCCACAGGGGCTCAAGAATTGGGAATGCAGGGTCAGCCTATGCCCGTAACCAGCCTGAGGCTATTTAGGGGGAAAAAAAAAAATCTTGTACATAAAAGCTCTAAAACTAAGTCCCACAAAAATATTCCTTTTCCCTTTATCTGAGCCCTGCCCCCAAAAATGAGCCGTAACAATGTTTGCTGCTCCTAGTATTAATGAGAAGGTACCTTCCAGTATCCACCTGTGTAACACAAGATACACAGTGCCTAAGGTCTCACACAGTGGCTAAGAAAGGAGGTGTAATTAGCTTCTAAAGCTTATCTTACTTATCCATGAAACAAAGGTAGCTCTGCATGGCTCTTTAAGGACGATTTGGAAATGGAAAGGGATTCGAACTCACGTACCACTACACATCCTAAGCACATGTGTCCCAGACCCTGGCACCTGCAACAAAATGTATGCACAACCTCACTCTCCAATTGCCCGATACCCCAGTACTGCCCTTGTTTGTCTAAAACCAGTTATGGCCTCGTGCATATACGCATGCGTGCTGTCAAGGGTGAGGATCGTGCGCAAACGTTCTGCGCGTGCTCAGGAGATATCCAGTTCCGGGTGAGCTAATCGCATGAAGCGGTTCAGCACGCATGCGCACTATCACTCTTCTGGGTGTTTTTTTTTGTTTGTTTGTTTCGTTTTTAACCAATCAGCGTCCAAGGCACAAGAGCAAGCCCAGCGTTAAAAAATGGAGGGGAACCTGGAGCGTTTGACTGAAGAGTCATCCGAAGCCGTGCAGGAGGGTGAAGGTAGTGAGGGCAGGTGTGAACCTTCTTCCCCTCCAGGGACAGAAGGGAGGGAGGATTCGACCATTACGATAACTAAATGATGATAGCAGTAGCTTTTTGAAAAAGAAGTAAATATTTAAGCCTTTTATTATTGAAAGACACTTTTAACTGTTCCACAAAGTGGAAATAAATAACACGCACATTCTCATTCACCTAGCTTAACTTTTGTCAATTTCATTGACTATACTGTTCAATTACTTTAAAGTAAACAATAAATAGTTCATACGTATCTTTCAAATGAAATGGGGCAAGGTGTTTAAAAAAAATCTTGAGGCTGGCAGACGTAAGAAAATTAGCTAATTTCCCAATATCAATATTTCACACTCAGCCTAGATCACACTACATGGATTCTTAATCAAGAATGGCTTTCCTTTCAGACAACTGTTATCAAATTTGACTTGATAACAATTGATTTCATAGTGTGCTGGGGCTGGGGTGGTGGTGGCTGGTGGTAATTAAGCCTGGAAACTTGGAAGTACAGACCCCCTAAAGAAGGGAGGGTCTCCCAATCTAATATCCACCAGTGTGCCTCTAGTAATTTTTATTTTTTTAGAGATTTTCAGCAAACAGCCAAGTAGAGAAAACAGCATGAGGAATACTCATGTACCTGCCACTCTTGATTCAAAAGATGTTTACTTTCTTGCCCTCCATTTATGTTTCCCTTTCCTGCACAGTCACTGAATCAGTATAATAATAAATACATTAGATTACGTCTTGTCAATTTACCTGTGCAGACATCAAAATAATTATTCATCTGTTACCTGTCTTAGGGTGGGGTGTCAGCTCCATGAGAACAAAGACTTTACTGCTGTCTCCCCAGCATCTAAACAGATGCCTACTTGGCACACAGATAGGGGTCATTAATTTCTGATGTGTGAGTAATGAAATAACACAGAGTGTGGTCTTAGAACTGCGAGTTGAGTGCCAGCTTCAGAAAAATAAAAAAAAAAAAGAAATAAGACAGATACAAATTTATTCCATTAAGTATATAATATAGCTGCCACTATGATTAAAAAAAAACTATCAATACCTTTCAAATTCCTCAAAATCAAATTTATGATTATCTTTGACAATGGAGAATATTGGAAAACACAAACTACCATTTCTAACCCATCACATTTGCTTTATAAAGAAGGGGACAGCATCTAGCACTGAGACTATGGCAATGCGTATCTTCTCTTGCCTCACCAGAACTGACCAGTAAAAGCTTTGCTAGGGGCGATGTGGAAGAACTATTTGTAGCATCTAATATGCTTTCCACATCTGCAGCCACCATGCTAAGCAATTGTAGGAAAGTACATAGTTGCATGGATGGGGAGGATTAATGGAGGCCACATTCAAGCAATAATCATAGTAATAGATGAATCTTCGTATGTCCATGCACACTAGAGTGCCTGTGCTGTGGAATCTTTTTTCTTTTTTGAGAGGCCAATACAAGTAATTTTTAAGGGTAAGATCATTACTCAGCTAGGTGTGGGTGTCACGTACCTATAATCCCAGCACTTGGGAGGCTGAGGCAGGAGGATCACTATGAGTTCAAGGCTACCCTGGGACACATAGTTCAAGGACAGCCTGAACTACATAGCTAGAAATTGTCTCCCAAAAATAAAAACAACAGTAACAACAAGAAAACCGGGATTATTCATTGACACAGAAAGAGCTCCCCCCCCAAAAAAATTGTAAGAGCCAGTTAAGACTGAAATAAAAAAGGGAAATTATGAAATATGTATAGCCTTTTGTGTGTTAAACAGAAAAATAGCTGAAAGTTAACAGCCTATCAACTCTACACAAGGGACTCAAATTTTAGGGGGTTATACAGAGGCGGAGGCATTTGTGTGGTTTATTTTTCTTTTGAAGAAATTTAGTACTAGTAATTTTAAAATATAAGGGGGAAATTTGGCATCTGAGGATCATATGTTAACAATAGATCAGTATTAATATCCAGAGTTTCATGGTTATCCTGTGGTTACTTTGCAGAGTCCCTCTGTATGTAGGAAATACACATTAGACTATTACGGAGCTAGGGACCATAATGTCTGCAACTTACAGTGCAGAAAGGGAATTGGATGTAAGGTCAAGTGAAAGCACTGTGGTCTATTTCTACAACTTTTGTGTACATTTAAAATTATTTCAGAATAAAATGTTTACAAGGGACTCTGTAGACTATTTCCTCATAGAACATGAAAACTTAAAAATTTTTATCAAGGTATTAGCTAGTTTGAAAGATTTACTTATCCAGCTCTTGGCTTTATATGACTAATTCTAACAGAAGTAGAGAGGAGAAATGCAGATGGAGCTTTTGCAGAAATAATTGCAAAAATCAGCTATAAAAGATGCGGAAAAATCACATATGGTCCGAGTGTTGGGTACTGTTCCATGTTGGTGATTAATCTTATTGGGTAGGATCAGGGTCGTTGTGGAAGGTCTCCTTGAGTAGCTGAGATTCAGTAAAGTAACTAGAAATGAAATGTCTAGAAGCCTGAGATCTGCTTGAAGACACTTCAGCACAATAAAAAAAAAAGGATAAATATCAACAACTATCAGATCTGAGTCATAAGCACTTTGGAGTTCAGTACACTATCCTTCGTACATCCTTTCATATGCCTTTTAAAAATTGCATAAAATGTTAAATCACAAACTGTCTTCATAAGTGGTGATCATATCTGAGAGCAAGATTTAGGGCCAAGGAGAGAAGGGGAAGTTTTATTTTTAAATTCACGTATTTTTGTAGTATGTAAAAATCTTGAATGTGACTTGGGTAAGAAAGTAAGAATTAAAGCAGGTGATGATATGGCAAGATGTGAATGTTGTCAATTAACTGGCAGTGGTTTTGGAAAAGGAACTGACTTGGAGATTGGTCACAGATTTTTATTTTCAATTCCATATTCTGCATTTGTTTATAATTGAGGTGATTAGAAAATTAAAATGCACAATTAAACTAACACATACTAAATTATGAAAGACTTCAGGCCATGCAAAAAGATGTAAAGAAGATGTCACCAGACATGTCCACAAAATTTAATAAGCTCAGGTTAAAAATAATGTCCTCTATAATTTTAGTGGCTGTAAAGAATTCCATCCTCTAAATGTGCCGTAAATAATCCCCTAAAATATCTTCAGGTTGCTTCCATATTTTAAGACTGCAGACAGTGAAATAACATACAGCTTGCCACCTTTCATAATGACTCTTTCTAGATGCTCTCCTGGGGATGGAATTTCTGATCCAGAAGACACAAGGATGATTTTGGTATTTACTAACAGGAAGTTTGGAATCAAGCAGTATTTTCTGCCTATCAGATTGGCAAAAACTCAAAGGATTAAAGATGTAATTTGGCTAATGAGATATGGGAAGGTTCCTCTGCTGGCCTGAAGAGGGCAGAAGACAGTTCCATGGTATCAGCCAAATTTGATAACAGACACCCACTCTGATGCAGCAGGTAGCTCAGACAACGTGCTGGGTGTGTTGAGTAGATACATCTGACACAGGCACAAAGAAGAATGTGCAAGGACAGTGCACCCAATAAAATCATGCTCCCCAATATCTGTCCAGTAGGACCTCAAAGTATGACCTTATTTGAAAATAAGGTCTTTGCAGATACAGCAACTTAAGATGCAGTCATTCTGGGTTATGGTGGGCCATGACTCAAAGACTGGTGTCCTTCAACAAGAAGAAAGGTGGACCCACGAAGAGAAAGGTGAGTGGTGACAGACACATGGAAGACTCCATCTGTGGCACTTTGGTGCAGCAGGTGAGAAAAGGAATACAGATGATCATAGTGGCATCGTTTGTGACAAAAGAAGGGGAAGAACCTAAGTGTTCAATGGTAGAAGACTGCTCTGGAGTGATGCTGTACCCCTGCAGTGAAACACCATGCAGCAGGCAGAACACGCCGTCAAGTGAAGAACTCAAGATGTGAAACCTCATCTGTGGTGGGCCACAGTGACATCAGAAATGGGACGCATGCTCGTCTAGGATTTCACCAGCTTGTCACAATCACCTCCGAGGAGGGAAGTTGGGGAGGGAGCTTCGAGCCTGAGGGTGTCCTGTGCCCGGTAAGCACTTCTGCAGTCACTCTGTAGCTGCCCTGTGTTTATTTACTTTTTTTTAGTACACGTTTGCAGTGCACGAATGCATTTATCACTGGGCGTTGGTACACGTGCATAACACATCTGCACTCATCCTTCCATCCCCTACCCTTCTGTTGCTCCCTGCTTTTTCGACTTTTGAGGTGTCCTTCCTCACTGCCTCATTTTCTTTGGAGAGGCACAGATCGCTGGGATTTGACCTTTTACTTTTGCTTTAAAGATTTTAAGATGTTTTTAATGTGCAAATATTTTCCTGTGTTTTTGTTTGAATTTTAAAAATAGCAAAGGCCCATGTTAAAAATTATAGAAGTATATATGATAAAAAGTGCATCTGTTTGAATTAGGATCTATAAGGAGTATTCATTGTCATTGATAGGGAAGGCAATTTTTAAATTTTGATTTATCTGGGTTTTTTTGTGGACCTTTTGGAAAACCCTTCATAACAGGTTTATGTTCTTCTGTCAGAAGCCTAATAACATCGAGTTGTCATTTTTTTTTTTAATGTTTACAGCCAGGAATCACCATTTCCTAATACATTAATTCATTAGAAGTTGCACATTATGGGCAGTAATGATTTGAATGGAACCTGTCCACCCTACTGCCTTTTGTTGAAATTTCATAATGATTTAGAACAGCAGCAGTAGCCAAACTGCATCTCTCTGTCCCTCACCAAGTTTCATCGAGCTGAGATCTGAGGTTTCTTTTGACCCCTCACGGAGCAGCTGACCCTGGAACCTTCACACACCAGGAACCTCGGAAACAGAGGAGCGGGTCCTGCAGGGGTCCTGCTCTGTCTGGAAACTTGGCCCTCAGCTCAGCCCCTGCTCCAGCCCACAGGGACTGCTGTCAGCAGTGCCCACAGGGACTTCCTTCCTCCCTTTCCCGATGGGCCTGGGCCGTTCCTCACTCTTACCTGGTCCTCTTAATTCTGGTTTTCATCTTCACAGGTCAGGCCAAATTTTTGAAGAAGCCTGAGGACTTGCTGGCAATGGTGAAGAAGCTGCAGGAAGGTCAGGTATCTTGTGTCTGAGCCTCGGGTAGGGTACTGAGTTAGACAAGTATAGTTCAAAGTCAAGACCCCTTAACTCACAATACTGGCAAGTTTCTCATTGCACATCTTCCCTCTTATGTAATTTAAGTGTTTGAACCTCCAAGTATAGCCTCACTGTTTAAAATTCAGGAAGTCTAAGAGGATGGAAAAACCTACCCTGAACTCGCACACACCCGCACACCCCAGTCATCCACTTCCCTGACCCATGTACTCGTTGGTGCATAGTGTTTGTCTTGCCTTTTTATGTGCGAAAGGCAGTGCCTTTTTATGTACGGGCTGCTCTGCCCTGTGCTTTGCTGTTGAGAAGGACCTGGGAACAAGCTTGCATCCAGTACCCGCGCCAGGGCTGAGTAGAGCACTGGCTGGGTTTGAAATTAGACCCCCACTTATGGTCAGCTTCAGATGCTACCCTGCATCAGTCTGCTCCCAACAAAGGAGAACCCTCTCTGTCCCTGCTCTGTGGCTACATGCACAAGTGCACTGGGACTGTGCCTCGAGGGAGACTATGCAAAGAAACTGCAGGACTGGAAATGCATAAAGATCCACCAAGATACCTGTCCCCACCAGGGGTTTTTGTTAGTTGTGAGCAGCACTGTGGAGAGCACTTCTGGAAGTCAAGGGAGTTGGAGTTGCTGACCTCAGAAAATTCAGGCCTGGGTTTAACCACTGCAGACCTTCCTCCAAGCAGCAGTGAGACCTGCAGGGCCGGGCAGCCTTGGGTCCCTTCTGTGTCACCATCCTTAGAGCCAGAGAGGCACGGGGAGGAAGGCTTTTCCTAGGCAACACTGACCCAGGCACTGTGACTCCCTAAAGGGTCACGGGAGAACTTGCAAGCTGCCACTGACAACAGGAAAGCAGTGTTTCCCTGGTTTCTCACTTGAGACCTGTTGCATACGCATTGCTCCCACCCAGTCCTGAGAAGTCCTCTTCTATATCTGGACACAGAGCGGGCAGGCAGGCGAGCTCAGGGTTAACACCAGGGATTCACATTAGCAGAGCCCCACCAGGGCCTGCAGCTGCCTCCTCTGGCTCAACCCTTCTTTTTCTTTTCTTTTTTTTTTCCCTGTCTTTCTTTCCTTCTCTTCCTCTCCCTCTCCCTCTCCTTCTCTTTCTTTCTTTCTTTCTTTCTCCAGAGGGAACCCTGGAACCACAGATCGAGGACCTGATTCACCAGATAAATGAGCTTCAGCAAGGTAGACTTGGGAACCCGGGACCAGCGGGAAGAGCCTCCCTTTTTTGGTGCTCCAGTTTCTTTCCATATCAAATCCAGTCCCCTAGGAGGCTGTCTGAGGATGAGTGTGTGATGTGACACTTTGTGGGAGAAGAACAAAGTTGTACTCACAGAGCATCTTCTTCCCTTCTTTGACTCAGCAAAGAAGAAATCTGTTGAGGAACTGGGAGAGGCCCAAGCTGTCTGGCAAGCCCTGAATAGGGAATTAGACTCCTGTAAGTGGGGCTGGAAGACAGACCCAGCGATCCCTTGATGGCTGCTGATAGTTCTGCACCTGCCTCACGGCCTTTGCACAGGCTGCTCCTTGTGTGCTATGCTCTGAGTCCACATAATCTAGAGGACCACTTGCTGTATCATGTTATCCTGCAGCCCTCAGATCACACAGCCCTGGGAGGCCTGCTGTGAGGGTTCCGTCTCTCCATCCTCTCATTGTACTGCTTAATGTCTCTTTCAGAGCCTTCATTCCTGCCTAACTTGATATTTCTTTGTTAGTCTTTTCTTCCCTGAGTGTAAACTCTGTGCACTCTTTCCAGTCCTTCCTCATCCATTTGGCACTTATGGGGACGGTGGGCACAGAAGGGAGAAGCCAGATCAGGATGGTCCCCGGGGGCCTGGTACTGGGTGGCACCTCTTCTGGTCCCCCGTGAAAAGCCTTCGCATGAAGTTGCAGTGGGAACGTAGGATGTGACCCATGAGGCTAAAAGTGCCCTTGTGCTTTCCAGTGCACGGAGAGGAAGTGCACCTAGAGGAGGTCTTGAGCAAAAAGCAAGGTATCCGCCCACTGCTGGGTCTTCGTTATTCCACCCCTGCCCCACCAGCGCCCAGTCTGCACTTCTCCATCAGGTCAGCGGGGTCCCAGTGAACCCTGCTCTGCTGCTCCCTGCTGCCTCCTTGCTTCAGTGCACACCCGCGTCCCCACACAACTCCCCTCTGGGAGCCCCTTCCTTCCCCAGGCGCTTACACCCAGGCTGGACGGGTGAGTTCCTCTCTCCACAGAGGCGCTGATGATCCTCCAACAGCACAGCCAAGCCCCGGAGAGTGAGGCTGAGGCTTCGAGGTAAGCATCCTGCCCCTGGCCCCCAGGTCCTCCTCCAGCCTGGGGGGATCCCAGACACACACTCCTCATGTCCCGGTCCAGAAAGACTCCCCCTTCACCGTTTGTATTTGGGTGGTGGTGTTAAGATGAACTCAGCTGCGAGTCCTTTGTGGATGATTTGTTTACTAAGTAAATTCCACCCTCGGGGTTATTCTAAGTCTTTCCCCGTTGGCCCCTGGGCCCTGCCATCCATTCATTCGGTTCAGTGCACTCAGGTTAGGCCCCCGGTCACCAGCATGTGCCCTCTGCCCGAGCACACACCCACTCACGCGCTCGTGATCTCGCCTGTCCATGTCTGTGTCCCGGCCAGGCCACCTCTCCAGGCCCTGACCAGGTACCTTCCCCGTCCTCCCGTGGAAACGTCCGTCCATGTCTTCACTGCACCCATCCGCACAGCTGCCTGTCCTTCCAGTAACTCTACCGTTACTTCCCCATTCTTCCATTGTCGCCCCACTCATCACTGCTCTACGCAGGCTCCGTCCCCCCAGCGGCCAGGACCTGATGGCCGGCGCTGTGGCTGAGGCCCCCGAGCGGGTGCCGGCCCCTGAGCCGTCCTTCCTGATGGCGGCCCAGCCCAAGGACCTCTGGGAGTTCCGTGTGAGCCATTGCCGTTGCGCATAGCCTCTGTCCCCGCTGACCGTCCCCCTTAGTGCCCAGGCCCGCAGTCCTTACTCCTGTCCGCGCTCCTCACACCTCGCACCTTCGGTCTGCCCCCGCGGCGTCGCCCTCTTCCCCCTGCCGTCGCAGCGAGGTCACCTGGCCGTGGCCAGTGGGAGCCCGAGAGCCTCCGTTCCCCCGTGGAGGGCCTTCCGGGCGGGGAGAGCCGAGGCAGCCCTCCGTCTACCCCGAGCTGGCAGGGGAGGCTGCCGCACTCTAGCCGGGAAGTCAGGCAGAGCAGGGACACCGAGGACGGGGTGGGGGGAAGAAGCCGCAGGGCGGTGCGGGCACAGGTGCTCCAGGCGGAAGGGAAGGCGACCTGGACAGCAGGGCCGCAGAAGTGGGGAGCGCGCAGCAGGGAAGCTCGGGCACGCAGCCTTCGGCGCCCGGGGCTGACAGTTGAGTGAATGAGTGACCTGCAGAAGGGAAGGACTGTCGGGCGGGCCGCGGGCCTCCTGTGTCCTCGCAGGTGCTGGAGCTGCGACTGGCCCGCGAGATCCGCGCCCTGCAGAGAAGCCGGGAGCAGCTGCGGGCTGAGGG
>NW_022900944.1:40068182-40068471 GCF_012274545.1 Fukomys damarensis
GCAGGTGAGGCTGCCCTCTTCCCCGGCCCTGTCCCCGCCTCTCGGAGGGCCCGGTCCTCCGTCTGCCTCGGTGGCTTCCTCTCGTTCTCTCCTCCGCAGACTGAAGGCGGAGCTCCCGAGCTCGGAGGGACCAGTCCACAGAGAGGTGGGAGTCGGGGGACGGAGGCGAGGGCCCAGGACATGCTCAGAGCAGAAGCGTCGGGTTCAGGGGAGCAGGGCGGCCCCTGCTCTGAGACCTCGGCCCGCAACCGCCTTCCCGCTGCTCGCAGGCTCGCAACGCGGACGGGGA
>NW_022900944.1:40068630-40073949 GCF_012274545.1 Fukomys damarensis
GTCTCCGCTGAACCCCCTGACCCCGCGACCAGACTCGGCCCTTGCTGAGCAGCCGGGGGTAGGGAGGTGTGGAGCGCAGCGGGGCGGGCTTGGGTTCCAGGACCGCCCCCTTGCGGTGTCAGCGAGGGTTTGAGGGACCCTGCTGAAGACCCAGGCCAGGCCGGGCCCCTTGGTGGGGCTCCGCCCCTCGCAGCAGCCCACATGCCCTGGCCCCCTGTGGCCTCCCAGCCACACAGCTGCCTGTCCAACTGCCTCAAGCACGCCGCTCCCAGTGTCCCCTCAGGGCCTTTGCCCTGTTCTGCGGTCCTGGTCCTGCACTGAGTGTCCACCGCCTGGCTCTTCTGGGGGCTTCTGCCCTCACCTCTGGTCTTAAATAGCTCAGAATGGAGCTACAAAGAAACCAGCTATGAAAAAGGAGAGGAGCCCGGGGACGGCCAGCTCCTGGACAGGAGAGGGCAGAAAGTGTGGAGTCCTGAGTGTGGACACCTGAGGTGTCCAGGTGGGTGATACCGCGCCCAGGCAGGCCTTGGCACCCGTCACCGGGACCCTGTCACATGCACTCCCAGCCCTGCCTGCCAGGTGTGCCGCATCCGGCAAATTGCTTCCCTGCCTCAGTTCCTTCATCTTTGAAATGAAGGTCACTGTGGGGATTAATTGACATGTGGAAAGTTTTGTATTCTTGGCACGTCGTAAGTACTGTCACTACAAAGAGTGCTCATATCCTCATGTGGTCATCATCCCAGGAAATGTACACAGCAAACAGCATATAGGTTTTGCTGGTGGTGGGGTGTGTGGGTGTGGGTGTGTCCTAACACCTTAAGAAACTAAAACCACGGAAGAACTAGTTTCCAGAGTCCTTCCAGATGTGCCACCTCCTTCCCCACCCACGCCTCCGCTTGTTACTGAGTGTGGTAGTTTGTGTTACCCAAGGTTGGGTAACTTTATGAAGAAAAGAAGGTTACTGGAAGCTCAAAGTTGAGGGGCCACATCCCATGATAACCTTATGGTCACAGTCCTGAGGTGACATGGACATCGTATGGCCAGAGACAGAGCACATCTGTGTGTCCTGTCTTTCTTATGAAGTCACCAAGATTTAGTCATGGAAACGTCATCCTAGTAACTTTATTGAGCCCTAATCGCTTCACAAAGGTCCCACCCAGCTATGGCTGGGTTAAGTTTCCACCTTCTCACTGTTTTAAGTGGGGAATAAACGTCAATATGGGAAACCTTGGGGGACTCTCAGACCATATCTGAACCACAGCATGAATTAAGATCAAAATCCACTTGGCTAAGTTTTCCAAGTTCAGCTGTTGCACTTGTATTTGTGGAGTATTGACCATGTTCCTGGCACTTCGTGGTCCTTGAAAAAGTGACAGGAAGTGTGTGAGTCACAGCCCTGCCATCACGGAGCTTGTAGACTCACTGGAGGGAGAAGAGCCCACCTCAGTGAATAATGGCAGACATACAGCAGTATGCTACAGGGAGTACCAGGTCCGGCATCCGGTGCTTCCTTCCTGCGACTTAGTCCTGTTTCCCTGTGTGACCTTGATGAAGAAATAAACTGAAAGAAAATATCATACTCAGAAAACTTCACAAAAAGTGAAGCATACAGAAGGCAGTTTTATTGTTGAATAAGCATTAAACCAGAATGGGATGCTTATCACAGGCAAACTGCAAAAAGACTGCAAAAGGCAGAAAGAAATAGTGCCTTCTCATGGTCAAGCCCGATGTGATGGCATCCAGTCTCTAATAAACAATAACCAGTCCTTAAATAAGTGGGCCTGGCACCCACTGGTCAAACACGCAGTCCATCCTAAATTGGGGTGACCATTTGCATTAATTCGCCTTATCCAAAGCAAAGTCACATGACAGTTGGCAGTTTTGGAGCAAGGCACCTGCTGGAGGTGAGCCACATGCAGGCACACGGGCACACACACACACACACACACAGATCACATGCTGGGAAAAACTATAATCTTCCTCAAGGTTACATTTCAAAGAGGTGGGCCCTGTATGCTTGAGAAAGACAATACTGTGTGATGAAGGTGGCAAGAAACGTATTAGCGCGCTCTCCCCACCCCTTTGTACCTGGGATCAAATTTGGGACTTTGGGCTTGCAAGGCAGGTGGCAGAACCACTGAGCTAAATCCCTGGCCCTGTATTAGCTCTTTAAAGCCTTATGTGCATTTCCAGTTGACAGAACATAGATGTCCTAAGAAAAACCAGGGGTCTCTCTTTCTCTGAGCACCCGTACTCAACTTGAGTGTATCCTTTGTCTGCCTCTACTAAATCCTTCTCATGTCTTAAAAAAATGTCAGGAGTTGGGGAAGTTTCTTCTTTTTAATAGGGGAAATGAAGTTTTATATTTCTAGTTTGTATTTGCTTTGCCCTTACAACCTTAGGTAAGTCACTTCATGTTTCTCAGCCTCTTTTTATTTTCTCCCGTATGGGCAGAGGCAAGTGACATATCAGTATTCGAGATTTCCTGGCACCCGTTTTTAGGCCTGAAGTAAGTTGAAACCGGTGGTATCCTGTCACCTTTCCCTCCCTGCATGATTGATCCAAAAACCCAGCACACCCACAGCAGCTGACCATAAATTAACCTGAGAGTCAGCACCACAGTCACATGCATAAATTGCCCCTTTTGGCCGATCCACAACCTCCTGAGAAAGCCAAAAGGATGGGCTGTGGCCCCCCCTGCAGGCACAGTCGGTCCCCCAACCCCTCCTTACACTTGCTGGCTGAGCTTCCTGCTGGCTCCTGAATCTGCCAGCCCCCTAACTTCATCAGTTTGGCTTCTCCTCACTGTCTCCTGTGACAGACACGCCCGAACCTTGCACTCTTCCGGTCAGGGTTCTCCTGAAGAGCGGCTAACTCCTTGGTAGGAATAAACTGGACACAAGGCTGGTTATGAGTCAGATACGTAGATGTCAGGCCACACACTAGGCACACTGTGAACATCCACGACCTCCTGTCCTGTCAGGGATGGGGAGAATTAATAGCTACCCTACACAGGGACTCCAAGACCAAAGTAGAGAATCATCAGAGTTGCGTTATTCACCTGCAGAAAGAGTACCAACCATCTGAAACACAACTGTGTTCCTGACTGCAGGCATTGTCACACCTGTACCTTTGCTGAAAGCCACAGATCTTAAAGCAGGCTGTGCAGCAGAGTCGACAGCAGTCCAGTGGAAACAATGTTGCTGTTATGGCTTATGTCTAGATGTCCCCTCAAAGCCGAATGTGCCCCAAGTGGGGCTTTTCAAAGTTGGCTGTAACTCGGGTGTGGGGATCTGGATTGAGGGTGTGTGATATCTAAATCAGTGCACTAATTGGTTTAGCATGTTCTGGTGTGGATAATTGAAGGCCCCACCCCAGGGGTGGATGGTACCAACCAATAGGCTTGCAGCCTGAATTCGATAAAAGGTCAAGGGAGCCTCCTTCCTGCTGTTTCGCTACCTTCTTGCCTGCTCTGCTGTTGGAGCGCTTGCCTTGGAGACAGCCAGCTATGGGCTGGAACCTCTGCAAACTGAGGTAAAATAAACCTTTCTTTGTTTAACTTATGGACGCCGGGTATTTTGTCCAGGGTATGAAAAAGTAACTTAGGATGCCCAGAGCTGTCTTCAGAAAGCATGATTCATCCAGTCTGGGACAGGGCCCAGGTCTGAGCATATTTATTTTAAAATTTTCCAGCCAGTGATGAGCACTTGGCATGTGACTGCTTACCCAGAAATATGAAGTACAGTTCTTTTGACTAAGGTTGTGCTCTCTGGGCTAGCAACATCAGTCTCACCTGGGAAATGATCAGAAATGCAAATAGCGTGCTCTTACCCAGGCCTACTACCCGAGATGTTCTGTGGGTGGAGCCCGGAGATCCGGGTTTAACAGACCCAACAGGTGCCTCTGATGCTTGGGCTTAAGCAGCCCTGAACGATCACTAAAGAGCTTCTCAATGTTCCCACTTTTTCGCAGCTATTCTTGTGAGTGAGTTAAAAATTAAAAGGCTTTAGAGACAGAATCTTCAAGTCCAAGCCTGGGATCCTCACATTGAAAATTGCATCCCAGGACAAATTATTTTCCTATCTAATCTCCAGTGATCTCACCTGTAAGTCAGAAATTAAGATAATCATGCCAGTGACGTTGTCAGGCAAAATAAAGTATCTGCTTCCTTCCCTTCCTCACTGAGGGGATTCTGAAGTCTGTGATTTGATAGCAATGATACGCCTTTCTGTGTGTTCTGCCTGGAAGCCACTGTGCACATGAAATGTGTCCAACAAAGTAGAATTCTCTTATCAGTGGCTTAAATCTGTGTTTTTTCAGTGTCTCTTGTGATCTCTGTAGCCCAGGTGGCTAATTTAATACCAGTGAGTCATGCAGGGAGGGTGTTCTACCCTTTTCAAGATTTTTAACATGCTGGTGGGGGGGAACAACCTTATTTTGGTTGAAATGCCTGAAATACATCTCAAAAGCTTTTACTATCGCTTTTTAAATAAAGCCTTGGGCAAGCAACTATCTTTTTTTTCTAGAAAGTATATTTGTCTTACAGCCCTATTAACTTTGCATTTCTTTCTAAAGTCACCTGTAAGTTTTTGGAAAGGGATATTTAAAATAGATTAGTGTGCTCAACCTAGTTGTGACCAAGAAGGGCATGCACCGAAGTCCCCATTTCCCACACTCAAGGATATTCCACAGAAACCACAGCCTTCACCTGTCAGAGAGAGGAAGACCAATGTGTCTGAGCTTTGAAGAAAGGGCAGAACAAACAGTCATGGGATCAACACAAATAATTTGCATTTTGCTAAAAGACCAATGTCAGTATGGACAAAATTGAGACATTCTTGTAAAAGGGATGCGGAGTGTTTAAATGACGTTTATGGCCCCTTTGTATTAGCTTTTCATCACTGTGATCAAATACCTGAGAAAAACAGCTTTGGGGAGGGAGCGGTTTAATTTGGCTAATGGTTCCGGAGGTTTCAGTCCATGGTCCAACTCCATTGCTTGGAAGCCTGTGGTGAGGGAGAAGAATCATGGCAGAAGGGTGTGGCAGAGGAGGGGAAAGCTGCTTGTGTCATGGAGGCCAGGAAACAGGAAAGGGGAGGAGCCAGAGAGAAAGGGCTTAGGGGCCAGTCACAGTCCTCAAAATCATGCCTGTTTCCAGTGCTTCCTAGGGATGCCACCAAATTATAATACAGCCCTCCTGATCCAGTCAGCTGGGAAAATTCACTTCGAACGCACGAAATTTATTGAGGACATTTTAGGTAAAAGCCATGGCACGTTTTTTTTTAAAACATGTTAAGTTTTTTTTTTTTTTTTTTTAGT
>NW_022900944.1:40079107-40089543 GCF_012274545.1 Fukomys damarensis
CGCGCAGGCCGGGAGCTCACGCGCACGCCGCCGGGTGATCGCAGACAGGCAGGTAGGCAGGCAGCTGAAAAAAACCCCCTCTGGGGTCCTTGTGTCCTTCCTGGGTCTGTTGTCGCACAGGCCGGGAGCTCCCGCGCAGGCCGGGAGCTCACGCGCACGCCGCCGGGTGATCGCAGCAAACATGTTAAGTTTTAAGGCACACTGATAGGATACTAGTGTTCAAAAGACAAAGACTGCCATATAGTCTCCATCGGGCATTTTCTAAAACTGATAAACGTAGTTTAAGTTGACTGTTACCAAAGTGAAGCCCATCGAGGAGGGAGAGGAGCTAGAATACTAAAGATTTTGAAATCTGTGTCATGAGAGCTGAGGCCAAAGGATCTCAGAGCAGAGTATTCCGAAGAAATGTAGCTGAGCTCAGGTCCTGAGCCCCGCATTTTAGCCGACCCCTGGCTGGCCTTGCGCTGGGACCTAGACTTTCTACTTTGTTCCCCCTCACCAGGGGCAAAAGAGGGTGAATGACAGAGACCTGCAGTCAGTTTGGGGGGGGGGTCTTAGTAGACAGAGGAGCCCCAGCCTCTGGCACATCTGACCTTATTCCCCCAGATCTGAGTACAAGCGATCAAAGTGTCACAAGATCCATAAACACACGCGCTGGTGGACAACTTGACTTCCGCTGTCTTCCGTCTTCCCTAGAACCTGCAATGTGCTGTCACCCTGAGTGCAGCCTCCCTCCTTAGCGCTCACAGAGAGGCCAATTAGGTCTCAGTTCCCTCTGTTCTCCGAGAAAGACAGGGAACTTTTCGGTGTCATAATTTTCCAAGTAAGGAGTCTGGCTGTTGAGCTCGATTCACTCGTGTGTCCTTCCGGAACTGCTGCTGCATGAGCCGGAAGTGTTCTAGGCTGTAGGAGCACAGCAGCGAATGAGGCTTCTGCCCTAGTCCCGAAGGGACTCTGGGCAAAAACGGGAAAGAGAGTTACTCGGCAGGTAATTACATAAATGATAATATGATGGCGCTGTGAAAGGTGTTTTAGAGAACTGCAGGGTGCTTGCAGTGCGACCCTCAGAGTACTGTTTTAGGGTGGTCGTTGCGGGCTGTCCTCTGGGGACTATGCTGATTCTGAGCGTGAAGACCAGAACATGCCTCGGAGTGCGGTGCGCTCCCTGGTCTGAGCACATGAGGTAGTGACACGAGAGAGGTTGATTTTTTTTTTTGTTTGTTTGTTTTTAAACCAGGGATCGAACTCAGAACCTCACACTTTACCAGGCAGGCGCTGTGCTGCTGAGCGACATCCCTGACCCGAGATAGACTGACTCTTGATTTGAGAAACAGACGTGGATTGTGACAGCGTAGTGAGAGAGAAGAGAAATCCAATGAGGCTCAACTACTCAGGTATGTTACATTTTGCATAAAAGTGAGCTTTACTGAGTGACTCTCAAAGTGATATTTTTTCTCATTTTGATTCTACCAACAACTGTTCCTCATTCTGATTAGTGAAGAAACCAAATTTCAGGGGGATTATGTGTTTTTAGCCAAAGGTGGAAGAGGAACGTAGCAACTCAGCTATGTCAACCCTGGGCCCCAAAATCTGTAAACCTGATGCCCTCGTGGGTCCACGGGATTTCAAAAATTCAAAGCTGATGGCTTGTTAGTTTGATAAGAATTACTTTTAAAGGGTCAAAGGTCCTTTGCCCAAAGGTCCTACAGACGACTGGCTTGCAGTCTACCTGTGTGTTTCCTTGTTCATTTGGGGGAAGGTAGAGTTGGAGTCTGGATGGCTCACGGAAGCGCGCTCCTTCCAGACCCTGCTCAGGTGTCCCGAGGGGGTAGTGTGTTCTTGTTACCTAGAGAGGAACGCAGTGACATCGTGCAAGGTGTCTTGGAGAAATGCAGAGGATCTCCACCAACTTCCCTAAGGGGTTCAGGTAGCAGTTCATTGACTGTATGTTGCACAGACAAGCATCACCAGAATCTTTTAAATAGAATTCATGGTACAAGCAATTATCTGCTCACATCTGCTGCATGTGTTTTGCAATCCATCCCCTTGTCCTTTCTTTCTCAGTGCCGCTCTTCCAGCTCACACTGCCCTTGTCACTTGTCTGGCTAACGTATGACCCTCGTTTCTCTGCCCCTAGTCTAACCCATTCTCATTCACCGACCATAGTGGAGCCAGAATGAATAAAACCATAGATCTTTATTACTCTGGTGACTTACCATGAACCACAGGGTCAAGTCTAAAGCCCTCCTCCAGCATGTAAAGCCTTCACCGGTAGTCTTATGCCAGTCTATCCTTCTAGCTCTGCAACTCCCTACTGTTTCCCTCCACTTTGGACCCTTGCCAGTCCACCTCCAAATTACACAAGGTAGGATTGCATTGTTATGCTTTTAATTTACTTACTTTGGATGCCTTACATTTTTAACTGACATGTAAAAATGACACATATCTATAGGGTATCATGATGTTTTATTACATGTATATATTGTTTAGTGTTCAAGTCAGGGTGAGCATATCCACCTCCTGATCGCTTCTTTGCATTAAAATTATTCAAAGTACTTTCTTGTAGCTTTCCTGGAGTATACAGTGCTTTGTTACCTGTGGTCACCCTGATGCACAGTGGGGCAGGCAGACTTACTTCTCCTAACTATAACTTAATGCCATTGACCTGTCCTGCCCCTTCCATCCTTTCCCTAATCCCCCAGCCTCTGCTCACCACCATTTTATTCTCAACTTCTACAGATCCCACATATGTGAGGAAATCACGTTTTTTTTTTCCTTCTACATATGTGTGAGGTTGTGTGGTATTTGTCTTTCTGTGCTGGTGTTTGTTTTACTTAACATGATATCCTCCTGTTGTGCTACTGTTGTTGCAAATGATGGTGTTTCACGCTGACTTGGGCTAAACCAGACCCCACTGTGTGTGTGAATCGTTTCTTCTTCGTGTGGTGACACTTAGGTTGACTCCATTTCTTGACTGCTGTGAAGCTGAGGTGTCCTGTGGATCTTGATTCCATTTCCTTTGGAGATAACACACAGGAGTGGGAATGCTGGATCACATAAGTGTTCTTTAATTTTTCTGAGGTGACGCCATGTTATCTACTGTCTGTGCTAATTTACATTCCCATCAGAAGTGTGGTGTGTCAGGGTCATTTTTCTCCACGTGATTGGAGCACTTGTGGTTTTTTTCTTCTTTTTTTTACTTAGAGGCCCTTCCAACAGATGTGAGGTGATAATCTCACCGTAGCTTTAATTTGCATTTCTCTGAAGGACTAAAATGTGTACTAGATGTTGAGAAATGGGAAAAAAGTGTTCAAATGGGAAGGGGAAGAAGGGAAGGGGGAGGGAGGAAGAAAATTGACAAGAAAAAAACTAGAAGGACAAAAATGGAAACAAAGCTTGTTCATGTAGGGAGGGGAGGAAGGGGAAAATGAGGCAGGATATATCATGTA
This sequence comes from Fukomys damarensis, assembly GCF_012274545.1. NCBI lineage: Eukaryota > Metazoa > Chordata > Mammalia > Rodentia > Bathyergidae > Fukomys > Fukomys damarensis. The sequence continues at coordinate 40,082,557 of NW_022900944.1, forward strand.
CAAGTGCAAATTTCCTATGAGTGTTATCATTGTGTGGATCTAAATGTACTGCTAAATGCTTTGCTTGAAAAATAATTTACACTCCCTTGATGAGTATTAATGTGCACTTTTATATACCTGTTGGCCATTTGTATCTCTTGTGAAGTGTCTCTTTGGTTCTACTGTCTATTATTCTGTGTGGAAATTTTATAATTTAATCTGATTTGTCTATTTTGGTGTTTTGCCTGTGTTTTGGAGGTCCTCTCCAAAAAAATCCATGCCTATTCCAGTGTTATGAAGTTTCCCCCGTGTCTTCCTCTGGTAATTTTGTAGGTTCAGATCTTATGTTTAAGTCTTTAATCCATTTTGAACTGATATTTTTAACGTGGTGTGAGATGAGGGTCTTGTTTCATTTTTTTGCCAACAGAAACCAAGTTTTCTCAGCAACGTTGCTGAGTTTTTTCTCCCCACAAATGGGCGTTCTTAGCACCTCTGTCAGAGATCAGGGATTTGTGTGGCAGGGTATAATGACGTAAGGGGACCCTGCCAAGAACCAGCTTGCTTTTCCTTGAGTGTCCACGGTTTTCAGAAGCAGACTCCACAGATTCAGGGGACAGGACCGGCCCTGCTGATTGTGACCAGAAGAGGGCAGCATCTACCCAGAGATGCTCCTAGCAGCCACAGTGCCGCTGTGGAACGTGGACATGGAGCGCCTGAGGGTGCAGAGGCTCCATGAGATTAGAGAGCAGCTGGTTCCCAGGGTCTCCTCGTGTCTCTGTGGCTTTCTACATCTGCGTGACAAGTCCACACGTCACCCCATCCCACAGAAGATTTCCAGGCTTGAGACAAAGCTACTGGGATGCCAGATTTCAAGGGTCAGAGAAAACTATCATTTTCATCTCCTTCACATTTCAGTCCCACAGGAAGTGATCACCTTAGTGTATCAAAGGCAGGTTTTATTAGACACGTTGAGCTGTAGTTGTATCCGATAGGAAACAACAGGCAAATTAAAAAACTAGGATTAATTCCATGCACGTTTTTATACATCCAGCATGGTCACCATGCTGTGTACTATCCAGTAAGGTTTTTGTGTCCCGCTCCACTTTAGTCATCTGATTCATTACCACTTCCTATCACACAGCTGCCGGATGGTCAATGCCCAACTGAATTCCAAATCCTCGGTTCCTTTTTACAGTCCCTGTTTCCCCTACAACATGGGAACTAGAAAGGAATATTCATTTCTCTGAATGAAATGTAGGTGTTACTTGTAGTTGTTTCTCTTTTTCCAAATAGAATAGCGATGGATTAAACAGTTTTGCCAACTGCTGAATAGAAACTTTTCAAAGGCAAGCTCTAGTTAAGTGGAATGTAATGGCGAATTCTGGTTTAATGTGAATTCTCGGGAATACTGCGCCACACAGTTTGTGTGTGTGTGTGTGTGTTTTGGTAATCACAACAGTACTGGAAAAACTCAATTATATAAATTTTAAAACAAGGCTAGATAAATTGCTGCTTTTGTTGCCTACAACATTAATAAAGAGAATCAAATACATACTCTCAGGTGGAGATGAAATTTGAATCTTTTTTTCACAGGCTACTGTTGGCAGCAAAGCCATTACAAATCAATAAAACGAGGCTATCTGGTACATCAATATGAGCTTTAACTGATACTAATAAAAATAAAATTTAAGCCATGAATGTGATAATTCCCCCCCTACTTTGCCTTGATTAGATCAATCCTGGTGATGCTAAATTTTTGTCGCAACACTTTGTGAGGATATTTTGGCAACCATAAAAGTAATTAAATATTTGGGTGCCTTTCAGCTGCTTCCTATACCATAGGCCAAAGCAGAGACGATTTAAGGAAACCATTACACCATAAGCATAAGAAGTTTTAACCAGATACAGGCTTAGGAACAGAGGGAAGGCACAGAATATCTCATTTCAGGAAGAAACATCCATAGGACAGTAGTCAAATAGTTGTCCTGGTGAGCGCATTGATAAAACACTTGGCCATCTGATAACGTAGATAAGCAGGAAGTTGTCTCCAGTTACGGCATGTGCTAAGCTACAGGCTGGAAATACAGCAAGGACCAAGGCAAGCTCTGTGCTTGCCTCTCAAGCCTTCAGTCTAGGGTGGAAACCACTGTATCCAAAAGAGAGAAGAGCAGAGCCTTAAGGAGCCCATCAGAAAGCACTTAATCCTAATTTCTTTTTAGGGGAGTAGAGCAGCATTCCCAGAGGAAGGGTGTCCAATTTGAGACCTGAGTAATGTTAAGAGAGGGAAAACTCCTTGAACCAATTAAATCTAGTAGACTTTATAGGAGCAAAACAATAATTCATGAAACGAGTAGCTCCCATAACCAGAACAAGTTCTGAGAACTCCCACCAACAATGGGATCTGACAGCATTTGTAGAGAATGGAAGTGAGGTATAAAGACAACTTAACTGGGAAAGCTTAATTGGTGACAGCCCTCTGTAATTATCTAAAGTTTGGCTACTATGATTAAACTCTGAGTTGGATTGGTCTGTTGGAGCTAGCACAGGAGCCTAGTCCACACTAATAGCCTCCTACAAATTTTGTTTAACAATGGTGAATAGCAGTGAGTTGGGTAGAGAAGATGGGAGAGAGGATTATTCCGTGGGAACAATGTGCCTTCTCAAATACAGAGGTACCCGTAACTTCCTACACATGTGTGAACTTTCTAGCATACCAGGGAAAATGTCTTCTATCTGTTATCACTTGCTGTTGCCTAACAATCTACTCTGACTCTTTACTCCTGGTTTTGGAGCTTGTGCTGGGCTCAGTCGGCTGGTTATCGCTGACTTTTCTGGTGTCACTCATGGGGCTGCCTCCTCCACTGCCTCAGCTGAGCTGGGTGGACCAGATGGTCTCACATTTCTCATAGTCTTGGTATTCCATTGGGTGTCTTGGTTCTTCTCTACCTGGGCCTTTCTCTTCTTGTAACATAGACAGAGCTTCTTTATAATGAGGTCTTTGGACAGCATTTCAAGAGGGCTTCAACGGTAGTTTGGGGCCTGGCTGGTAGAACTCTTGTAGCATCACTCCTATCACAGCCATTTAATCCGTCAAGGCAAGTCTGAGGCCAGTCTAGATTTGAACAAGGAGGAAAAAGATCTCCACTTATGGAAGGTACTGAAATACTGTGACCGTCTCTTTAATCTGCTATGATTGTGCTGAAAAGGAAAAAAAAAAAACAAAGAAGTCAATTAAATGGGACACCACAGAAGTGAAGTCTTGAGAGATAAAGAGAGGAGGACACAGCAGGTCAAAGAGACAGACAGTGTTTAGCACTGGAGAATCGGGGAAGAAGCTAGGAGAAAACACGGGCAAGGAAAGAACATCACTGCACTTAGCAATGTCCCACAATCCTATTGAATTATTTATGAGGTGAGTAATAAATATTGATCTTATCCAGATGAGCAGAAGATCATGAAAGGCCTCAGATGATCTTAATGTAAGAGTCCAGCAAGAGAACTTTTATATCAAGAGGTTTGGACAATGCATTTTGTCTGTGTGTATCTGAAGTGTCGCTTCGTAGGCCCTGTATAAAGTAGCCTCAGAATTATTTCATTTCTGTGGATTTGGTCAGAACCTTAATTATGAGTGCATGCTGGGTCCCCTGGTTTTATCATCTCTGAGTCCCAGGTCCTGTGTCGGTCACAGTGTTTCAACTGGATGAAAGGAGGGTTGCTGCTTTCTTGGTAGCTGCAAAGACCTAACTTCATGGTGGACACTGAGATTAGGGCCTTTGAGATCTTTCTCATGTGGAATTCATGATACAAAGGCAGAAGCCACTGAGCCCAACACATGATTCACTGTTTGCTGTACTTCCATAGGATTTCCCCCTATTTATCTTCAATAGGCAGGGAAAGGACATTCTATTGCTGATCAGCCAAGGAGAGGAAAACTGAAACAGCAATAACTTTTTGGCAAAGCTAGGATGGAGGTCATTTAGATTGCCCAAAGTCAAATGCTGGCCAAATGATCTAAGCCTCTGGGGATGGATGGCAAACATTTCCCCACAGCTTTGGTTGCTTTGTGGGCAGAAACACAGCACAATTTAAAATGAAAGTATAAACCTGTTTGAGCAAATCCTTCTGTCATTTTTGAGGTGAGCTGGCAACCATCCGCCTTTATGTTCAGAAAGTCTTTTGAAAATCAAGTAGAGGCATGTTCTGGAAGCAACAGCAAGCGTAACAAGTGTCTTCCGCCTCATAAGTCTACCCCTTTGTTTCATCAACCCAGAGAAGCAACTGTGGGAACACACAGCAAGGATCCAGCAGTTCTTAATAGTTACTAGTTGGCATTTATGTCATTCAGTCAATCATAATACCGGCGCAAACTACTCCTTGTTTTGCTCTGAGAAACAGTAGAGATTCACCAAGGTGGCCAAAGTAAAGAAGTTGTTGATTCAACGCATTTTATGTTAGATTAGCTGGACTCTCTAAGATGACATGCCCCGGAGCTTCAGGTTGTCTATGTTTTGCTAAGATAGGAAAGATCCCCTCAGGGACAGACAGGCCTGGGGCTAATTATGCTGCAGGGTGAATTCATCACTAAATCTTTCACTAACAAAGACAAATTACCTAATACATTTACAAGGCCCTAAAAAATTAGGTGTGTAACTCCAACGTCCAGCCAACACATCAACCCAGTCAGCAGGTGGCAGCCTGCCAGAGACTCCTCATTGTTGGTGTGCACAGACAGAGATGAAAACAGGGAGTGTTATCGGCTGTACAGTCTGAGCTCTTTCACTACCATGATCTCTGATCCTCACCACAGTCGCCGCGAGAGAGGTGTTACCGTGGGCCCGCTTTTGTGAGCCAGGAAACTGCAGTTGGGAGAGATCAGAATTGTAGAGTCCATCGTAGAATCAAACCCAGGCTTTGCAGCTATAGAGCTCTTAGCTCCGGTTCTGTCCCTCCTTACTCAAGCGCCGTATGGCATTGACCAGGCTTTTAAATCTCTCTGAGATAAATCTCTTCATCTTATACTAAGGATGATAATTCCTGCCTCACAGACCTGTGACCACAGAGGACAATGAATTCACCCTTACACTAACACCCAATGCTTGGCACCTGAAGTCTTATTTCATTCAGTGTTTGTTAAGCAGTGGACCTCGGACTGGACTTCCTGGAGTTAAAACTCTGGTTCATCTGCCAAAGGTCACAAAGTGAAAAGCCAGTTTAGCTTCCCCGGTTCACATTTCCCTATTTTAAAAATGTGGGCCATCACAACACCTGTCACGATGGTTCCTCATAAAGTTAGCAGGTATAATGGGAAGTGCGGCCAATAATAAGGTCTGTGGTGGTGATGAGAGTAAGGACTATCTTACCATGTGAGGACATTAGTTCAAGGCCACACAGTGGGTGCAGTATAGACCTGGGATCCACTCCTGTGTCCTCCATTGTTCAATCTTTTAAAAGATAATAGCTTCATTGGACAAAAATTTACATACCACACAATTTATAAACTTACTGTGTAAGCTTCAGTAGATTTTATCACATTGACCAAGCTGTACAATTGTGACCATGATCAAATTTAGATAATTTGTGTTACCCTTAAACAAAACATGCTACCTACCAGCTATCATATCCCAATCCCTCCCTCCTAAATCTAGGCAACCATGAGCTAAGTTCTGTCTTCATAGATTTTCTTGTTCTGGAAATGTATTTATTTACTCATTTACTCCAAATAAATCATGCTCATAACAGCAGTAAAGACCTTAAGACAGGCAAAGAAGTAGCCATCTGCAAGCTGAGCTCTCATACCATATTGGAGTAAAACCAGAAACTGACAGTTGAAACATACTCAGGATACAATAACTTTGCTTTTGCTCTTTTCTCCTATTTTTTCATAGAAGGAAAACCATATGATATTAAGCTTGTGTGTCTGACTTATTTCATTTAACATTATGGTCTAAAGGTGCATCCATTTTCCTACAAATGCCTCAAGTTTATCTTTCATAATGTCAGAGTAATACTCCATTGTTTATAAATACATTTTCTTTATCCATTCATCTGTTGATGGGCATATAGGCTATTTCCAAGACTTAGTTATTACGAATTGTGCTACTATAAACATGAGTAGGCTCATATCACTGTGATATGATGCTTTTAACTCTTTGAGAAGATGCTCAAAGGGAATAGCTTGGTCAAATGGAATTTCTAGTTCATTTTTGAGGAAGCTCTGTACTGATTTCCATAATGGTTGTTGTATCAGTTTACACTCCCACCAACAATGAAGAAGTATTCCTTTCTCCCCATGGCCTCACTAGCATTTATTGTTGGTTGATTTCTTGATGGTAGCTGTTCTTCCTGGAGTGAGATGGAATCTGTTATTTTAATTTGCATTTCTTGAATGACCAGCGATGTTGAATGTATTTTACATATGTTTGGCCAGTTGTATTTCACCATCCGAGAAGTGTCTGTTCATTCCAGATGCCCATTTTTTTTAATTGAGTCTTTAATTTGGGGGATCTAATTTTTTTGAACTCTATATATATTCTAGATGTTATTCCTTTGAGGAGTAGCTGGTAAAATATTTTTTCAGTTGTCTCTTCATTTTGTGTTGGTGGTTTCCTTTGCTTCCTTTGTGCAGAAACGTTTTAATTTAATGTGATCCCATTTGTTGATTCTTAGTATTTCTTGCACAACTAGTATTTTCTTCAGAAAGTCTTTGCCTACACTTATGTCTTCAGTAGTTTTACTATTTTTGTCTTTCAATAGATTGTTTCTGTTATAATGTTGAGATCTTTGATCCATTTTTATTTTATTTTAGTGTATGGTTGAGAGATATGGCTCAACCTTCGGCATGTGGAAAGCCAGTTGTCTTTCCTACAACAAAGGGATTTGGCCCCTGTGTCAATGATTGCATGAATGAATGTGCCTGGAGTTGTTTCTATATCTTTTATTCTGTTCCACTGATCCACAAGTTTGGTTTTTTCTGCTAATACCATGCTTTTTTTTTTTTTTTTTTTTTTT
>NW_022900944.1:40089838-40105249 GCF_012274545.1 Fukomys damarensis
TTTTTTTTTTTTTTTTTTTTTTTTTTATGACTGTAGCTTTGTAGAATTACTTGAGGTCCGAGATTGTGATGTTCTCATTTTGCCCTTGTTGCCCAGAATTGCTTTTGATCTTCTAGGTCTTTACTGGTCCATATAAATTTTAGGATTGATTTTTCCAGTTCTAGATGAAATGTTATTGGAATTTTGATTTGGATTGCATTAAACCTGTATAACAATTTTAGAAGTGTGGCCATTTTAACTATATTTGGTTCTGTCTAATCAGAACAAGAACATTATCTTTCCATTCTCTGATATTGTCATTGATCTCCTTTTTCAGAATACTATAGTTTTCATTATAGAGGTCTTTCACTTTCTTGGTTAGGTTAATTCCTAAGTATTTCATTTTTCTTGATGCTATTGTGAAAGGTTTAGTTTCCCTTTCAGTGAGTTTGTTTTTGATATACAGGAATATTGTTGATTTTTGAGCATTGACTTTATCCCCTACTAGACTACTGAATTTGTTTATTAGTTCTAGGAGTCTTTTGGTGGAGTTTTTAGGGTCTTCTGTATAGCACATCATGTCATTTGCAAATAATGATAATTTAACAACTTCTTTTCCCTATTCATATCCCCTTTCTTTCATCTAATTACTCTAGTATTTTGAGAAATATATTGAACAAAAGTAATGATAGTGAAAATCCTTGTTTTATCTCTGATTTTAGAGGAAAAGCTTTCACCTTCTTCATTAAATACATTGTTGGCCATTGGTCTGTCATAAAAGGCTTTTTATCAGATTAAGGTAAGCTACTTCTGTTCTTATTTTCTTAAGAGATTTTTAAAAAATCATGAATGGATGCTGAATTTTGTCCATGCTTTTTTTCTGTGCCAATTGAGAGGATCATGATTTTTGTCCTTCTATTTATGTGATGAATTGCGTTTATTGATTTGCATATGTTAAACCATCCCTGCAATTCTGGAATCAATCCTACTTGATCATGACATATGATTTGTTTTGATGATTTGCAATATTCAGCTTGCCATTATCTTATTAAGGCTTTTTGAATCTATGTTCATTAAAGAGATCGGTCTGTAGTTCTCCTTTTTGATTGGGTCCTTTTCTGGTTTGGGATCAGATTAATGCTTGATTCCAGAAATGACTTGGGGAGAACTGCTTCTGTTTCAACTTCATTAAAGAGCTTGAGGAATATTGGTGTTAGATCTTCTTTAAAGTTTTTGTAGAATTTGGCAGTGAATCTGTTCGGCAGGGATCTGGGCTTGTCCTAGTAGGTAGTTTTTTATTTTTATTCAACCTCATTGACTGATATTTGCTTATTTAAATTTTTTATATCTTCTTGATTCAGCTTTGGTAGCTCTTGTATCTAGGAATTTATCTGTTTCTTTTGAGTTTTCTATTTTGCTGGAGTATAGGTTCTCATAGTAGTTGTCAGTGTCCAGCCTTATGAGTTTTTGTTGTTGAGACCACACAGAATTAAGGGGAAGGATGGCAAACAATTTGGGATTAAAAGATGGGACTTCTGTGGTGGTGGAAAAGACTGGAACAACTTTCAAGAGGCAATGGAATACAGGAGGGTTAAGGTCTTCCTTATGCCCCGATGTGGACCTCTCGGGCTTTGACTAAAGAGTGTTAGAAGTTCTGTTGCAAGATCCATGAGGCGATTCTAGCAGCTCACAGATGGTTGTAGTCAGGGGACTGAGCTGTGGAGCTGGTGGAGGTGGAGTGTAATGGAGTTTGCCTTCAGCTCAGGCTTGATGGAGGTGTTCTTCTATGGTCAGGTGGGGCCCACAGTGCTCTGTTGCTCCTTCCTTTACCCCGCTAGATGCTTCCTTCTGGAGAAGTGTTGGAGTAGTCATTTATATCTAGAGGGGAATGTGCTTCTGCTATATCATTTTATTCACTCTTTCCTAGCACTGCCTCTAGGCCAATGTCAAAAGGCTTTAAAATAGGTAATAAGCTACTATCTCTTTAGGACGAATAAATAAGATGACATGAGATAATGTAGGTAAAATACATATCTATTACTTATCAGCACTGCCTTACTAAGTCTTAATGAATCTATTGGAGACACAGTATTAGGGAAATGGCAGCAATACTGGGATTTGGTTCTGTGGTTGTTTTCTGAGGGTCTGGATTTGAGTCCAGCTTCTATCGCTAATGAGTTCTGTGTCCTACAAGATGCTACTTTTCCTCAGACTTCTCTTATCTGATTTTGGAAAAGACCAACATTCTAAGGACACTCTTGTGAAATTGCCTTTCAAATGAAAAGAGGTTAGGTTTGGTCTGGGATACTGTTGGAGTTAGGGTTTTGGCAAGAGAATGTATTAATTACAGGACACATAATTTGTAGGATTCTTTTATTGTAATTACCCAGAAAGTCAAATGCAAAGGAGTACAAGAGATTAACTGAACACTAGGGGCCCAAAGGATCCAGCCGAGGGCCTGGATCCCAGCAATATTCTGCACATGTCCAGCTAAAGGCTTAGAGTCAATGCAGGGTCCTCCGTGAGTCCAACCAGGGACCTACAGCCTACGGTAACATCTCGTGCTTCCAGGATCTCATGCTTCCAGGATCTGCACCTGGAAGGCACAAAGGCCAGTGGTGGAAGCCAGAAAACTTACACCCATGAGACAACGGATTTGTGCCACCAGGCTGAGGGGTCCACAGATCAGAGCTCCCCTGATGAGAAGAACAGCAGCCATGCCCAGCGACAGCGAGGGCCCTGAGCTCCTTCTCTGATGAGAACAGTCTAGTTCACGTCAGTAAAACGATCCATAACCAGCGTCTCCTAGAAAATCAACAGGCCACGATCTTCCCCTCTGGTTCTCTTTTTGTGCATTGGCAACAGTCCTTAGGTGGATCTTCCACGCCCAGACCACACTGATTCAGTTCAGCTGGGTGTTCTAAATTGAACTTTAGTTAATCCACCACAGATACTTTTTATCTTTTATTCCCCTAGAAATCTTTAATGCACATGATCATAGTAAAGACTTTGAAAAGTACTGCAGTCAAAAATCTTTTTGATTTGGATTTCATTGACATTTTCCAAAGCCATTTTACTGCATGATCTTTTCCCTTTCATAACAGAAAGTCATCTTCATCTGGGTTATTAGGACATGCAGAATGAGGTTATCTCCTGAGAGTATTTCAACTTTAGCTGTCTTTTGTCTCTCATGTTACATGTGTTCAGTTTCTTTCTGCACTTTCTGTACCAAACACAAGAGAGGATGTTCCTTTGTCAAGAGCAGCTACACTAATCGGTACTAACCTGCGTGGCATAGGCAAGTGATAGGCCTACAGTTGTCCAGAGCCATGTGATAAGATAAACATCCACATGTATGTGTGTCCGTCTGTCTGTCAAAGGGACGATAACATGCAAAACCTAAAAATGTGTTTTGTAACCTTCTTACTGCTGCCTATGCCCTGTCCCTCCCTCTGTTCCCTGGCAGCTTATTCTTTAGCAGTTGCGTCCCATTTTTCTCACCCAAATGGAAAGAAAAATTTGGAAGCAGAGCTTTTCATTGCCTTCTGAGTAGCTGAGCCAAGCAAGAGTAATGGTTTGGAAACCTGAAAGTTTAGATGCTAATCCCTCCTGTGCTGTGAACTTGACCCTGATTTGGAGGAAGTCACCTGTCCAATCAAATCTTGCATTTCTCCGTCTGAAAATAACAGGAAGTTGAGCTAGATTGGTCTCTGTATTATCACTCAGCATGAGATGTGATTCTTTTTCTAGATAAATGACATTCAAAGCCTGCTTTTAATCCAGCAGTCCCACGGGTTGTCATTGTAGCTTCCTGTACCAGCAGTCGGGACCCTGTATGGTCTGGTTTAGGCTTTCAATAGGAATAATCCAAGTGGGGGATGGGAACAGGCTGACCCCATGTTGCTCTTTAAAAGGGGTGCCCCAGCCTCATTCTTTGGGAAAATGCTCTCTTCAATTATTGGGACAGTCTGTGTCCACTAGATCAGTAGCATGGATTATAGGGATTTGGGTGTTTTCTTTCTTTGTTTTTTACATTATAAAAAAAAAATATCATTGACCCAGACTCTAATTTAAGTTAAGTGAAGGATTTTACTCAAATCCACAAAAGCAATGAGAACCAGACCTGGGCCTGCAAAGAGGGCCAGACACAATGGCTCAGATTAAGGCATCAGGATCTGCTTCAATTTTGAGGTTAAAGATTGTTCTTTCTTTTGCGGCTCTGTTGGGCCCTTAACATCACTTAAGCATAATTGATTTGGGGAACTGAGTGCTGTAAATGTCTACATTGGCTTCTGTTTCTCCAAAGTGTGCTCAAATTCCCTAAGCTATTGAACTATTTTCCCCAGAAAAAGCCTCATGCACTGACTTTGAGGTAGTTTTCTGTATTCCCCTCCTGATCCCATAGGAGTTCAGCTAATCAGGATTTGTCTGAGTCACTTCAGTAGCCCTTTTATGATTATTATTATTTTGGGGGGTGGGTAACGGGGATCAAACTTGAAATCTTGTACTTGCAAGGCAGGTGACGGAACCACTGAGCTAAACCCCCAGCCCTTCAGTAGCCCCTTTAGGGATTTGATTCTAGCTACTTGCAGGTAGAAAAACATCAAGGATGGGCTGCATCTCTGGGTGCCTCCGTGATGTTACTGCTCTGTGAATTTAGTTAGGCGTTTTACCCCTACGAGCCCTGTCCGGCTTCTTTTTCTTTGAAATAGGGCAGAAAATCCCCACCCTTGCCACCTAGTGGGACTGCTGTGCTCAGACACCTCCCTCCTCTCTATTTTGCTGTGCAGTGTCTGTGGATCCCTGACTTTGGTGCCATCTTGTTCTCTGGTGTCTGAGGCAAGTGGACAGCTCTTGTTTCTGATAGCAACCTCCTTCCTTTGTTTGGCCCACTCACACCCATTCTTCCAGACTCAAACCATGTTTTTTCTCTCCAGAGAAACACATTAGACATCTCTGTTCTGTGCTCCTCTGTCAATGCTCTATATTTACATTTGTCATAAAACTTAGCCCAACCACCCCTCCAGGTGGTCACAGACATATGCAAGGCTATATGTTCCCAGACCCTTGCCCCATGTGGTGGTGGCAAAGGCTCTAGGTGTGTCATGGTACACGAACGTGAAGAATACATGTGATTTCAACACCAGTAGTGACAAACTCTAACCCTAGTAATGATCCAAAAGAAAGAAAAAAATAAATAAAAGCACCCAACAACAACAAAACTCGAGCTACTATGAGCATTAGCCTTTAAGTATTTGACCTCCTTTTACCTCTCCAAATCCTGATGATGTCTATGGTAGTAATGTAATTTGAAAGAGCAAGAAATTGTGTATCACAGTTTAAGTAACTTACTGTGTCAGGTGAACCCTTCAGAAAGCAGACCCAAAGATGAAGCTGATATCATGAGTGGATCAGTATGGGCGTGCTTGGGTTGCTGTGTGTTGGGGGGGGGTGATATTTTTACAAAAAGGGAAGAGGGACCACATTTCATGAGGGAAATTCTTCGTAGTGCGATGTGGATCAGGGAGAGCCAAAGCCCATAATACAGATCTGATAAAGTATCTGCCAGTTCACTAGGTACATCTGGAGCGAGGCCCACTGGGCAAAAATGGTCCTACACTAGTGCCCTCTTCTGTTTAGAAGGTGAGGAAAATACTTACCCAAGGCACCGAAGCTGGATGCTCCCTTAAAAAAAAAAAAAAAAAGTACAACATTTCTGAAACATAAGGGCCCTCTTGTTATATATTCCAAAATAGGGTTTCAAAGATCGAACACAAGACCAAGATCAGCATAATATGAACATAAACAGTACTGTAAACTTTAGGGGCCTATGGAAAATAAGAATGAAGGTGACTTTCTGGTTCACAGTCTTGTTTCCATTATCCCCATTCCCCTCTCTTGAAATTGGCTTGGCAGTTCTGACAGGGATCATATAATACGCTGAATAATTAAAAGTTATTAAAACCTAGATGATTGAACCTACTGATTAAGCATCTCTATAGACATCCAAATCACTTAACTGGCTTTTACGGTTGCCACTGTTGGAATCTTGGGCTGGAAAGGCAAGGGATTTACACAGACTGGATTGTTTCTTCTGCTTCCTCTACCAGGGCTTGGTCTGAGCCAGGTCTTGATTAACTGTGACCTCATCTCCCTCATAGATGCCCAGGGACTGCCACCTTTACATGACCAATACTTGTGGACCATCAGCGTTGAATACTGTGAAATCCATCCAAGGGTGAAATACAAATCAGTACACAACCTTTTCTTACAAATCAATGCTGCTCCGTATCTCTGAAGTTGCAAATAAAATGTCAGGTCAGTTGATCAAGATGGGTTTAACTTTTCCTTGGTTGATTCTCATACTCAATGTTATGAAGCCAGGTCTTGAAATGGTGGTAAGATCACACTACCATCATCACACTACCGAAAAGAAAAAGTATCTCTGGGGTTGGAGATCAGAATAACTTCTTACTGATGTGATACAGGTAAACATTATGCTCATCTAAATAGAATTAGCAGCCTGGTGGCAAGTACCGGAATCTTGGACTCCAACCTAGTCTCCGTCGATCCTAAAAATTCCAGTCTCAGATATGCCAGTTCCTTAGTGGGAGAGGCAAGCCCAGCATCCAGTCTACTAGTCTGTTAGAATTTAGGGGGTCAGCTCTTCATCATATAAGCAAGTGATGGTGGACTTTTTAGAGCTTTCAATGATACAGACAGCCCTCTGTGGTAGCGTGCCACCGATTCACCACCGAAAACAGGGGGATAGCTCATTTGGTAGTGAGCTCCCCCTCCCTGAAGCTGTTTAAGCAGCACCAGGAAAGTCCTCCCTCAAATAAGATTATGGAAGAGAGTCTGAAAAGGAAAGGGGCAGCCAATGAAAACTTCTCTTGTAACTCCAGAAGTCAGTCTCTAATACAAGTGGGCATATGCAGCCTGTTAGAAAACAAGTTACTGTAACATACCTAATACATATCTGCCTTCACCTTCCTTCAGATTATGCTTTCGTGTGCACACACACTGTTGCTCATAAGCATAATTGTACAGATTAATCATTAAAAGCAATAATAATTGCCTTTTATGTTTCTCTGCATTCTATCCTGACTGCAAAACTTTTCCAGTCTGATCTTTATGTTTCCCCTTTAGACCTCATCCCTCTCCATTCCTCCTCTTATCTTAAAGTATGATATAAACTTGGATGCTACCTACATTCGCTATTATTGCATATCAAGGTAACTCCAAACACAGTGGCTTCGAAATCTAAGAGTTTATTTCCTTGGATTCAGAAGCAGTTAGTTGAGTCGATCTGGTTTGGGATCTCTTATGAGATAGGCTGTTGTCTGAATGCCCAGCTGGGCTGAGGAATTGCCCTCAGTGTCTCTATCATGGTCTGTTATTGGGGAAGTTGGTTTTTGTCATGTAGGTGTCTCCATAGGCTGATCTGAGGGCTGTCATGCTACGGTGATTGGCTCCCTGTAGCTGGTAAAAGCCAAGGCCACGAGGTTTTTTATGGCCCAGCCTTGGAAAGCACACACAATAATGTTGGTGCTGTGTCATAGGTTGTGTGTGTGTCAATTCTTTTAAGTATGAGAGGACTATACAAGGCACAATCGGCAGTCATCAGGGATCACAGAAGCATCATTTAGAGGCCGTTTGCTATGCTTTTAAATCTGAACATACCATTCCTTTTGCCTTGATTTTCATTGAATTTTCTACCTGGTATTCTCCTGTCTGTCTTCCAGAATGGAATAGCAAGTGCCTCCATCTTTGTGGAGTCTTCTCTGAATCCATAAAAAAATACAGGTTTTCTTTTTCTGTTTGTCCCATGATAGTTTGTATATACTATGTTATATCTCATAAAAGATGCATTTTTTATAAAGTACAAAGTGCATCTTACCTAGCATTTTTAATATTAACCTATGGCAGTAATGGATACTTATGGACTATTTCAATGAATGATTCTGTTGTTTCCTACTTTATTTTGCCTAATTGGCTTTCAGGGGCCAAAATACTAAGGAAACGTAAAATACAAAGCAGCTCCTAGGACAGAGTAGAAGATACCAAGTGTTTTTTTTTTTCATATAAATCCCCAGTGTATCTCTAAGTTTTAATAGGAACAACTTTCTGTAAGGGAAAGTGAGGATAAAATAGAAATTATAACTATTAGAGCCAAAAGGAACTAAAAATCCTTAGAAGTCATGTTGCCTAAATCTGTCCTATTGCAAATGGAAAATACTGAAGTCATATTTTTCATAGCGGAAACTAGAAATGAGAGTTAAATTATCTTAATTGAAAACAAGAGAATTAAATAGCTTGAGTAGAATTAGTTTTTTATTTTATAGCTTTCATAATCCCTATTCTGATCCTCCTGAACCTTTCTAAAGAGCAACAATGGAGACTAATGACTTGAATGGGTCAAAAGTAATAAGAAAAGTAGGTTTTAGCTTCTAAATAACTTCATCAAAAGAATAGTAAGGGATTTGGGTGATACTACTGCGCAAAAATAGATAAGAGATCTTCTAAAAATTAGAGAAAAACTTGTCAGGAGGCCCCAGTTTTCCATGTCAGATGCTAACTTCCAGAGAAGGGTTTTCCCTGGAGAAGAAAAATACCAATGCAGTGGGCAAAGGCTGTACCGAGAACTGAAGGTTAGCATTCAATAATAAAGCTAATATCCTTTAAGAAAGGGGAACGGAGGGAAGTAGAGAGAGAGAGAGAGAACACTGACTTTTGCAAACTCAGTCTTGAATTTAAGCAGTAATGCTTCACTGTGAAGGTTAGGGTCATTTAAGGCCTCGGTCTCATTTCTATGTAGCTTTCACCATCCAAACAAGTACTTTCTGTCAACAGTGATGTCATGATCAACATGATTTTTTGCATGTTCCTGGGTGAAAAGAAGGAAAATAGGGTATGTTTGCATCAAGATGACTCTTGTACAGACAGCACCGTTGCGCCAAGCCCAGCACTACTACAGTATAGGTGGGGTGTTTGCTGTTAGCAGAGACACAGACACAGTGACATACATCTAAAGGCTGGATTTGAGCTTATGAGAAGTTCCTTGAAAACCACCTCCCCTGACCTCATTTTTCCTGTGTCACTGCAGAGATGACTACTCAGCACAGGCATTTTCAATCGTTGCTTGTCCAACCCACCCAGGACTGATAGTTTTAGCCACTTCCACAAGAGGTAATATTGACCTGGAAAGTCTGGAAATATTCCCTCATCTTCAGTTTTTAAAAAAGCATTTGTGAAGAATTAGTGTTTTTTTTTTTAAAAAAAAAACATTTGGCAGAATGAACCCATGAAGACATGAGATCATAGCCTTTTCTTTGAGAGATTTTTAAAAAATTACTGATTTAATCTTACTAACCATTGCTATGTTTTCTATGCCTTCATGATTCAGCCGTTGTAGGTTGTATGGGTCTAAAAATTCATCTGTTTCTTTTGGGTTATCCAATCTGTTGGCATGTAATTATAACAGTTACTTTTCTTTGTATTTCTGAGATGTCATTTATAAGGTGCATTCCTTCAATACTGATTGTATTTATTTGAATTGTCTTCATTGTTCTTGGTTTAGGCAAGAGTTTGTTCATTTTTATCTTTTCAAAAACCCAACTCTTTTCTAGTCTTCATTTTACTTATATGCAGATGGTCATTTCCTTCCTTTTGCTAAATTTTAGTTTATTTTTTTCTTGTAATTCCTCGAAGTGTTATGTTAAGTTTTAAACTTAAGATCTTTCTTTTACAACATAGATATGTATTGCTATAATTTCTCTCCCTTAGAACTGCTTTTGGGCACTCCATACTTTTGTTATATTGTGCTTTGATTTTCATTTGTCTCGAGATATGTTTTAATTTCTCTTTTGATTTCCTCCTTGACCCACTGGTTGTTTAAGAGTGTGTGGTTTATTTATCAAGTGGTGAATGTCATTCAGGAACATGTTGTTTAATTTCCACATATTTGTGAATTTTCCAAGGCTACTGTTGTTCATAATTTCTAATGTCATACTGTTGGAATTGCAAAAGATGACTGATCTCAATCCTGTTAAATTTGTTCAGACTTGTCTTGTGGTCTAACATATGATCTGTTCTGGAGAATGTTCTGCACTTCAGCAGAAGGTATTTTCTGTCACTATTGTGTGCAATGTTCAGTATAAGTCTGCTCTGTCCATTTACCTAATATGCAGTTAAAGTTTAATATTTTCTTCAGTTTTGTCTGCATGATCGTTCCAGGCTGAAGTTCCCTACTATCTCTCCTTTAGTTGTTTTATTATTTTATTTATAACTGTAGATACTCTGATGTTGGGTGCATAAATATTTGATTGTTAGATCCTCATAACTGATCCTTCTGTATAATGTCTCATATTATCTCTTTTGATAGTTTTTCTCTTAAAATCTAGTTTTTTCTTTTGCAATTATAGTTACACCTGCTCTCTTTTGATGTTTACTTGCATGGAATACCTTTTTCCATCTCTTCACTTTCAGACTATATGAAACCTTAAAACTGAGATACATCTCTTACAGGCAGAGACATGCAGATCAATGGGACAGAACAAAAGATGCAGATAAGGAACCAAAAACATGTGTCAGGGGAGAGAGAGCCTTAACAAATGATGCTAGGAAAACCAGCTATGTATATGTGGGAGATTGAATCTAGACCCATAGCGCTCACCTTGTACTAAACTAAAATCAAAATGGGTCACAGATCTAAATATTAAAACACAAACAATATCTGATGAAAGACAAAATAAGTAAAACTCTTGAAAACATAGGTATAGACCATAACAAAACTTCAATTGCAGAAGAAATGCCGTGAAGAATCAACAGAGGAGATTGTATTAAATTAAAAAGCTTCTGTACAGCAAAGGAAACACGAGTGAAGAGACAACCTATAGAATGGGAACATTTTTACCAACTACTTTTAGACACAGGACTAAAAGGGCAAGTGAAATGAACAGACCCTTCTCAGACGAAGAACACATGGCCAAAAAATACATGAAGTGCTCAACATCACTGGCCAGAAATAAAAATTAAAACAATACTGAGATTCCACCTTACCCCAGAAAGCATGGCTATCATCAAGGAATCAAATAAGAAATGCAGGTGAGGCAGTAGGGAAAAGGAATGCTTATATAAATAGAGGGAATATAAACTAGTACAATGACTGTGGAAATTAGTATGGAAATTCCTGAGAAAACTTAATAGGAATTTCATTGGACCCAGCTATTCCCCTTCTAGGTATCTTCCTGAAAGAGTTAAAGACGTATTACAGGGATCCTTGTACATCCATGTTTATAGCAGCACAGTTCATAACAGCTAAATCTTGGAAGCAGTGTATTTGTCCATCAGCAGTGAATGGTTGGGTCAGGAATGTTGCTCGGCACTCTAGCACCTGCCTGGCAAACGTCAGGCCCTGAGTTCGATTTCTGGTACCCCCCCACAAATAGCTGCATGATTAAAGAAAATGTATTTATATACAGTGGAGTAGTGCTCTGACACTAAAGTAGGGTCTATTTGAGGGAAATGGATGTACCTTGAGACCAGAATTTTGAAAGAAATAAGTAATAAAAGCTAAAATATTGCATGTTTTCTCTTACATGAGAAACCCAAATATAGACTATTTAATGTAACTTACAGCTGCTCCTCTTACTAGTTATTTTTTGTGTATTGGTATAACTTACTGCATTCCTTTATTCCTCAATTATTCAGTATTATTATTTTGTAGTATGCCATTTTATTTAGCTCGTCATTTCTTTTACTTATACTACTTGAATGATTTTCTTAATGGTTTTCCTGAAGATTGTGATACTCAATATAACATTCTTATCTGGATTTATTCCAATTCAGTGTCAGCAGAGCAGTCATTGTCTTTTTTTGCTTGCCTGCCTATCTGTCTGTCTGTCTGTCTGTCTGTCTTTCTTTCTATCTATCTATCTATCTATCTATCTATCTATCTATCTATATATTTTGTTTGTTTATTTTTGTACTGGGGATAGAACTCATGACCTTGTGCTTGCAAGGCAGGCACAGTGCCAACTAAGCTAAATCCCCAGCCCTGCCTGCCTTTATATTTATTGGTACTTTGCATCTTTTTATGGCAGGGGGTTACTTTCTACCATCATTAATTTCAGCTTGAAGGACTTCCTTTAAGGCTTCATGTGGGGTTAGTGTATTAATAAAATGCTTTTTTAAAAAAACATGGACATTAGGGCTGGGGATTTAGCTCAGCGGTTGGGTGGCCTGCCTTGCAAGCACAAGGATCCGAGTTCAATCCCGGGTACCAAAAAAAAACCAAAACAAAACAAAACAAAAACAAAAACATCCATGGACATTATGGATAAAAATAATTGATCCTTCATTAGTAAAGTCCTGCAGCTGTACACTTTATTCCAGGAATCATCAATAGATTTACTTTATTTTTCTCATTGAGCTTATTGGTACTTTTTAGGTATATGGTACAGTTCCATTCATCATTAGGCTCTGGTACCTTTACATGATGGATCTTGGCACACTTTGATTGACAGTCATTTCTTTCAGCACTTTGAATGTGACCCTTCTGCCTTCTGGAACTCTTGACCTCTGAGAAGTCAGCTCTTAGTCTTGTTGAGATCGCTGGTAGGTGATGAACGTCCCTCTTGCTGTTGTCATCAGCCCAACTCGGTTTTGGCAATGACATCGTTAAGTATCTATTTTAAGTGCATCTCCTTGAGTTTATCCTGTTTGGAATTCACTGATATGCTTGGGTGTGTAGGTTATTTATAATACAAAACTGAAAATCAAATCGAGTTTAGAAAGTTGCAGCCATCGTCGTCCAAACAATCCTCCTTCCTCCCTTCTCCCTTGAGGACCTCCCTTTTGTGTGTACATCAGTGGGCTTGGTAGTGCCCCATAGGTCTGTATGGCTCTGTTCATTCTCTTCTTTTCTCCTTCTCTTTCTCACACTGGCATTTTAATTGCTCTGTGCTTGTTTGCTAATTCATTCATCTTCCAGGCCTACTCTATTTGACCGTTCTAGTACTTTTTATTAATTTCAATTATTGGACTTCTTAATTTCTAGCATTTTTATTTTTATTATTTCAATCTCTTTATTGATATTTTCTACCGGACAATGACCATTCTCATACTTGACTATCATTTTCATATATTATATCTTTTAGACTTGATTTTCTTTCATTTGTGAAATATTTAAAATAACTTATTTCATATTTAAAGTAACCACAGTCATGGGTTACTAAGCTCAGTATCCATTTGTGTGAGAGAAATACATGAGCTTAAACAACCTGAGCAAGTGCAGACTCCTTTTGGCTCAGGGTTTCAGAAATCTGAGCCCATCGTTGGCTGGCTCCACTGCTGCTGTGACTGAGATGAGGTGGGACATGGGGTGGAAGGGTGTGTTGGAGGAAAGCTACTCACCTCACAGCAGCTGGGAAGTAGAGAAGACCCCAGGAGAGGATACCGCATACGCATACCCTTTCAAAGGCACACTCCCAGTGATCTACTTTGTTTGCCAAGGTCCTGCATCCTGATAGCTCATTTCACTCTGAATCCCTCAGTGGGTTAACCCATCGTTTTAGGTTAGCATCACCTTCTGGAAGCCCACGTATCTGAACATTGCTGAACTGGGCATCAAGACCCCCAGTACATGAGTCTTGGGGAGACATCCCCTATTTAAACCATAACACTGGTATTTCTCATGGACAATTTCTATTGATAGTTTTTTTTTTCAGTACAACCACCATACTTTTTTCTTCTTTTGATATGTTATAACTTTTGTTGGAAATTTTACTACTTAGAAAATACGGCATTTTGGAAAATAAGTTCATTCCCCTTTGTACATTTTATTGCTGCTGCTGCTGCTATTTGTTTAGTGACTTTCCTGAACTAATTTTTGAGGTCTGTGTTGATATGTGTGTCCTCTGATGTTTCTACCTAAGCTTAGTGATTGGCTGATGACTGAACAGATATTTCCATAAATGCATGTAAATAAATATGCAGATATCTCAGGTTTTGCTCAGAGCTCTCTGCATGTTGTAGTATTTGGCATGCAGTTTGTAACTCTGCCTTAGCCTTTATTGCAGCTTATACAGGTTCTTGGGGTCTGTCTAGAAATGCATCCTCAGATATTTCCTGAATACATTCACAACCTTGAGCCATGTGCTCAGTTCCACCCATGTTTACAGTCTTTCAGGACCCAGCAATACGTCAAAGCTTTTCAAAGTCCTTATGGACATAGCATTTTCTAGGTTTTCAAAGGCTTTGGTTAGCTGGTTGTTTCTCTCAACTGTTATAACAACTTCAGGCAGTCACAGTGTGAATCAATTGCTACCGTTTTTCTTGTTTTGTTTTGTTTTATAAATATTTCCAAATAAAGACCGTTTCGCATAGAAGGACCTCTGAGTCAGGTAAATTAGAGACAGGTTTCCTGGGTGGGGTTTTCGAGGAAACCGCCAGGCAGACTGAATAATGACAGTTTTCTGGGACTTGTGCTTTGAAGGAGCCCAACCATTCTGTCCCTTCCAGCTACCAAGCTGTTGGATTTCATTGTGTTTGCAGACTCTTGGTTTTCCAGGCCACCATGTGAAAGGAGAGATGATGATGGAAATAGATTAAATAAAGCAAAAGGAATTGCTGCTTTTACAAATATTGAGCTATTTTGCTTAAATAAATGCCCTCTGGCTTGTTTCAAATCTCTGTTTAATTTCTAGAATTCTGAAAAAGTTGACTCTATTTTTGCCAGTGTTCTCACTACTTTTATGGAGACGAATTTTCTTTTCTTTTTAAAATTAATTTTATTGGTACACTTTAGATACATGTAATAACATTCATCATATGGAATTTGAACCTATTCATGATATATCTTGATTTTTCTCTTTTTTTCCTCTTTCCCTCCCCTCCCTTGCCCTCCTTATTTACAAAAGCTCAGCTTCCATTTATTCCTTGTATTCTTTTTTCCTTTTCCCTTTTTTCCTTTCCCTCTGCCCCTTTCCTAGTTCCCTGTCCCATTTGAACATTTTCTTCTTACTTCACAGTATCTATTATACATTTTGTCTTTATTTATATTTTCAGTTTCTCACACCAGAGAATTATGTGATATTTGAATCATGTGCGTCCAATTTATTTTCACTTAAGAGTGTAGTCTCTTAAATGGTGCATCCGTTTACCTAGAAATGTTTCATTTATCCTTCTCTATGGCTGAGTAGTACTCTACTATATTTAAAAAAAAAACAGGTTTTCTTTATCCACTCATCAGTTAATGGGCATTTGGGCTGTTTCCAAGATTTAGCTATTGCAAACTGTGCTTCTATAAACATTAGTGTGCATATATTGCTGTGGTATGATGCTTTTAATTCTTTTGGGAAGATACCAAAAAGAGGAATAGCTGGATCACATGGAAGTTTTAGTGTTAGTTTTTTTGGTTTTTTTTTTTTT
>NW_022900944.1:40108944-40113935 GCF_012274545.1 Fukomys damarensis
TACAAAGTAAATTTTTATTGCCAAAATTGCATTTTTCATTGATAAAACTTCAATTTGGTTTGTTTCCTTTCTATGTTTGCCTGCTAATATTTGCTATATTTTCCTTCTTTTTAAGTATATTTTCTTTTTATCATTAAACATAGCTCTATCGTAAGCTTTAAAGTTCTTTAATTTTAAGCATCTGGATTCTTCCAAATTCTGGGTCATCTTTGTTTTACATAGGTTGATTATCTTTCCCATAGGAAAAGTTTTTATTAAATAATTTTATTTATTTATTTATTTATTTATTTATTTATTTATTTATTTATTTATTTATTTTGAGACAGGGTCTCACTATGTAGTTGAGACTAACCTGGAACTCACTATGTCTTGAACTCATGGCGATCCTCCTGCTTCAGCCTCCTGAGTGCTGGGATTATAGGCATGTATCACCATGCCCAGTTTATTAAACAACTTTAAATTGTATTCTGGAGATAGTAATATTATCTTGTGAAGACTCTGGGTTCTGCTGTACTCTTTTGAAGAATGATACTTTTATTTTAGCAGTAATTGAATAAACTCAAAGCATAAACTCCATCTCACCTACTTTGATTATTAATTTAAATATCAGTTCAACAGTTGAAGTTACTGTGGTGCCTTGAGTCTTTTCCACCCACGTTTGTATATGGGCAGGGTCAGATATTTATATTTAGCTCATATTCTGGATTAGAAAATGCCTTTCTTGGGACACCTCCCATATAAAAATCCTCTCTCATTTGTTTTTCAGTCATGATGTCTGGGTTTTTTTTTTACTTGATTTGATCTTTGTATTCAGGAATGCTATCAGGAGTCTCTCTCTCTCTCTTTTTTTTTTTTTGTTTTTTTGTTTTTTTGTTTTTTTGTTTTTTTGGTACCAGGGACCAAACTCGGGACCTTGTACTTGTGAGGTAGGCGGAGGTACCACTGAGCTAAATCCCTGGCCCCCTATCAGAATTATTTTTCTCACCCAGACGCTATTGTGTGTCTGTGGCATTTCTTCAAGACAAAGCCATTAGTAAGAAAACAAGAGAAGGAAGAGGAAAGGGAAACATGATAAGATGATAGAGAAGAAAAAAAGAAAAACAACCCATTGCTCTTTGTTCCTCCACAATTAATTCTCCTCTATAACATGCCTGCTTATTTCCTTTCCAGAATTTGTGTTTCTCACATTGTGTCTAAAGATTTTATTTAGCAGTTGGACTGTAGGAATCCCATACCATCAAACTGTAAGTGGTTGACTCCAAGCTGGTTCTAAACACAGATTATTGACTTTTTTAAAGTTGTTTCTTCTTTTTGCAAAGTAGATTTAAATTTTTTTTTGCATAAAACAGACCTGTATCCTAAACCCAATTACATCTTTTTTGCTTGTTTACTGTTTGACCTTAAATGAGTTATTTAACTGTATTGAACTTTACTTTCCACTTCCTTAAAAGAGAGAAAGTAATAATAAGAGATTTGATGCGAGAATTAAAGGAGGATGTACAGATAAAGTGCCTAGGATTATATCTGACTCATGAGGGGGCTTAGGAAATATCTGCCTGCTTTTCTTTATGAAAGGTAAATCAAACTAGCTGGTGATTATTCGGCTACTGCATTGGAAGGCAGTGATACCAAAGTCTGAGTTATCTGGGTTGATACGATTATCTAGATTGCTTTTAAATCTCCCTGTCACTTTGTACTGGGGATACCGATATACCTAACTGCAAAACATAATCTTCCAGAAAGCAACCCTTTTCGAGGGAATTCTGAAAGACTCTTTGTGCTGCCAGACAATACCCAGAGTGTGCCTTACAGATAGACAGTGTGGTAGAGTACCACCTTAATCTTGCCTCAGACCCTATTTTATGTCTTCCGGACCTTGCAGAGGGGAGGTGGGTGAAAACAATTGATCTATTGAGAATCACAGGCTGACCTCCAACTGAGACATCTACCTGGGTGACTACATTTGGAAAGAGAACAAGTGCTCTGGCCTCAGCCAAAGGGGCTTTCCTGTTCCCTAACAGAGGCTGGCTGCAGTTCAGCTATGAACTCTGCTAGCAAGACTGTGACATTGGAAAAGACATTTAAAGTGCCCACCCAGTTAGGATTTAATTAATTGTCACACAGGAACCAACAGCTTCCTCACACTCCAGAGAAAAGAGGGGGCTGGCAGCTGGCTACTCCCAGGGTGCCAACTCCATCCGTTGAGGACCTCAGACGTGCACCTGTGCCAGGAAGTTGGCAGCTGAGGTTTAGATCCAGGGCCTCACGAAATCCAGGCCACGGATGAACCTGCTTGTTAGCTTTACTTCCTGAAAAGCGGATGAACCTGCTTGTTAGCTTTACTTCCTGAAAAGCTTCAAAGCCATGAAACTTCTTTTTTGAGCTTTATTGAAGTATAATCTCCAAATGGAAATTGTATGTAATGTTCACAATGGAATGTTTTGATATTTATATAATTCTGAAATGATTACCACACTCAAATTTGTCGTACCTATCACACCTTTCATTGTAACTATTTTCTTTTATATAAGGAAATACTTAGGATCTATCCTCTTAGCAAATTTCAAGTATATCTTCATGTTAACTGTTAACTATACCTCTAGAACTTTGGTACATTTTGAAACTGTACATTTTGACAAACATCTCGATTTCTGGAGAGCATTGCTCTGTTCTCCTTAGAGCTTGAGTATTAGATCGTGTAGCATTTGTTTACCTTTACCTGGCTAATTTCACTTAGGATATCATCCTCCAAGTTCATTCATGTCTTTGCAAATGTCAGGAAATCCTCTTTTAAGGATCAATACCCGATGGCATGTCTGTGAATATACACACATCACATTTCTGTGTGCATTCACCTGTCAACAGCCGCCTACATTGATTTTTTAATATCTTTGCTATTGGGAATAATGGTACAGTGAACATGAAGGTGTAATCCTGGAGGTATTTCCAGAGTAAGGATTGCCGAGTTACACAGTAGTTCTAGTTCTAACTTTCTGAAGCTCTTACCTAGTGTTATCCATAGTGACTTAAAATATTAATTTATGTTCCCACCAACAGTGCACAAGGGCCCCATTTCCTCCATGCCTGCCAATGCTTAGCTTTGGTTTTTCTGATTAAAGCCATTCCACCGGGTGTGAGGTGCTATTTTATTGTGGTTTGATTTCCATTTCCCTGATGATTAGTGATATTAGGAATCTTTTGATCTGTTGGTCATTTGTGTATCTTCTATTGAGAAAGGTCTGCGTAGGTCCTTTGTTCATTTTGAAATCTGATTATTTGCTCTTTTGCCATGGAATTATATAGACTCTGTATATTTGGATATTGACCTTTATCAGATATATGGCTTACAAATATTTGCTCCTTTTCCATCAGTTGCCTTTTCACTCTTTTGATTATTTCTTTTGCTGTATAAGAGATCTACCCCTTGATGCAGTCCCTAATGTATATTTATGCTTTTCTATGCCTACAAAAGATCATTCTACCAACATCAGGTGGCTTTTACCCTATGCATAAAGCACTTCTTTTACTCTCAAAAATTCTCATAAGCTGTGGCAAGAACATATGTGTGCTTTTTTCTTTTAAATGAGTAGGGTTGATGTTTCTTTTTCTTTTTCTTCATTGTCATTTTGTAGCTACCCTTTATTGAATATTGCTACATGCCAGTGAACAATATCTTAAAGAACATTCAAATCAATTCTAGTTACAGTATTTATTGCTGACTGAGTCACTCACTCCCCAAGGAGAAAATGACACACTAGTTGACTAGTTGTACAAACTTGGGTAGGAGAGTGAATTTCCAGAATCTTATAGTTTGTGTTTTCAAGCAAATGTGGGTACTGCCAGCATGAATGTTTCTGGAGAAGGAGGGAGTCTAGCTCTGGGAGTAAAATACCACAGGCGAATGTGCAGGAAACAGGCATTGGTGAAACACAGCATGGCTTCTGCTCCAGTCCCTCGCCTTTCCCACTTAGCCTCACCATGCTTGTAATTTTGCAATGTCGGTGAGATTCTTTGGTGAATGGTTGACTATTTAGCGAGGGCAGAGCCCCTGTTTCTCTTCAACCTTGAATAATTCAGTACAAGTGGTGCTAACTTTCGTTGAGTGATGAAATCACTGTTCTTTGATGAAGAAATCCAGGCTCAAAGCAGGAAGAGGCATCACCTTCAGCCAGATGGGTCTTTAGGGGAACCTTGCCATGGACTAGAATGCAAATCCCTAGCTCTCAATCATCCTCAGAGTTTCTCCATGAATCAGACACCATTATGTGAGATACCTGTGGGCTCTGGTTGACATAATGAAATTAGAGAGCTGAAGATGTCACATACTATTTTACAATTCACCTGATGACAGAAATTCAGATTCTACATGAGAGAAACAAGGTATATCCCTTGGAGATAGAGCAGAAGTGGCCCAATGTCACTAACTGTCATCATCCTGTTACTATGGCTCCTCCCACTCTGCACTCTTATTGCTGTCTTTAGGACCTTTGACATCTTACGACATTGCTGTTGTAGATTTTCTATGAAATTAAGCAGAACATTAAAATTTCATCAGATGACTCAAAGCAGATATATTTTAAAAGGCTTCATAAAATCCACAATATAAAGAACACGGTGTCTAAAATTCCTTCCCCCAGGAGGGTAGGAAATAGTAACACCAAATTAGGTTTTGCTACCATCTGTCCTCTCCAGCCCAAGTCTTAGTATGGATAATTTTCTTCCGCATGGGATGGAAGTGGAAAAATTTTTGCTGTCCTCTTAAAAATGAGGTCAAGTGAATAAGTAGGTATAATTTCAGTGGTGAACCCATCATCCCAGCTGTGTGCTGAAACCACAGTTGAGAATTTGGAGTTTTACTTACATAGCAGGAATAGGCTTGCTGTAGACAGCTCCCTGTTCAAGCATACCACAACAACAAGTCTAAGTGCAGACAATTCTTTCAGCCTATTTTTATTAAAACCATATACATATATATATATAACATTTATATA
>NW_022900944.1:40114208-40133471 GCF_012274545.1 Fukomys damarensis
ATATATATTTTATATATATATTACAGTTCACCCATTTAAAGTGTTGAAGGGCACAATCTAATGGTTTCGGTATATTTGTAGAGTTTTACAACATTCAACACTGTCGTTATTTTATGGCTCAGGAAAGAGCAGTAACTCAGTTCCCTGGACATAGTACATATTTTGAAATAAAATAGGTCAGATAGTTATGAAAATTGGTTCTTTCATGAGGTCAACTTTTTCCAACCAAAGGGAAGATGACAGAATTCTCAGGCTTTTTTATGGTACCAGATCATTTATTTTGGAGGAGAATTTAACATCACATATATTCTATGAACCCAGTAATGCTTCTTAAGTTTCTGTTTGAAACTCACTACTTGTTAAAAAGTCCTTAAACTTAATCCACATTTGCCTGTTAACTAAAAGTCAATAAACATTTTATAATAGTGAAAAATAAACTTGATAATAAATCATTATAACTAACTTGGCCTTCTTATTAATTTGATGATTTTAGTAAAAGCTCTAAAATGTTGAGTCTCAGTGATTATATCTGTGAAGTGAGAGAAAAGAATAATCTCTAATATTCTTGCAGTTTCAAATTTCTATACATTTATTTGCAGGTGTCCATTTTGCCTAATGCTGTAACTCTGATTTTTATTAATTTCGAGACAGATTAAGTCTGTTGGCTAATCCTATTGCATATCTGCGATTCTGCAGTAATGGGTTAGGATGAGTGGAAGAGTAAGCATTTAAAGGGATGTTTAGGATGACGTGACCTTGCAACACTGTCTAATTGTTGTATGGACAGGTGTTCTCTGTTTTCAGCTGTAAGTCTGCTTGGGTCAAGAGCAAGCTATTTTTCCATGTTTGGGGTCTCACACTGCAGCTGTATTCATCAGTGGCTGCTGAGTCCGTGGTTGAGAGAATGCATGTGTTCCTCAGCAAGTGGTGGAGGATGTCGTAAGAGTCAGTGTGACTCTGCATGTCAGCGCGACTTGGGGCCTGAGAACAGACGTTAACTCAGAAAATGGGAACTATCGACACCCTCCGTGGGCTGGGTGCAAGTAATAAATCCTCAGGCAAGGAGAGCATCACAACAAAGGAAGACATTTGCTGGATACAGTAACAATTATTCCTTTACTGGTTTTGGACTATGAAGATACATAAACAGTCAACATGTTAACTTTTACGTATCTGGAAGCAATTTTTTTAAAAAAATACAAACACTGTGATTTAATAACTTTAGCCATTAAACGGACCTCAGAGCTCCAGAACTCCGCAAACCATAAGTTTGACTTGTTTGTCCTTCAGTTTGGCCCCAAGCATCATTCTGTCAGCTCTTTCCTTCGTCATCGAAGAGGGGCAGGCTCGCCTTCCTGTTCTGTTTCTCTCTTCCTTTATTTTGTCTGCTTGTCTGCCTGCCTGCCTTCCTTCTCTCCTGTTTTCCTTCCTTCCTTCTTCCCTCCCTCCCTCCCTCCTTTCCCTGGCTCTGTCTCCTATTGTACAAAAGCCGCATTTGGCATTTTGCTCAGTCAATTTGGCCAGTGCATTTCTGACAGCATATTAAGGGATGGCAGTTGGAACCATTTATAAATTGGGTTAATTTGCCTCTTGGCACCCGGTGGCAGGCAGAGAACAGGACAGCAGCACTTATTCTGCCTTGACTGTAAATCTCAGATCTTCATGTAATGCTAGTTTCCCATGAACTTACACAGCTGAGGCCCTGGGACTGATCTGCCAAAGATACATTCTGATAAGTGTTTCATTGGCTTCCCCACCGCACCTCTCCTCCCTCGCTCCGTCCCTCTCTCAAGTGGTGCTGCAGCTCGCCTGTGGATGCTTGTCAGGCAGGACAGCCCCTCAGCCCCAGTGCTGCCGCTCCTTACCCACCAACCCTGGAGGGTGGGCTACCGGTGTGCGTGGGAACAAGAAACGGAAAGATGACCGGGACCCCGGGCCTCTGCTCACGAATCCTTACTTTGTCAGCACAGAAGTTCCCAGGCAAAGCACACAGGTAGAAGCCGAACAAAGTTATAAGCTGAATTTGGCCCAACCCCTGCATGCCATGTGCCAGGGAACTTTTTCGTCTGTTGCAGAACCCAGATCTAAGGTGCTGCTTTTCTTTTCCTGCCTCTAGACTAGCGGTTCCTTAGTTGTTCTTTAGAGAAAGTTTTCATGCCTTTTAAACAAAAATTCTCAGGCCCCACTTCTAAGCTTCACATACTCAATTTCTTGAAAGCGTGGGAGAAAGTTTATGTATCAGATGCCTTCAGGTGACTGATGCAAGTAGTTATTTAGAAACCGTGAGACTTGCGGACTTGGCTCTCAGAGGGCCTGAGACCCTAACTCAATGGGAAGAGGGAGTAGAATGAATTCCAGGGGATCCCTAAGAACAGCAGAGCTGGAAGGCTGGTGCACCGGGAGACGACAGGGGCCCCTGAGGTGCTCCAGCCACAGGAAAGCTGGGAGTGGAGGGGTCCGAGGGGACAGCATGCCCGGGGCCGGTCTCCAGCAGGAACAGCCCTGGTTCGCCTTCCAAGACCAGGTCTTCAGGGGCTCTGCTGACTCCTCCCT
Organism: Fukomys damarensis; assembly: GCF_012274545.1. Classification (NCBI taxonomy): domain Eukaryota; kingdom Metazoa; phylum Chordata; class Mammalia; order Rodentia; family Bathyergidae; genus Fukomys; species Fukomys damarensis. Next base: position 40,116,762 of record NW_022900944.1, read on the forward strand.
GCAGAGCGGCTCTCTTTATACTGCACAGGGCTTTTAGGGAGCCCAGGAACCGTGGGAATGCAGAGCTGAGGAGCACCGAGGGTCACTGTCCAGGACCGTGCTTCCGTCGTGTGTGTGGACATGGCATAGCGACACGGGGTGACATCAGGTGATGTCCTGTCCCGTATGGGTGCAAAGGCTGTATGAGGAAGGAGAGGGTGGGGGAGTGGGTAGAAATGGCCCGCAGGATTTCCTGTTCCTGAGCATTGGTGCCTTTCCTATCATAAAGAGGGGAAGAGGGAGAGGATGGTGGAACTTCATCTGTCCAGTACAATCGCCACCAGTTAGAAAATTAGCTTTTTCTCTTAAATGACCTGAGTATGCATTCAGCTATGACCCTCATTCAACATAGTTTAGGGAAACAGAGGGACACCTCACGTATGTTTTTAAGATCTTCACACAGGATGGTAGCGTGGAAAAAGTAAAGTCAGTTGACTACTGCTTTGCAGAAACAAAAATAACGGCACAGTCAGAAAAACCCTGGGTACATCTCTGAATGTCTTCTCTAGTCAAGAACCAAATCATGATTGACAGCGTCCAGCTCCATCAGCAAAGTGCAATTAGGTGGCTACAGTTTTCCTTCCCTCTGAGAATATGAAGGGGATTTAAAGTACTCTTAACAGCAGAATATTTTCTCCTCCTAAGCTAATCTGGATATTTTTGAGGAATTATAAATAGTTCAGGTATTAAGAGAGTGGAAGTCAATTATGTTGTGTTTTTGTTTGTTTGTTTGTTTGTTTTTTTTGGTTCCGGGGGTCATACTTGGGACCTGGCACTTGGAGGTGGTGGAACCACTGAGCCAAATCCCAAGGTGGAATTCTTTGTTCAGATAAGAATTTTGTAAAGCCAATTATGACTATATTTTGCTTTTAACTAAAATTTGCAATTTATATATTAATATTTTCCAGGCTTAATTGTATGGCGACCATGCAATGGTTCTCCGTTTGAAGGACTGTTATAAAATTTGCCATTGAAGCTGATTATCTTTAGAACAAACAGTTGTTACTTACGTGGGTAAATTTAAAATGAGCAGAGGTGATGTGCTTGTGGGAAGCTCATGGAGGTGGTGAATGAGTGACAGCAGTCTGAGAATCATCTTGCACTGTAACTGGATCTCAGGTCCTTGTTTTGGGGCGACAAAGACTGAAGGCAATAAATGAGCCAAGGGCAAGAGGTGGGGAATGGCCAAGTGTGAGTTTATTAGAAAGAATAAGAGAAGCGCTCTGCTCGTCGTAGGAGATGAGTGTTCCATGAAGTGGACACCAGACATGGTGTCCAGACATAGCTCCATTAGCTTTTTATATGGCTTTTGACACTGAAGTGACAGAAAGCAGGACACTCATTATTGCAGGTAGGCCTGGGATGTCCGGAAAGCCAGCTGCTTCATTTGGATCCCACTTCCTTCAGCCATTCTCCCATTTTGGCAGTGATCTGTTCTTTGTCTCTTGCATTTCCTTAGGCCCCGAGGGTCCATTTTGGTATGCCAGCTCACTCGGGCCCTGACTTTTAGTTTTTCTATTCCAGACCTGAACCCTATCTGCCAAGCACTTCCTGTGTCCTGGCTTTATTGCAGTCTTGTGGTTCTCTGTGGAGGAGGAAGGTAACTCTCACCTCCTAAACCCGTGGTGGTTTCTAAAATATAGATGTTTATAGTGCCTCAGCATCAGTGGAGACTACAGCGCTATTCAAGGAATTAAAATCTTGGGGTAAAGATAATCAGGCAAACAAAGCAGGGGATCTTAAGATAAAACCATCCAAATAAATAAATGGACTTTTCTTCATCACATTTAGCCATAATAGGTCCTATGCTTTTAATTCCTTGAGTGCTGGGGGATCATCCCTCCCTCCTGTCAGCATAACCTGTCTCCAGAGTGTTACTGTGTGTCTTCTCTGCATCCTAATTGATGTGGGGTTGCAAGCTCCAGACACACTGGTGCTATTGCCCAGGAAATCCTATCACCTGGAGAGAAGCAGTTATGAGGGGGGAAAAGATGTAAGAAATAACACAAGCCTTTAAGTAGTCTTTGTTGAATAGATAGGCTCAGAGGGAATTTATCAGCACCCTTAAGCTCCCAGCTCTGCCCCTACTTCACCACTGTTAAATCATTATGGCCAACTCTATTCACTTCCATCTCAAGAGCCATAAGTCTGATGGCCCACATGTTCTTCTTCATCTCTGCAAAGATAAAGGAAGGTAGTGACAGGAGAAACCCCAGTCGGCCTGAGTGTGAGTCCCAACCCCATCTAAAATTGACCATTTATCCTTGGGCCAAATATGATCTTTCTTAATCCCAGAATCCCCTTCTGTGAACAAAGGGTAACAGTATTTTGCTAATTGGCTGAGTATTGCATAACATATGTAAAGGGCTTAGCACAGAGCCTGGCACCCGTTAAACACTAATGTACTCAGTTGTGATAAAATTTTATTACCAAAAGATACAAAGATACTTTTTTCTCCACCATCTGTTCCATTTTATATTTTAACCATAATTTATTTTCTCAGTAGCAATAACACACATAAAATTCTACTAAATATATTTTAGAGATATGCATATGACTGAGACAGACAGATCACAAGAGTCAGGGGATTCTCTAATTTTTTAAATACTACACTGTGGAAAATTTCTTTAAAGGTGTGAGGCAGGTTTTTTCCCCCCATTTTTAATACTATTTTTATTCTTGTGTTTCTTATTTGGATCAACAGCAAAGTAATAATTTATACTAGTAACCAAACTCCTCTCTCAAACCAGATATGAGAAAAAAATATACGTGAGCATATTGTGTGTTCAGATTAACTGGGTTTACTGTTGCTTAGTTTTTATCCTCCATGGGTCTGATGATTAAAAATTTGAAAAACATGAGAATTACTTTTAATTTGTTTAGGTTTTTTTCCTACTTTATTTCCTCTTTCCTATTCCATCTCATCTTTCCCTTCCCCTGTTTTTGCAACAAAGTTTTTAGCAAAATGCCTTTCAAATAGAAAACCCTATTATGGTATTTTATTTTAGATGATTTCCAGAAATGCTTATATGCCTATTACAGTAGAACAAAATAAGTATATCCTCAAAATGGTAAACATATCTGTTCCATCTAAGAGTTTAAGAGTTTCCAGTTTCCTCCTACATAAAGTGGAAAAATCATTATTGAATATTTTTTTTCTCTTCTCAATGAAGTTACTTTGCAATTCTTGACTAAGAGTTATACAGATAATTACCTGTAAAATAACTGACTTCCCACTAAGTTGTTCAAGAATTCAACAAGTTTCAAAGGTAAAGAAACAGAATACTTTATTATAAAACTTATAAAATAATTAAATATTACCCATATATTTTGACTTTCTCTATAATTCATGGTTTTATTCAACATTTTTCCTCAGAGTTAATCACTTGCTCAGAGAAGCAAGTGAGAACACATAATAGGCTATTAATAAATTACTTTTCCATAAAATAATAAAATGGTAATTACATAGACACAAATAACTTGCCATTTTTCAGAGGGCAAGGATGATGTGATTGGTGGGAAACCATTTTTTCCTCATGATAAAATGGCTGCCATTCAAGGCCAAGCCAAGTAGGCTGAGAAAAGCTCCTAATCATTATTTTTGTGAGATTCAAGAACTTGTGGTTTTAATTACCATGGGGACAAAGGATGCTGCTAAATTTAACAAACCACTGTCTGGATGGTTATGGTGAGATGGCTCGTCTTTGTCTGAATTGGAACATTTTGAAGCAGTAAAACTGGGTTACATTCATCAAAGAAGTTGAGGAATAGAGTAGCATTATACAGATGCGCCCTTTAATAACCACTGCTAAAAAACTTACAGGACAGTCTTGTAAACTACTTTGGTTTTGGCAAAACAGGGTGGTGGTTTTCCAATTGTGGACAATTTTTAGCTCATTAATACCTATCAACGGCTGGCTTCTGATGACTGAAAATATCATTTGAAACATTGCAAAATAAAGGGGCTTGGCATATTGCGATTTATTAATAGCCGTTTTTTCCGCTGTTAACTAAACCTTAGGGAAAATTTAAACATGTTGGTTGGTAGGAAAAAGCCACAAACAGACTTTGATTTCTCAGAACGATGGTAATATGTATGGGCCATTGTAAATGATGGGCTTCTTTCCTTCAAATGGTTATTTTGCCATCTAGTTGCTCCTATATTTTTTACCAGAAACAAACAAATCACCGATTCTCATCACCAAAGAGCAGGCACCAGGCTGCCCTGCAAGCACCAAGAGTGATGAGGTTGATACCATGTGAAGGACATCAGGACTTGTCTCCTACCACATTCCCCCTACCCAGTGTGAATTTCTATTCCACGGTGATCTTCAATAGTTCGTGTTGTTCTCTCTTCACCATATTCCTTGGAACACTTTTCAAGTTGCTAATTTTAGTCTTGGAGACTCTCTATAAGCAGAATATATTTTAATCAATGAAACACACACCCACACACACACTAAATAAACATAACATGAAGCTTGCCAGTCCAGCAGCAAGCACAATTGTGAGCACCATTTGTCCTTTGATGTAACTCCTGGTTTGGGTGTTCACAGTTTAAGTCAAACTGTAAACTCCAAGCAACAGCCAGGTGTTCATCTTTGATTGGTGTTTCATTCATATTTGATTGGACCTGAAGTCTTAAAGAACCTTAAAAAAAAAACAAAACACAGATGTCTTTGCCACTGAATCCTTTGAAGTTCAAGGAGAGGGAGAGGGGCCTGTCTGAAATTTGATGAGACTCAACTTGTCAAATTACAAACTGACATATCTCAGTGTGGTGCATCACTTCTTCTGTGTAACAGTGCAAATCCAAGTTTGCTCTTTGTTTCTGTAAGTCAGATTTGTCATCGCTTCTCATGTTCACGTGCTTCAGAGTACCTCGTGCTCCGGGGATTGACTGGGGAGACCAGCATCAGCCAGGAGCTCCTTGAACCCTCAGCAGCTCACGGAGTGTCCCAGTGCTCAGCCTAGGATGGAAGGGGTCTGGTCTCTCTGGAGGCTGAAACATAGACTACTGGGGTGGCCCCCAGATCAGCTCTTCCTTGTGCAGGACTTGCAGCACTGTTTCCCATAAAACTTGTGATTGCAGATACCATGCTGAGGAACCAGGGGGCACCAGCTGAAGAAATCTACACAGGATGGGTCCTCTAAGGAGAAAATACATGTAGCATGTTAGCCAGGGCTCTCCATCTTTGTCTTAAGATAAAGGTCTATGGAACAAAACTTTGGGCCACTGTGTGTTGGAGGGAGTATGTCAAAGGGGCAGACTGTGACCATCAGCAAAATCTCAGCAGTGGAAAAATTAGATGTTAAAAAAGGTCACCTCCAGTAAGAGATGAATGCTTCATTCTCCCACGTAGCCTGCAAGCCACCACAGGCGTGAGTGGCAGAGGGAAGCCCCCTGGAACAGCATGTTAGGGATCCCTTGGAGAGTTTGTTAAATCACTGGTTCCGATCGAGGTCTAGAGTGGGGTCTAGAGCAGCAGTTGTGAAAATCACCTGAGGATGCTGTAGGTCAATCGTGAAATTAGAAACCAGCTGCACAAGAGACTGAGCTACAACACTCTGTGAAGGTTTAAGGCAATCTCCAGCGTGTCTGCAGAAACAGGTGACTTAATAGTTGTCCTTTCTAATTTCTTTAGCTGCTTAAAGAAGATGACCTAGGTGATTATCCATCGGAAGCAGGACACGGTACCGCTGAGGTTCGTCGACGAGGCTCAAGAGATGAGGAACGCACACGCAATCGTATGTAAAATATGATTTACAAAAACCTAAATGCATCATCGTATAGGAGCTAGGGGCCTGCAATTGTGCTGTATATTTAAAGTGGATTTTTGACTCCAAAAATATTTAGGATTTCTGCTATGCATAGTAAAGCATTCTCATTCATATCTGGAAATTTCTTGTATCTCTACCTGTTTTAAGTTGTTTCTGACCTTTTTCTAACAGCTCCTGCCTCTACAGCTACCCACATTGGTTTTCACCCTTTAGCCACTGTGCACATGGATATGGCTCGCAGCCCTTTTACTTTTGCTTCCAACTTGCATCCTCCTTCCATGGTTCACAGCTCTCTGTGGCTCCTTGCAGCCCTGAGTCTCCTCTCTCCTCTCACAGGATTCCCAGAGATCCTTTTGAAACATAAGCCAGTTCCCGCATTTGCGTGCCCTTGCCACGAGATTCTCCCCTCCCACTGGTGTCCAGGCAGCACTCATTACAGCAGAGGACAAGGCCGGAGGATTTGGTTCCCTACCTCCCTGATCTCATCTTCCTCTTCCTGCCCAGCCAGCCATGCTAGACCCTCGCTGACCCCTGAGGCTAGTATGGGCGTGTTCTCATGTCTGCTTCTCTGCTAGGAACATTTTCTCCAGAGACATTTGGATGGGTTCCTCTTCCTTCAAGTCTATGCTCAAAGGCCTTTCGATGACTATTACATAGAGCCAGTGATTTCCTCAGCTTCCTTATTCTCTATCCTCTAGCATGCAGAATCCTTGAGAGCCGGAACTATGTCAACTTTGTTTTGTTCCCAACTCAAAACAGTGCCTATAGCAAAATAATATATTTTGATGCAACAAATGAAATTGCTTGTAACTACCATGGCTCCAATAACCAATTCAATCTGTGCCAAGTCTCAACTCAGGTGTAAAGATGAAGTAGAGCTATTATTCTCTTTCCAGGCATTCCTGGGTCTATTTGAAAGGTAGAGTCTAGAGAATTTTCTGGCAGGTTTAGTAAAGGATATGATAAGGGGGAAAATCCTAAAAACTGTCAATAAGATTGTCAAGTGTGTGAAGTAAGTCATGCTCTCTGAAATGAGCACTCAGGTATCAGGAGGTTGAGTTATAGATGTGCGTTAGACATTGAGAAAAGGATAGGCCAAAACTGCCTGTACAGTGTCTGATACCCTAATTAATCGGCATGTACTTTAGTCGGTTTCTTTGAGGTTGTGGAGATTATTTTACTGATGAATGAGTGTACAGGAAAGTAAACCAAGCCACTGAGACCGTGGTCCTAATCTCACCGTTTTATCAACACCCACCCCTCTCAAGGGAAGAATGGGGTTTCACCAGGAACCTGGCTGTTCATGTAAGGTTAGCCCAGAAGGAGAAATGAGCTGTAGCAGGATGTTGTCAGTAATAGTTGAATTACTAGTAGTTATGTGTGTACAGTGAGTCAAAGGCACATGGTGTAGGATGATGCTGGAGTCCTCCTCCTTTACATGTAAACAAGCAATGGGTCCAGCATGATTGGCTCAATCTTCACCCAGTTCCTGATCACCCCTGCTACTAGTACCTCTTCCATCTGTCACTGGGATTCTACAGCTGCCTCCTGCTAATGGGTAGACCAGTTTCCCTTCTCCAGCAGGAAGCCTGCACTTGCAGTATGTACCTTGCTTCCCATAAGCCCAGTTCTGCAGCTCTGTGATCTCTGCAGGCTTCCACACTTAGTTTAGTTAAGCTATCACTTATCCAGCCCATCCACTCATCACCTTGTTCAGTGTACTTCGAGCACCTTGATTAGAGCTGGATGTTCCTGCCTCCCCCTGGATACACACACGGTTCACCTTCCCTCCTTATGGCATCACCACCATTCCCTGTAAACTCATTTTCCTGCCTTCTCCTCCCCAATCATTTATTTTCTTTCTGAATACTCAGTTTTACTTCCTGCTGCTTTATCATTTGCTAGTGTATGGTTTATCACTTGCTTGAGAAACACCAAAAAATTTTGTCATGAAAGTGCTAAATAAGTATTTGAAATGGAATTACAAGTTTTTCAGGATAAAAATTATTTCTCCGTTTTATAAAACTTGACCAATGCTGTATAACTAGTAAGTACCAGGATGTAGATTCAAATCTATTTTCATGATTTCAGAGTCTTGCTCTTTTCACTAGAAGAAGCTGCCCAATCCCAGACGTTAGCCCAGTCACCCTGACTTGATCTCACTAGTCTGCAGCCAAGATAGCTTTCCCAGGACACAAACAGCTAGTTATTATGCATTTTGACAGACAAGGCTGAGTGATTTCGCATAATGTGTGATAAGGATGGTGGCCCAAAATGGAGATCCACTCAAGACTCCCCCCGCCGGGGTAGCATCCCACAGTGATAATGGTACAGAATGAGGGCCCCTGGATGGTCTGTCTGCATGGGATGGGGCCTGTGGGGTGGGAAATCTGCTTGGCTAGAGACTGGGACGTCGCCAACCCTGGCAGGAAGGTCTGCTCCGGCGCCCAGACTGAATTACTGTAATGGCGACCGTAGGCTCCTGGAGGAAGCTATGCCTTTACAGCCCCCATGATGCCTGGTCCACAGTGGGGGTATCAGAGACCACTGAAAGAACTACATTTGTGCTTACTGCTTGCTACAGTGGTCTGAAAAATGCACCTTAATGACTTTCGTAGTGGCCACCTGCCAAGTGATAGTTGAGACATGTGACTCCGTATTCTTGGCTAGGAAAGGGGAAAAAATCCTCACCCTGGTAAACTATAGGTCACACTTAACTGGCTAACAAAATTACCCTGGAGGCCTTAGTTCTCAGAGAGGCACATTCCTCCTCTTCAGCACCAGTCCTGCAACACTGCTACTGCCCCACCCCACCACTTACATGTGGCGGTGTCTTTCTCCTCCTGTAGCTTAAGAACTGCATCCTGCTGGGCTGTATTTTTGATCCCTAAAGGAGCCCTGGGGATGGCTTTGACTGGAGCCGGGGGCCCCATGGGATTTTACACACCACTTACTCATACATTCGTGCATGCATTCATGAAAAGCATGCTGAGTAGCCACTACTTAGTGAAGTATTAGATACAGAGAGGACATGACAATGACAACAGGACCAAGTGGCCTCACTGGCATCTTGGACCTCAGTTACACTCCTGCCAAGGGGAAACAGAAATGTGCATCTTGTCCTCTGAATTCCTGCAGTGACCGGAGGACTTGCTTTCAGTGCAACTGCTACATCACGTGTTTTTCTTACCTCTGTGACCCTCAGCTAACATAAAGAAGAAAAAGAAGGAAAACTGATGCCTCAACCCTAAAGCTAGGAAGTAAATCAACAGCGCAGTGATGGGAAGAGCTGCACAGAGGGCAGAGAGCATGAGTAACAGTCCTGGATTGGACTCACCACAGAGTGGAAAAGCTGTGATGGTTCCTGATGTCATTGAACTTCTCCAAAATGAGTTGGTGAGTTGGACTAGTAAAGGGGGGTATAGTTTACTCTGAAAATCTAAGTTCCTGTAAGTACCCGCTGCACTTGGCATGATTTTAAGAAATCAGTGAGAGTGCGGTCCTGATCCAATACGCATTCATTGCAATTGACTGAAAGCTAACATCTCCTCAACTGAGCTCTTAGAGGGCAGCTATTCTTCGGCTGGTTAGCATAATCCAACACAAGGGCATTACTTTGTCAAGTTTCACAAAATATCTAATTCGTAAGAGGGGGCTTGGAAGCTGACCTTTCCTCACCTTCACAGAACGAATGGCTACCGCGTGTTCTAAAGCTCAGTGTTCCCTCCGACCCCTGCGAACCTGATGATTTCGACAGTAACTGCCCCTCACTTGTTCCTTGAACAACTCTAGGCAGCATCATCCCGTCGACTCATTCTCTAAGGCACAGTAAGCGGGGGCCCTGTACCTCTCTTTTCCGGAGCTGGACAGAAGTTGGTATTACAGGCTCGGAGCGCTGGTGGCTTCTGGTGGAGCAGGCAGCTGGAGGAGGGCCGGCCTTGCTGCACACAGTGGACTAAGCGGGTCTGGATGCCTCCTCCGCAGGATACTGTGCACTGTGGGAGAGAGAAGGGCAGCGGAATGCACTGCTGGATGGTGTCTTTCCCGAGGTCCGTGACATCAAATAACAGGCATGGCCTTGACATTCCCAGGGTGTCTGCCTAAGCAGCAGAGTGGCTTGAGCCACGCCCAGGTATGTCACATCCCCGGTAACCTGCGTGAGCCGCTGGACCTGATCAGAAGGGTCTCAGGAAAATGCTATGGAGCCTGAGAGCACGTCTGAGTTCAGTGACTCATAAAGAAGCTCGGATGCAGAAGTAGCCATAAGGAGGCAGAAACAAACCCAGACACATCTAGGGCACGAAGGGCACTATTTAATCTCTGCAGATGCGATGGTGGGTGGGGATAACTTCAAAACCAGGAAAGAAAAGAAATAATAATCTGACATGCTGGAATTGTGCCCAGCCGAATTCTGAGTTAGCAGAGGCGAGTTAATGCTTCCTAAAAATCAGCGATTTCAGTATTCAGTTGAGTAACAAAGACCGATAGACATGTGGGATATCATCAGAGAAAAATGCAGCCTTTCAAATAGATTTTGCCTTAAAAATTTACCATTTCTTTTCCATGTTTGGACCAGCTTCATTATCTGGCCTGGTATGTGGGGAATGGAGAGAGTATGGACAGCTGTAGGGCTGTCCTCAAATCATCATCTGTGCCGGATGAGCTACTAAATGCTCTAGGCTCTCGGGGCACCTGCACTCGCGCACGGACTCAGGGCTGCCTCGTCGCAGCTGTGGTCAGGGGTGAAGTGAACAAGCATGGCTGCGCTCCCAGAGAAGTTTTATTTACAAAAACGGAGGTGGGGGCACTGATTTTGCTTCCTGGCAATTGTTTGCTGACCATGGATCTAAATCTTGTGAGAATCGATTTCCAAATTACAGAAACTCGAAACCTACAACCATGAGGACAGCGCCCAGCCAACTGGAAGGATTCGGTCACGCTGATTCCCTTGGCTTCCTTCCTTCCTGCCAGTCGGTCCTGTGCAGAGCCGTGTACCGCATGTCTGCCTGGGGGGTGGGACTGTCGCAAGGACACCCACAAGATCTTAGGGGCACACACCGATCCTAGCCCTAGGAACCAAAGTTTCACCCAAGTTTTCTTAAACATCTGCTAAGTCAAACAAACAAACAATAACAACAGCAAGAAAAGGAGAGGTCTTGGCTTGAATTGCCTAGTGCTCTGACCCTTATCTGTTTTAGCCCCAGTAGCGGGACAGGTCTACCTACCTTTGCAAGAATTAGGGAGCAGATGCATGCACAGCACTGAGCAAAGTACACAGAAAGGGCTCGGCCAATGTTAGCATCATAGTATGGTCACAAAACACGATTAAGGAGCAAATGAGCAGATTATGAGCAGCAATTCTGGAATGGGGCAGCAGCAACATGAGCAGAATGTGACCGGCCTGCTGCTAAGCGCTTCAGGGTCTTGACCTCTTTTGCTCATGGAAAGCAAAAACCCAAGTCTGCACAACAGTATTCCACGTTTCCAGCATTCCACTTTTCCAGAGGTGAACAAGGTTTATAGAACGGATAACCTGCCTAGGGTCATGCAGGTGCTAGGGTTGGCCAAAGAACACAAACCCTTCTTTACATTTAGACAACTGTCAAAGCACTGAAGGCAATGTTTGTGGGCTGTTTTATTTATTTTTTAATCATTCAGATATCGACCTCCTAGTCTGCAGGGACCCACCTGTTGCCATGGCGATGAATACCATCCTGGTGCCAGGTTGTACACGGGACAAGCCCTGTGGCTGCACGTGTCTTCCAAGGCCAGGTTTGGTTTCTTAATACTGCGGCACCTTCGCTCAGGGAAAGTGATCAGCTTCCCCTGCAATGTCTTCTCACCGCACTTCATCTCTCTCCTCCTCACACCCAAGCCACAGGTCGTGGAACACTAGGAGCCAAGGATGGTGGAGTAAGTGTCCCCAGTAGCGCAGTGGACCACACTGAGCACCAAGTGTGGCCATTTCCTGTCAGCCATGTGCCCTGGGGGATGAATGACGCAGCGGCTATTTCCCTCACACTGCTGTGAGCCAGGACAGCCAAGGGACTTGCCCAGAGTCACAGAGCTCAGCACCGCAAGGCAAGCAGGGGTCAAGAGAAAGCCAAAGTTTCAGGGGAGGAGGCCAGGGTCAGGTAGAGTGTCCACTCAGATGTCCAGGGCTACCCTGAGGACTCTCGGGGTGGGGATCTGAGCCAAGGTAAAAAAAAAAACACAGCATAAAAAAACTCAAGAGATAGCTGGGTGGGAAGAATCACCATTTAACAAATATCTAATGCTGTATTCTGGGTGGAAAAGGAGAACAAGAGGCTGCTGAACTATGAAGCATGTGTTTAGAAGTATTGTAAATAAAACTATGGGAGAATGTGTAGGAACTTGAGAAGAGAGTAAATCAATAAAACTGGTATCATTGTAACTAAGGTACACCATGAAGAGTAACACTGAACTTCATCCCCTACAGGGGCGGCGTGACCATTATCTGATCCACTGTGAAGGTGAGGAAGGTAAGGAGAGCCAGGCCAGTGTGCACATGGATGGCTGACTCCAAACAGGTCCAGGCCACACACGCAGACAGGTTAGGGTGCCTTTAAAGAAAGGACGTGGACCTGTGCATAAAAAGGGCAGCACCTGAAGGGAGCCAAGGGGTGTAGGGGAGCAGCCACCGTCTAGTGCACTTCACCCTCTGATTATTTTCTCTTTCTTGGTGTCCGTCTTCCTTACCAGATTGTAGACACCATAAAAGCAGAGACCTTGCTGGTCACCATGGTCGACTCTGGGCTTAGGTTCTTTCCTTTTTCTCTTCTTATCTGAATACAAGAACATTTCCCAAGCCTCAGATCTAGAAGATGCCTTCCCTCTTTCCTCCCCCATGGATGCCTGAAGCTACAAATCCAGGAACCCCAAGACCCAGCTTCTCTTCCGTCTTCCTTACCGCCACATCCATACAAAGTTCTTACCTGCCTGGGGTGTGCATGCTTTGTACTTCTCCCTGCTCTATGCCGCCGCCTCCTCCACATGCAGAAGGTGTATTTCTAGCCTTTCTCCCACAGCCTGTGACCTGTCTCCAAGAGTTTCCCTGCCACCTTTTCCTCATGTAAGGCGCATCTTCTGTCAGGAACCACCTTTCCCCAACCCCCTTAGGCCTGATACCTGATCTGGTCTCAGGTTCCAGGGAGGGCTTGGCTCTTCTGATGAGGGCCTTTCCCAGGAAAGTGCCAACTTGGCCCACACCACTGTGCATACCTGATGTGTTTCTCTACCTGTGTGCACTGAAGTTTTGTATCCCTTTACCAAGGCACAAGCCTGAGCAGAGTTGCCTGCTGCACAAATCCGGGGCGAAGAACCAGCAATTAGGAAGCAGCTGGTATATGTGTGCAGCAGAAAGGAGCCTGGTGCGTCCGGATGGCGGGAGGTGAGCTGCGTCTTAAACTCCTACCTCGCTCCAGGAAGAGGTGACCCACTGTAGCCGGTTGTTCTTGGGACACCGTCCAAGCACACAGCCCTCCTGTGCCTCGGGTCTGGGGCTGCTGCTGCACCGGCTCTCAGGGAGCACTTCTGTGGCAGAACTCTTGCACAGGACCTCACGCTGCCTCACTCCACGTCCACAGGTCTTGGAACACTTAGAGAGAAGAAATGCTACTTGCATGCTGTTTCAGATGATTTAGATGATTTTCACCTGGTAAATGCTGACAGCAGACTGATGAAATGTGCAGAGCTCTTTTTAAACTTTTTTTTTTTTTAACTGTAATGTTCTCTGAAGCAGGAGAAATCTATCTAGAGGCTCGGGAAAGACTGCAGCCCATCATGATTAGCCATATGGCCAGAGGCTGCAGTGTCACCCATGTCTGGAGAAGAGCTGTGGATGTCATGAGACAGATGGACACTCAGTGCACATGGGGACAATTTGGAAAACGGGATATGGCCTCGGCCTGGGTAAAAATGGTGTGCCCACCTCGGCCACAGGGTAGCATGGACCTGGGGTAACGAAGATTTCTCTCATCTCAGCAGGGAGAATGCAAGCAGGACAGGGACCTGTGGAGCAGCCATGGTGCTGGACAGCTGGGCCCGGAAACTGCTAACATCTTCTCTCGCTGAGCCCTGCGGGGTCTACTGAGGAGAGCACAGACCAAATGTCTGTAAGGTAACTTATGGGGCGGACAGTTCGCTCGCTCTCTTTGGCCTTTAGTAGAAGTCTGTGAAATGCATACAGCAGCAAAGAACCTCTCTGCTTACAGAAGCCAGGTTACAACCTTGCCAAGGTCACAGCAGAGATAGGCTCCGGGCTTGGGTTTGTCCTCCTGGGTCGTGACACCACTGTAGCCTTTCCAGGAAGGACCATGACTGAGGAGGCCTCTCCTCAACACAGCTAGGGCAGGTTCTCAACTTGCTCTGGGGAGCCAATGTGAATTCCCACTCAAACGGGAGGTGAGGTGAGAATCAGCACGTCCGAGCAGCAGAGTGCATGGGGTGCTGTATCCCACGATCCTCTAACCCTCACAAGATCGCTGCTATGGCCCCACCTCACGGGACAGGCATCAGGGAACCGACGCCTCGACAGGGATGGATCACTCAGCCAAGGAACCAAGTTAAGCCAACAGCTCACTCTGCTACCAGACCCGGGAAATGGATTGCTGCACCTGTCATCACGACGTGAATGAAATTCCCACTTCACATTTGCAATTTTTTTCAGGATAGCGAAATTTTTAAATCCATTCTAGAAGGAATCAATATGTTTTTGCAACCTGTCTCTAAAGGAAGACCAGGTTGTTGAAACCTTCTCAGGAATTTCTTTCATATTAGGTCAGGACAAATTCTCAAAAAGACATCTTTGCTTTAAAAAAAAAAACCCACTCAAAATAGTTCCACGTGAAATTTGAGGTGAACACCATGAACTAGAGCTCTTTCCACAAGATTCATTTCAAAGTCGTCAGTCTTCATTTCTTTTCATCCATGACCACCATACATATTTGGCTCAGTCCTTTGAGTCACCCCTTGTAAATTATAATTCCCAACCGCAAAATGGAAAAAAGAACGGACTCAACACTGTATCCTACTTACCCTTCCCCTCTGCTATAAGAGAATATATTCTTCATTTGGAAAAAAACCCCAAGCATTCTCAAAGCTATTCTTTCCTACTCCTGGCCCTTAGTCCCCTAACAGGTACAGACTTAACACGGATACAAGCCTTTCTGTGACCTGTGCTGACCCCAAGAAAGTGACATCCTCCAGGATATGATGTACTCTGAAGGAAAGGAGGGCGGACAGAGGAGCAGTGGCTGCTACCTCTGGTCAGCAAAGGCTAGTGCAGGTGTGGTGGTGCTGCAGCTGGGAAAGCCCTGAGCTTTATTCTTTCTTGCAGGAAGCTGTCCTGTGCTTTGTAGGACATTGGTCCCTGCACACGCAGGATTCAGTGGCTCCCATCTCCCTCCATGCTGTGACAAAGTCTTTTAGGGGCAAACTTGCCCCCAGTTGAGAACTACTTTAGAGTGAATTTGTAAGTTGTGAAAAACGAAGGGGGGTGCTTCTGTGCCCCTTCCAACTTTGTTACTACTTTCACTGGCAGTTTCTGATAATAGCAAACTCCAGGCCAGCTCTTCTCTCGCTTAACTCTATTTTGTTCCAGTTGCAGCAAGAGTTATATTTCCTTTCTATGTCTCCTTCTTCATATTTTGCATCTTTTCATTTGCTTTGTAGAACTCAGCAGCCAGGTCTACATACACACAATACCTTTCCAGCTGTACCTATTAGCTTGGCCCAAATGGCTCCCACATGCACCTCGGGATTATGCTCTGGGATATGGGGTCCGAGACTTCAGGTCTCATAAAAACCAAACCAAACACTAGCTAAAATGCTGATCTCTAGGCCCCGTGTTAACTCAGTATGATCCTTGTGAAGACAGGGAGCATTTTTTTTCCTTCGTCTTGCACAAAGGCGGGGTGACGCCCATAGCTTCAAGTCTGTCCCACTTACCTGAGACCAGGGCCCCGGGCTCCATGCTGCTGGGCAGGTGTGGCTGTTGCAGACCTGAACCTGAGTGGGTGTGCTCACGGGACAGAGAGAATGCAGCACTGCCTCCTCTTCCTGGAAGGGCTTCTTCTGCACGCACTGGATCTTCCGGCTCTGCAGGCCCCCAGCACACGGCTTGCTGCAGGCGCTCCATTCACTGGGCATCCAACTTTTAGTGAAAAACAAAACCACTTTCAGGGAGACCAACATCTTGCACTGTCATTTCTACAGCATTACTGTGAATGATGAACCACCTAACGAAAGCCCTTTAAAAACCACTAAGAGCCATCGGTTCTTCTGTCTGTCGCTCTTTTCTAGATTTTGAAGCATACGTTAATGCAGCTCAGCTCTTAGGAAGCACGTTTAATCACCACATGGTTTGAGGAAAAACACATTCCTGCCTCCTGCACAGGAAGAAACACATGCCATTTTAATATCTGAGCAATTAATGCAACCAAATTTACTGGGATCTTAACTGTGTGTCAGGGGCTCTCCTAGGCACTGGGCTGGAAAGATGACTGAGGCAGGGTTCTACCTACAGAGAAATCTACAACACAGCCAAAGGCACATGTAGATCTAACACTTTCTGCTCAGGGCTGGAATCAGAGAACCAGGGCTCGTGGAGGGGATGGGCACAGCGGGGGATGTGGGTATGGAGGGAGAGAGTCCACTGACGCCATCTATGGAGGGGTCTCAATGGTCAGTTTCCTAAATTGCTCTTTGTATGAGTCATGACATTTACCAATGGACTAGACACCTAACATTTCATTATCTATTCAAAGATTAGCAGACCAGTTTTTTTCACAATTATTTGAGACTCTATGGGTATCTGAATGCTCCTCAATGCAAACTATTAATCTTTTCTTTCTTTTTTTTTTTTTTTTT
>NW_022900944.1:40133591-40151542 GCF_012274545.1 Fukomys damarensis
TTTTTTTTTTTTTTTTTTTTTTTTTTTTTGGTACTGGGAATTGAACTCAGGACCTTGAGTTTATGAGGCAGTCAGCAGCACCACTGAGCTAAATCCCCGGCCCTATTAATCCTTTTCAATAACTACTTTTTAAAATCAATTTTATTTTCTGTCCAAATGAAACTCATCAGTTTGCATAACCTGTAGGCACTGATAAAAAAGTGGGGAAAAAGATAATACCAGATGTGCTCGTTACACATTTGTGTCACAGTAACAATGCCTAAAACTGATCTTGAATTACAAACTTTCTATCATTCTAGAAAAATAAAACCAAAATCAATGAGACCAAATCTATTTTTAGTCTTATAACTTTTTCCTCTGGTTTTTGCCCTGCAACCCTCACGTGTGAAATTAAAGTTGAGAAAATTATGTAAATAGGTTGTAGGATTATGTGTATCCTTGAGGTCAAATAGAATAACTCCTCATTTTACGTAACTATGTGTCTCTTATGTAAAGAAAACATGGAATTATTAGTTTCAATATTTGCCTCTAAAATGGTATTTTTTTACACCAAATTCAAGCCTCTTTCCTTTATGTGCTAAACATGATGAGTTTGTACAAGCATGAGAAAGAGCCTAATGCAGACTTTTCATGTAGCATATATGGCACTTTCATATTTGAGATTTAGGCTAGTTTTCTACCCAAACTCATCCTCCTCCACCACCTCAGAGCCCACAAAGTTCACTTGAACCCATTAGACTTGTCTACATTTTTATAGCATATTTCACTGCAACCCAGTTATCTCTCTACACATTTATCTCTCCCTGAGGATTCAATGATGGCAAGAATTATAGGTGATTCATCCTGAACCCACTTCTCAGCTCAGGGCCTGGCATTCAGTGAGTGCTCATGACACGACTGATGCAGGTGAAAGAGTTAACTCAGATAAATTCCCTTGTCCTTAAAGTTCTTCCAGTCTACTTGCCAAACCCTTTTTTCTAGTATATCCCTAGGTAAGAATGGTCCCTGAAAGGCCCCATTATTCCAGTGAAAAATACTGAAAAGATAAATAAGAGAACGGAGAAAAAAGGAAAGGAACCCAGACCACCACCTCCACACTGCAGAGCCTGCAAGGGACTGTTCTACTTTTAACTAGCAAGTTGGTCCCACACAGAATATCCTCTCTATATGGAGTTCGTCATCAGGAAGCAGTAGGAATTGGGCATGACCTTGGCA
The DNA here is from genome assembly GCF_012274545.1 of Fukomys damarensis. NCBI lineage: Eukaryota > Metazoa > Chordata > Mammalia > Rodentia > Bathyergidae > Fukomys > Fukomys damarensis. Next base: position 40,134,807 of record NW_022900944.1, read on the forward strand.
TACTGCCTCCCACAGGTGTCCACAGATGTGTATATAAATGATGTCCCTTTCTTTGGCTGGCTGGATAACCAGCGATGGGAAGAAGGCTGATGACCAGAAACTATCAGCTTGTCAATCAAGTATGCTGACTGTCTACACACAGGCACACACTGTCACCGCTACCTCCTACGGAGGACATTACTCCACACAGGTCAGAATGCTTTTGATAATTACACCTTAGAGCTCTGGAATAGTCCTGAGATCTTAGCGGTGAAAGAGGAAGGAGAATCCCTAGGAATCCCCCCCACCTTTTCTTTCTTCTCTGTGTGTGCGCAGTACAGCTGGTTCCTGATCTGAGTTGACATTTGTACGTATAGGACTGGTGGGCAGCTGAAGTCCATAAATGATTACAAATACACTATTAGTTACAAGAAAAAAAGTCATACATTTAAAGATTTTATAACATGACTGCATCACCATAAACCATACACTACTTATTAAGAGAATCTGAAACACTGGTGAATGTACCATTGCTTTAGAAAAAACTCTGCCCGTTTATATAAATATATTTGGCAGAAGATAACTCACATAAGAAGAGACTCCAGTTGGCTTGGAGATTAGTTAGTGTTCAACAATGGTGTGGCTAAAACCACCCTAGGAACACACCCACTGGGCTCCGGGAGGCAGCCACCAGCAGGGGAGTTGCCACTTGGCTTGTATCTCTCTCTATTTTTCATCTCACTACTGTGTAATTTGCATTGGGGTTTTATGGTCTACATAGTATTATGATTTTTACGTTCTTGGACAACTTTATAAAAGCTAAGCAATACAACCAATTAGTTAAAGTGTAAATTTAACTAATATAGGATTGTGTGTTATATAAGTATCTGCTTGATTCTGTTCTGAGATGTATTCAAAAGTTTAAAAAAAAACAGATATCTTTGCATCCCAAGTTTGCATTGTCAAAAAGTCAAGTGAGTGTCCAACGAGAGCTCACATTTCTCAAGTCCTATAATTCAACTCCAACTTCCTCTGTCTATTTTTCTTTTCGGCACTGCATCTTACTTTTAAACCACTTGCAACCAGGAGTACTGATAGTAGGCCTTTCATTATCTTATACCAACAATAAAGCCAATGGCGCACAAATACAAACAGAAAAACATTTGCAGATGACTTACTAGGCTGGGCAGGAGAAAGCATTGCATATTTTGGGTTCTGTTGCTGGCTTGGTTTTCATATTGCAGAACGAGGAATTGACTTGAGTATTTTGATCTCGTAAGCAAATGGCCTTTACACTTATGTAACCTAGTAAGACATCAGAATTTACAAAGTGAAAATTACAGATAACCAATTGAATTTGGTTTCCAAGTGTAGCTTCAGATTTACCAATGTCCTGATACTCTATTTAAGATATGAAATACAAATGTTTTCAGAAAATACCCCTACCCCCCATTTCCAGGATTGAACCTAGGACCTACCCACTGAATCATATCTCGTCTTTTTTATCTTTTGTGACACTAAGTCTCTAAGTTGCCTAGGCTGTCTTCGAACTTGTGATCTTTAGGCATGCACTGCCACACCAGCCAGAAATTCCTCCTTTGGCTACAGCTGCTACTAATTCGAATGCCATTCATCCATAATAGGCTTCATATTTTAAATTTTAGTCTGCAGATTCTTAATTTTCAGGAGTGAGGAAGATTCCAGTGCCATAAAGTGATAAATACCACTTTCTGAAAACAGAACGATAAAGGGAAATATCCCAGCAAGCGTTAGCTCATTTTGCACGCATCTAATGGAAAATATTTCTATAGCAAAACCAATAGTGAGTGGTGTGTGGGAACGCAAGGCTCCACTTTGCCATGAAGCATTTTCTACCCGCACAAAAGTATAATGTACTTGCATGCAGAAGGCTGAACTCTGTGTATGTGCTTATACCTCTGTTCATATTACTGGCACCTCTCTGCCTTATTTTAGTGTTTATTTCACACATAAATTTTTTTGTGTGTGAACAATTTTTATTTTAGCTTTTGCCATCTGAAAATCTGCCTGTTTCCATGGTACTTTCCCTGAAAATGGAGTCTGAGAAATGATAAAATGTCAGTCTGACTATAAGGATCAGCAATCAGTCCTACTCCTTAAACTGAAGCAGTTGGCTGTTGGGGGCACAGATCAAAGCCACCCTGGAATTCTCTGGAGTTAATGGTGCATTTCCAGAGAACTCACGCATTTGGACCTTCTGTGCCTAGGGCATGCCGGGGTCCCAGAGGGGTTGCTAAATGGAAGCGGGGGAGAATTCCAATCTCTCCCTCCATTTTCACCTTGCCTGGATTTATCCACTTGCGTGGAAAACACATCAAATCTCTCTCCCCTACCTAAGGCACTGTGGTCTTCCTGAAACACTAGGAAGCTGTTGGAAATGTTCTCTAAGAACATTTGATATTTGAGAAACTGCTCACAATCTGAGACCGAGCAGAAAAGAGCAAGGGGAAAGCTATGTCTCTATCATGGTATCTGTTTAACAACAGTACAAAATGATTTATGGTATGTGCCTGAGACTGTCAGACATACGTAGTTGTGTACACACAGGAAAAAAAACTAGAACGACAGACACCAAAAAGTATCAATGTTGGTATTGCCAATTGAAGGATTATAATAGGGATCACTTTGCTTCTTTATAGCACATTGGCCTAAACTGTTATAAAATGCATGACTTATTTTTTTGCGTGTGTGTATTTTGTTAAGTAGCATGTGCACCTTGAAACAGACCTCGTGGACGTAAGAATCTCATTTCCTGTCTCTAGATCTAAGAGGCCTCCTTGTACTTAGTGTGATGAGTCCAACGGGAAGAGCCAGCGACCGCAGGTGCTCTAATAATAGAAAGTGGGTCACCAACCTTCATGCTTTGGCTCCATGAACCTACAGTTGAAATTTCATTCTTTTTCCCAAATGGCAAATTGCCAAAGGGCATATGTGACTGACAACAGGTAATCTAAGGATGTGTGACGTTTTCCATGCCCAATTATAAAATGCCTTCTTCCTGCTTACTCAGGTGGGGCTGCTGGTGTCACATTTAACCCATTTCCCTGCTGAACGCTCACTGACTTTTCCCCAAGGAGATGAACTGCAACGACCCTCATGTCGGAGTCACCCCTGTGTGTGTTCTAACTCGTCCTCATGCTGCCTTCTAAAGTCCCACTGGGAGGTTTGTAATGACATAGTAGTGGGAGAAACCGAACTGTAATCTGAAAACTGTGTATCTATTTAGAGACATAACTATGTGCTTGTATTTATAAATTTATAAATAAATGTAGTTTATCTAAGTTTCTGATATGCAATGATTTTGGTTTTGGTGGTCCTGTGGATTGAACCTGAGCTTTAGTCCCAGGCCTTTTTTGTGATTTTTCAGGCAGGGTCTTGCTAAGTTGCCCAGGCTAGCCCCAAACTTGTGATCTTCCTGTCTCAGCCTCCAGAGATGTACAATTTTTGTGCTCTGGTTGTGGCTGATTTGAGCTTTGTGAGAGTTGGTTTCTTCTATATAGGAAAATCCTTGACTTGTATGGCATTTTCTTTTTATAGGAATGGTTCCCATGAAAGATCGTTCTTTGATGACTCATCTGTACCACATAAGGTTAAAGCAGTGTTGCATGAATCAACCTGTTTTTGGAAGATGGAATCAGGGAAGCCACTACCTCCTCCGCAGGAGACGGAGCAGGCTGACTGCATTGTGCTCCACGTGTGCTGCTGTCTTTTTGTGGCTGAATGAGTTCTGTTTGTGGCCTTGGGAAGTGCGTACTTCCAAGCTATTCCAGGATTTTTGCCTTGCATCAGAATCTGGACAGTGTGAGATAAAAATCAGAGATCAAAGTATAGGTCAGAGCCTGGAATTCCAGAAATCTTGCTAAACATTTTAAAGATACTTTCATGTCATTTTTTTAAAATCTTAAAGTCAGTTTAATTCATTGTTTCCAAGTATGTTTTATGTTGATTTCAAGTCTTCCTGTAAAACACATACATTAAAGGATCAAAACTGTGACTTAGCTAGAAGTTAAAGAGCAAAACATAATTTATTATTTGCTATGAGCAAGCAATCCTCAACTCTAGATCACACACGTGTGCACACACACATGCACACACATTCACACATTTTATACTAAAATGAAAGATGATTCTATTGCTGCACATTTCTGAGTCTTGGTGCTAATTTAAACTTGAAAGCCTAGCATGACACACACAGCGGTATCTCACAGACAGCAAGTGAAACTCAGTCTATGTGTTTCTATTTTTATGATCCTGGGCCATAATTCATACACTCTTGCTGAGCCCAGGAGAGGCACCCTGGAAACCACAGGATGCCCCAAGTGGAGCTGCCCATGGTCAACACCAGAAGCCAAATGAGTTTCTAATAAAATGCCCAAAGGGAATGTGTCCATTGACTGTGTCCTGGGCTGAGGAGGTGAGAAAAAAAGAAATACAGTCGGAATCACAGATTGGTAATGTATGAGCAGGAACAGATTTAACCTCAACAAGTCAAGAACTCAGTATAAATCTGATCCTGTGAAGTCCGACTAGTAATAGAAGAACAATCTTGTGCCCGACACTTCACAGGTGTTGGGCATTCTAGAGGGCCTTTCTTTTGTGTTACTCAGAACTCTTTTCCAACAAGTATGATGAGGTTGCCTATTTTCTCACTGAAAAAGGAGAGGAGTGTGTGCAAGATCACACATGTGACTAGGGAGTGAGCCTAAATAAAACCTCCAACAAAGATCTGCCTAAACAATGCAATGTATCGCCTTGTTTTTGATGTGAGGGAACATCTCACTGTTGATGCCCTCTTTTCTTTATTATTCTTTTCTTCTTTCAAGCTCAAAGCATGAATTCCTCCCACCCCAGGTCTTGTGGAAAATTCTTTACCACCAGAACTGGGCATTCATGCCCAAGAGGCAAAGCCAATTGCTAGTTAAAAATAGGAACCCCTGGGGCTTGATCTCTGGTGGGATCTTACCTCAATTAAAGTTGGGTGTGTGGCAGCTGTTCAAGGGCCACCAGTGTTCCAGACTACTCTTTGGGATGTTACCAAATGGTTTCCACTTTGCTGTTAGTTTAAATGTCTCCAGGAATATTAATGGCTCTCTTGAGATTTCATGGTGTAGGCATCATTTTAGAGTGACAAATTTTGGTGCCTCCCTGAATTGAGCAAAATGGTAAACCTCACTCGCCCTACACCTCATCCAAAACACAACCAAAATGCCCTAGGCAGGACCATTAAATTGGACAAATGTCAATTCTCATCAGTTGCCAGTGAAAATCCTATCACCACTCATCCTGGAGGTCTTTTAGTTGTAAGGATCTGTTGAAGTCTTCATTGTTCCTAATCTTTGCAGCTAAGCTATACAGCAGTTCTTGGAATCACACGTTTGAGTTAACCTTCACACATTTGGAATAAATCTTAGGCCTCCCTTACTTGCTATTCCTGTAGTGTTTCCGATAATGTTTTCAGGTGGTATTAAGTAAACACTGGCACACTGGTGTCTTTTATGGGATCAAACTAGAACTGCGAGATTAGATTCACATTCAGAAGATAATCTCATTCTAACTTAATTTCTCTTTCAGTCAAAGCAGTATCACAGATGTAGAACACACGGTTGCTATTAACTCTGTGCACCAGAAGTGCAGAAGTCTTGTAGGGCAGAAAATGATGCAGCGCATCACATTTATATGTGTGGCGATAAAATATGGATGAAATACAGGAGCGTTACAGCGAGCGGGATGCTATTTCTCTACAGCAGGAGACTGATTTAAGTGCAAGTGCTATAGGGAAATAAACTTACTTCCCTCCCATTTCTGGAGCCACCTATTCCCTCCATACAAACTACATCCTTTTACTAAATAGGGAAATACATCTTCCTTAAAAATGCAAAAAAAAAATGCAAAAGAATATTAGTTCTTGCCTTTCGAGCCTCTGGAACTTACGTTCTGGTGATTTAAGGGTGACAAATTTTCCAGGGGCAAAGCAAACACTTTATATTCTACTTCCATCTTTGAGACAGATTTCGGAACCTAAGCCATACATTACATATGGATTCACTGTAAACATAAAATATTTGTGTCAAGAGGAAAGACGCACTTAAAAGAAAAATTAGCGTGAAGATAAAGCTGCCGTCACTGTTAGACACAGTCAAGCCATCGAGTTTCCCCAGGCCTTTAGTCAACTCAACCCTAAAAAATCATTAGTGCTACCAACAAGAAGAGAGTTACATAACATCGCATCACCAGACCTTCCTCCACGACTGGATCCATAGGCTCCTCCTTCCCTTTGATGCCTGGCTCCTAAGACCACGCCCTTCACCACGAGCCGCATTCCATTTTACTATAACCGCCCCCAGCTCCTGATCCCTACTGAAATTTCCCTGTTTAATGGATCTCTGTAACCACCACAAAACAAAATGAAAAGGTTCCCTAGGTTGTGCTACTTTCTGTCTCCATGTTTCCTTATTTGCCCTGTGTTCTTTCTCAGATCTTCCTCCCCTTCATGTCTTTGAAATTGCTCTTTCAAGGGTGTGTTGTCACACCAAATAATTTTCCCTGTCACTTTCAACCAGTCACTACTAGCATTAGATGTAGCGTATCACTTCCTTTTTTCTGCCACCTCATGCTGCTTTTTTCCAACTTCAATGACCTTTATTACTAGTTTTGTTTTTTGTTTTGCTGAATCCTCCTTGTTTCCTAGCTATTTTATGTCAAAGTGACCTTAAATTTAAATCAAATTAAACTTAACCACATGTGGTGAATGGCTACCCTACTGGATGCAGAGCGGTAGGTGAAACCTAGCTTCTAACCTTCACATTCACCTACTCAACTAAGTGTGATCTGTACTTGAATGCTGAAAAGTACATCCAAGTCCAACACAGACCTTGTCACTCATACCCCGTCTCCAGAAAGGCTGCTCCTCAGCCTTCACCATTTCATAAATGGTGACCCATCCTAACTTTAGACCAACACATCATCTTAGAATCGCCTTGAACTCTTTCTTTTTTCACAACATACATTGAACAGTCCAGGAAATGGTACATCTTTACTTTCATCGACTCAGATCTTAGCGCCTCTCTGTTACTCCAGTGAAATGTATCTCCTCTGACTTCCATGATCAGGACAGTGAACAGAACTCTCAGGGCAGGAGGATAAATGTGATCCTTCAAGGAAGAAGCTGAAATAGACCCTCAGGGAAAAACCATCCAGTGACAGTTACGTTACAGCTTGGGTACCAACTGCTATAGCACCTGCAAGGGGAAATCCAATGATTCGCTGAAATTAAAAATAAAAATCACATGACCACTTAAAGCAGCATGGTTGCTGTAATTTAACAAAGTATCTTAGTAACAATTTGAGCCAAGAAACCACAAAATAACAAAAAGAACTTATGTTTTCTTGAGGTTTATTCTATTCCTCATAAAAGGACAAATGCTTTATGATGTTTCCCACCTCCCTTTCCTTATAATTCAAAGGAAAATGTGAAAAGATCTACAAAACAGTAAAATACTTGAGCTAAGAGCAAGAACAGTACTAACAAGAATTTTTAAAGCAATGGGGGAAACTAATCCATTTCATAAATACCAAGAAATGAGAGATTTTTATGTAACTGGCCAAAATGAGAAGAAAAATGACACAATTTACTGTAAATGTTTATAGGAAGCTGCGACTTTAAAATTAATAACTCACAAAACATATAGTAGGTGGATGTGTGTGTTCTGTTAGTTTTACAGCCAGTGGCATATACAGCATATTGTTCATGTGTATTTGTTCAGCACAGTGAAAGTAGAAATCAATAAAAGCCCCCCAGCTTTACCTATCAGATAACTTAAGGCTTGACTTCAATGGCTACGTAGCTATAATGCACACCCAGAGCTGTATGAGTAATAACAGGCAGAAAGACAGTTTCTGCAGAAACCAATAGAAATCTGCCTTAACTTAATTTAACATCAGTTCATAAAGGCCTCTTAAAGGAAGAATTTGAACAAGTATACACCAGGCCAAATATATAAAAAATGAGAATGTGCCAATTATAACTCGATTCCACTTGATTCTCAGTGTAAGGAAGCCTCTGTCCTTTTCTTCATCTTGTATTGAGAAAGGAAAGAATACCAAGAGCAGAGCACGCAGCAGTTATCTTGAACCTTACTGTTCGATGTTTGCAAACAGTTTGTCTTCTGGAAATAAGACTATCTGCCTGGCTAATAGCATCTCTATGGGTCTCTTCTGTTCTCAGGCAGACTGAATTTGGTCACAGACACCCATTCCATCCCCAGGAGTGGCTACACAGTTTGGAGGCCCAGTGCAAGATGCAAATTAAGAGTTTATCACAGCCATTGAGGGTCTTCCAAGTACAAACTTCTAAGTGTAACTCTGTAAATGCTACGGCCATGAAACCTCACAGTCCAAATTTAAATCCAGGATTTCCTCACCTGTATCAGCTGTAAGACACAATTTACAATTTTTCAAACTCTAAATCACCTGTAGTCAGTCCCTGTCTCCATGGGTAGACTCTGTAACCCTCAATTAGGGAGCTTTGTTTATACTGAAGAACCTCGTGGGACTGTCCCCACCACCTTAGCCACAGGCAGCTTCGCTTCTTTCACTGCGAGGCAGGAGGCCTGGGAGAGAGGTGTGGACACAGCTGAGACCCCGCCTCCAAAGTATGCGACTCGAGGCAGTTGCAATGTCCACCGCACACAGCTATTTTACAGCCTTTCCGGTGACCTTGTTAGGAGCTGTCAGTTGCTCTTTTCAGCACTCATGGAGAACACAAACAGATCCTAGGACCACCACATCCTTGCTGCCAGGGCACAACATCACAATGGGGTGTGTGTGTGTGTGTGTGTGTGTGTGTGTGTGTTACTAGGAAATGAACTCAGGGTCTCTCCAGACTGAATTACTACCCTTTCCTTGCTGCCAGGGCACAACATCACAATGGGGTGTGTGTGTGTGTGTGTGTGTGTGTGTGTGTGTTACTAGGAAATGAACTCAGGGTCTCTCCAGACTGAATTACTACCCTTTTTAAATTTTGAGACCGTCTCCTTATGTCTCTAAGTTACCCAGGCTGGGTTTGAACTTGGAATGCTCTTGCCTCAGCCTCCCAGAGAGCTGGGATTACAAGCATGTGCCACCACGCCCCACTAAAATAATGCCACTTTTGAACCACCTCACGCTGCACGTCAGACATCTGTAGACCCAAGCTGTTAAGCGTACAAGTTTGGAAAGACAGCCGGTGATTCAGTCTACTTAACTGGCCTTGGTCCAGAGAATTTTCCAGCCAATTGGCTCTGGGTCTCTAATTTACAGCTGGCAAGCAGCCCCCATAAATGCTTCCAGGTCCTCAGTACAACTGTTTCATGTCTACCTTTAGCACACGAACCACCTGACTTCAGACACAACACTCAGCAGCTTTCGACCGCAGGGTGCAGAGTTATAAAATTTACAGCTTCTTAAGCCAGAAAACCACAAACGGGCTGGAATCTGCCAACTTCCCACCGAAGCAGGGGACTGCAGTGTTTGCCTAGGGCGCCCACCGTTAAAACAAGACACTCCAGACAATCACAGGCAGATACCTTTCTTTCTTCTGCTCTCACTTGTAGAATTAAAACTGTAAATTCCTTCAACCAGCTTTGTATTTGTTATTTAAGATTAAAAAAGAAAGGAAGGAAGGAAGAAATCATCCTGATTTTCTCTTGGGAATCATTTTTTTAAGATTGGCTTTTTATTTAATGTGTGCTGAAAAAAATGTTTGTTGTCTCCCATGATGTATTTGATTGCATGGAGAAAACTATGAGCGATTCCGACTGCAGGCTTTCTGTGTGCCAGGTGAAGTGCTGTAAATGCATTCTCCCGTTTCAAACTAATACTGATATGGAAAGGCTCTGTCAATATTCCAGTAGAGTAGATGAATAAAGGAGTGTCCAAGGCCACACAGCCACAAGCAGCAGCACTGGACTGAATTGTTATTGTGGAGCCCTAAAACCTGATGTCCTGACTCTCCAAACTTGGCCTCTCAAGCTGACACGCTGTCTAGGATTTTAACTGAAACTGTTAAAAGCTGTGTTCTCTCCTGGAATGATTTTATCCCTGGGATGCAACAGCGTGCCAAAACATTGGTTTTCTGATACTGTGTCCGAACTTGAAAGTTGTATTTCTTTAGTACGCTATTATCTAACGCAAGCACATGTAATTCTTAACCTCCTTCATCTGTTTTCCCCTGGATTTGTTTAAATGTTTTTATTTCACTGCTATTTGAGCAACTGAAACACAAGAGACTTTATTGATTGGCCTTTCCTTGATAAACATCCAATTGCTCCATATGTTATATGTCTCAGAGAACGAGCTTCACCGTGCGGATTCGTGTTTTTGTAAGTTCACGTGGTTTTTGGAATCCCTCGTGATGTTAAAATTCAGCTAGTTTTCTTGCCTTCCTCTCTTTTGCCTCACAGCTCGAAGAACATGACCAGTATCGTCGTTGCTATTACGTGTGGGTGAGTTGGATTTGACAAGCAACGGTAACACAAAGACCTGGTCAGGGACTTGGAAAGGCATCTGTTAGGCAGTTCAAAGGTGTGGGCTGACACACTGAATCTCCACTATGTTCTAATTCAACTCATCAATTGTTCCTCGGGGTTTAGTGAAGAGAATTAAATGGTGTTCTCCCACCCAGCACAGAAATATTTGCCGTGAATTAACCAGAGGCCCCAGCATCAAACAGCAAGCAGCCATCTAGAGACAAATGATGTGCCATCAAGAAAAAAGCCATGGAATCATCCTCTCGCATCTCAGTTTTATGTCATCTGTTCTGAATTAATTCTCCATTACTTCCCTGCCTCTTTAGTATTTTGTGTCTTCACTCAGCTCATGCTACTTGGCTAATCTTCCCCTTGCACTGATCTTATCTGGAGATACATCTGTACTCACTCCTGCCCCTTCACTTTGGAGAGAATTCAGCCGGCAGGGTTGAGAGGAAGGAGCTGGATGAGAAGGTAATTAATACTTTGTCCACTGGTCCTCATACGCGGTCATCTCACTGATCAACGTGCCTGTCCACCTGGGCCCCGGCCACCCCATCATCTCCTTTTGCCAAAGAGAGGAAGAAGTTGTTTATTACAGTCATTTTCTTTAGATGTCTTTTCCTGCCTTGGAACTAGCCTGGGGTTAACCTATTTCTCACTTGCTGTCATTGGAAAAGTGGCTGCTTTTCAGGAACCTCCCTGCTACTCTATCAAAGAGGAATGGGCTTTCAAAGAGTTAAACACCCCCTTTTATCACCCAGCCCGGAAAAAAGATCCCTAACGTAAAGGAGAGAGGTTTCATTTTTTAAGGCTTTTTTTTTTTTTTTTTAAGGGCAATGCTGTAAAAATGCAAGCGATCATATTTCAGTTACAGAAGAGCAACAACCTGTGTTATCATGTCCTCCTGTGTTGCTCTGTTTATCAGACGGGATGAAGTCACTTTATAATGAAACACTCAAGGTGAATTTCCTCACTTACACTCCAGCCACATGACAGTTTGATAGTGAATATGACTCATTTATTGTTGTATGTGTACGGGTGCACATGTGTGTGAGAACAAAACTGAGACAGAGAAATTGAAGGCGGCAGTGGGGGAGGAGAGAGGGCATGGGCTAGCAAGAAAGCTCATCCCTCTTCTGAAGAATGTCATCTCTAAATGGACACCTTAGCTAATCATGGAATAAAACAGTTTTGTGTTTTAATCCTTATTGCTAATACTAAGCTTGTCTACTAAGCAAGGTAAGTCCACAGCACTTCTACAAAGATCTAAGTCGAAGACCTTGAATTACCTACATCAAAATCTCAAAATAGAAAAAATACTAAATTTTCAGCCACACTCACAAAGCTCATCACATACACATCTACCTCTAAATGACTGTTTTCCAACCAATGCATGTGTGAACTTCAATTCTGACTCCCAGCTTTCACATTTTTATCATTTCAGAATTCAATGCCTCTGCATTGTGTCCTCTAAGACACACATTAAATTTGGTTATCTGGGGTCGTGGAATTCACAAAGACTTAACTGTTTTTGTTCTCCAACCCAATAAAATAAACATAGCACAGTGACCAAAACATAATACCCTTCACACTACTGAAATATAAACAAACAGGCATCTAAATCTTTCAGATGATTAACAAGTGCATGAGTTCAGCGATAGAAATTTTAGTTGTTATGTCAGGCTTACATGATAGAGCATTAGGTAGTTTTGTAAAATTATCTAGTTTTGTAAAAACTGTATCTGTAGTGATCTCAGAAGGCCTATGATTGCCAAAACAGTATTTCATTCATTTCATGCTGGGTCATGTGTATATGAATAGCTACTTTTTTCCCTGTGCAGAGCAGAAATATGTCATTTATATGTACATGTGTATGTGTTTCAAAACAGAAAATTGATTGATGGGCTTAAATAATGCCTACAAAACTTAGGGCCTAAGATAAGCATACAATCTGAGTTCTCTCAGGCATCTCCCTTGGCCACTGTGGCAATCAGTGAAGCCAGGACTATTTAAGCTGATGTCCACCTGCTGCAAATGTTGAGACCATACAGGGCCAGGGATCCAAGGGGAACAACCATCTGCAATACAGACCAAGTTTTTCAACTGGACTGGCTCATGACTTAAGAGATACAAGTGAAAGTCTGGTTTCTATTTAGTTTCAACCTTGAGCTCTCCGTGAAGACATCCTGTAAAGGTCTGACATATAAAAATAACCAGAATCAGAAGGCACTTTTATTTGGTGTCAGGCCCATGAACCGATTTCTTGGGGTTACCTGATAGCGGTCAGTTACTCCCAAGACTGCATTTCTCTGTTTTGCCCTTGAAGACACCCAGAAACGTGTGGAAAGATCTGGTAATGCCCCTCACCCTGGGGAGACAAGCTCGCCTCCCAGCTTGAGGTGAGTGTGCTGTGAACTAAGTGGTTGGCAACTTCCTGTGGTAAATTATTCACACTGGGCAAGGCAAGTACTTTAGGAAGCATAGTGATTCCCCAAATGCATTTTAGGAGATCGAGTTTCACTGCTTTAAATGCAATTCACTGTATTTAACTTCAAACTATAAGATTCTGAGGCCAGTCTTAAGAGATGGCAGTTTTTAAAACACATGTCACAGAAGCCCAGGGATTTCAGAGAACTTCCAGGCTACCATGGGGCAAGCAGAGGCCGGGCTCTGGTCACAGGCTCCCAACTTTGGTGAGAGAAGATTTCATTTGCTTTACTTTTTGCCTGCATGTAAGGAGTTGCAATTTAAAAGAAGACTGCACTTTCTAAATGAATGGATTTTATCACAGGACAATATTCACATGTGTGGTTGTTTTCTACAATGTTCTAGATACTATGCCAGTTGTGAAAGCTACAGAGATATAGAAGTCATCAGATGATAGAAAAGTGATTCAGGACCCAAATAATTTAAAGGATTCATCCAAAGCCAATACTATCGCTGACCCACTATCACCATTTATATCATCACTTCCTGCCTGACCCATAATGCTTCCAAAAACAATGGGATCCACACACCAAAACTCGCGCCTTATAATGTGCTAAAGATGTGAGACCACAAAGTTAGGGCAGCATAATTTATGTCTCAACCACTGGGACATCTTCAGCACCTAGCACAGGACTGGGTGTCAATGGATACTTGACAAATATTGAACTTTAAAAAGAAATCAGACACTGAGGAGAAATAAAGGGGAGAAAATTGCTTTAGTAGTAGTTACCTAAATCAGTACCTTCAAGGGTGGTTGAAGATGGAAATTCATTAAGACCTCTGGAGAGTATGATGCAATATGTACGAGTGGGAAGCCCAGAGAAACCTCTCTACCCAGTGCCATCCTTGTGAGTATGGACAAACATGCCCTGCTGGTGAATTTTACGCTATAATAAGAACTTAGGCAGCAGGCACTAATTTGAAGTGGCCATAGGAGAAAGTGTTTTTGTTCAAAGACTTATAGTTTCTGTGGAAAGAGCAGCAGTTTTCATTTTGGTAGGTTCCCACACACTGATTTCAGCCTCCCACAGGATCGTAAAACATAGTCGACATATTTTTGCATTGGATTGAACATATTTTTGGCTCTGAAAGTGTTCATTTTAGTTCAATTCATAGCTCTTATATGGAAAAGTGTATAAGCTTTATTTAACTTCCTTTAAAGAACAAATCCATGGATCACTTGGATATTAAGAAGTAGTCTAGTATTGGAAAAGTGTAATTTATTAGTTATTGTGACTTTAGAATGATAACTGTGTTCTATCAGTTTAGGAGAGATATAAGCATGTGATTAAAACGGATTAGAAATTTGATGATCTCTTGAAAACAAAGTGCATTTAAATATCAAGGGCATTAACCCAAGTTTTTCTAAAAGAGAAAAGAAATGTCATATTAGATAAAACAGGTATCATATTAGATAATTGGATTTGATTTTTTAGCTTCAACTATATTTGCAACTTTTTAATGAAGCCATTAACTCTTAAAAATACAAATAAAGCATGTCCAGTTCATCATGCAAGTTTCCTTTTAGACTGTTTTCTGACAGGTCCTTTTTCTAGGACATTAATTTATGCTTTAATTAATGTATGCTTTAATTACTGTAATTAATTTATGCTTTAATTAATCTATAGCTAGATTAAGTACACAAAGGAAATCTGGAAAACAGTAGCCAAACAAGTGTGACTTTACTCCACTATGGTGAAGCTATGATTTTACATTATGAGATATTACTGTGACTATTGTTATGGATAATAAAAAGTATTTTAAAAATATTATGCATTTCCAACTGACCTACCACACGTTACGACTTTACTGAGATCTACCCAAGATTGTTCCTTACATGGTAAAGTTGTCACTGGATTTATGAAAAGATAGATTGTTTAACCCGATTAATTTTAGAGAACTGCAACCCTACTTGAGGCCATTTATCCAAAATGACTTTAAAGTATAAGGAGAAATTCTGTACCTGGAGAACAACTCAAGGGTTTAGTTTTTATCTAGGCGAGGTAACGTGGCTGGGTGAGATATGGAGCTGTGTGCAGAGTACACAAGGGAGACGTCAAAAGGCTCAGTCTGATGCTGCTTTAATGTTCAGCAGCAAGCATATCAACTGTCTGTTGAACTTAATTTGATCAATACAGACAACAATGGGGCACTTCAAGTTCTTAAAGATGAAAGTAAGAAGGAACTCAGTTCCTTGGCTTTGCACTTCCATGTCTTATTCTGTGTCGTGGTTTTTCTGCAGAGAATATATGCTTAACACCAAAGCTTAAATTACAAACAGAACTGTGAAAACTTGGAACAGTTTTGTGTTTATGCACGAAATTGCAGAAAACATCAATACAAAGATACTTGCTTGCTTGTTGTGGAGTAGTAAAAAAACCTCTTTTTTCATCAGGAATGGTTTGCACTTTGTGCTGAGAGCTCGTGGAAGTCCTAAGAGGCATCTAGCCCAGCTTCTTTCTCTAGGTTCCTTTCTATCACAGAACTGCGTGTGTACACGTTTGTCTAGTGGTAGATTAAGGTCTCTTGGCACAACTAGAGAAGCTATGTTGCTCTAAAAGGGACACCTTTCAAGCTAAGCAGACTTCTCAAAAGGAAGGGAAACTGGCTGCTCAGAAACTTGCTTGACAGAAAACAGAGGGAACAATTACATCTTTTTTTTAAAAAATGGGGCAAAAGGAATCTTCAACAGGGAAGCCAACTTCTGTGCTTTATGTTTAAAGTGTAATTTCAAGGACTGGACTACTTGTCGACCTCCAGACAGTTTGATTCAAAATTCCTAATCATTTCCTCTAAAATAAACAGCCATGAGGGAGGGAGGAAGCGCATCTCCCGAGGACCACCTCTCTCTTGTTAAGCGTGGGGAGATCTTCAGGGGGTCTCCCACCATGGGACCTAGTTCTCAGGGCTGGATGGGACACCAGCTCATGATCAAGATCTACTGCCAAGTCCGCAAATGAAAATGATCTATGGGGGCAGGTGTTTCTTTTCTTTTCTTTTTTAAAATAAAAGATCTAAAAATCACCTGACAGGAAAGCCCTGACCTGTTTTAATATTATATGATCTGAATTTGGCCTCTGATCATCAACTTGGTAACTAGAGTCTGAGGTTTAGTTTTGTTTTTAAATGCATATGGTAGGCTCAGAGGCCAAATAATCATGGTTAACAAACACCAGGTGCTACACATTTTTAAGTTCTGTAATTATCCTCATGATTGTTGTAATAATGAGTCTTCTCTTCCCGTTTTACAAATGTGGAAGTTAAGCAACAGAGGTTAGGGATCTTGCTCCAAGTTCCATTAATTAGTGAATACTCCCTGCTTTTAACCTTAGGATCTGAAGTTACATAAGGTTACTGTTTGTTAATTGTCTTCTACTCCTTTTCCTCAGTAAATGTTTAAGATTAGTGCTACTGGATAACTCCCATGTGGAGAGTTGTCTTCATCTTATACCACAGTAGCTCAAAAGAAACATCTCTCTCAATGCCGAATATTCTTCTAACATTGTAGGACATGCTGTAGTTTTCAAATATGAAGATATCACATGGTCTTGAAACTATGAAACCGATACTTAGCAGGTTTCTCTAATTGCTTCCAGAAACTAAGGCAATACTTGTACATTATACTCTAAAAAGAATTTGCATAGCTTTTGAGTAGGGGATTCAGACACAAAGTTTAAATACATTATAGTCTGGAAGGAAAAGTACAGCTGGTGCAGTCTTGGG
>NW_022900944.1:40151658-40185147 GCF_012274545.1 Fukomys damarensis
AAAAAAAAAAAAAAAGAAAAGAAAGAAAACAAAGAAAAGCAGCAGCATCTCGGACGTCATCCCTACTGACACAAGCAAAGACAGCCCCACTGCCCTGTGTGTGGGGGCACAGGCACAGGACAAGGATGCAGGAGAAAATGCCAGAGTGACGACAGATGTGGGTCCACCGGTGTGAGGTCCCAGGTGTGACCCTCCATTGGTGGTGTCAGCCAGGGTTCAAGAGTTTCTTTCCAAGGAAGATTCTGGACATGACAATTTACTTGTCTACTCCAAGAGGGTAGCTTTATTAAAGGAAACTGGGACTTACATGCTTTTCTAAGTTAATGAGTGACCCACTCGTGTATTACTTCAGTTGTTACCGAGGCACTGATGCCCTTCAAACACACGCTCAACTGCATGCCAATGGCTACTCCTGGCTGTCAAAAATGCATCGCCGATAGCAGGTGTCTGACCTGACAGTTTCTCTTCTCCCTACCCCTATTTCCAGGAATCCTCAAGATAATCACAATGGTAAAAACACCCACCAGATGCTCAAAACTGCGACCTGAGATCTTTTCTCAACACAGCCTTCTCCCTCAAAGTCCACATCCCATGCATTTTTAGGAACCTTTCCCACAACTCCCTATGCTCAGTCTAAAAGGTTGTATGAGCAGAACCGCCCTTAATTCTTCAGTATCATTGTCTAGGAGTTCTAGTTTTATCTTCTAGAAGATTAGTTTATGTTTTTCCCCAATTCACTTCATGTCTCTCCAATTAGTTATCTGCATTGTAGCTGCTGAATATTTTTAAAACACTCATTTTGGTAAGATTTTGATGGTGTTCTTAGAATGAAATCCAAACTCTTCACCATGGTTTATATGCTTATGGTGGTCTGTTCCTCCTACTGTATTTATTCTACAGCCCGATACTTTCGTTTCTTACCACAAGGTTCTAAAACAAGATTGAGTGTGGTATTGTATGCCTGTGATCCCAGCGCTCTGGGAGGATGAGGCAGGAGAATCCCAAGTATGAGCCTACACTGGGCAGCTTAGTGATGGGCAAGATTTGGTCTTAAAAAAAAAAATTAAAGGCTGAAGATGTAGCTCATTATGAAGGCCCTGTGTTTGCTTCTCAGTGTGCGTTTGTCTCCCTCTCCCTCCCTCTCCCTCTCTCTCTCTCTCTCTCTCTCTCTCACACACACACACACACACACACACACACACACACACACAGTTCTAAAATATGCAGTTTTATTGCCGTTTCCTTTATCTAACTTGCTTGGGCCCTTCAGCCAGCTGGTCCTTCACATCCTCAAGTTTCACCTCAGAGAATACCTCCCTAATCCAAGCCAATCTCTTCATTTCCTTACAATTAATTTCTTCCCAACAACTTATCCTGATCCATAACTCTGTGTTCATTTACATAGTTATTTATATAACACTCTACTGTACTTTCCAACACTCTACTTTTCACAACAAAGAGATTTATTATTTTTTGCCTTTCAGGCCACAGCTACTGTCACTGTGGGACACAACAGAAGCTCAGAGCATGATACACAGAAGGGCTCACTGACAATTTAATTCATAGGTATTTTCACTTTTCCACTTTCCAAAGTCCCAGCCGACCTGAGTCCATTATGGAAACTTCAAGATGTCATCTAGATTCCCCCAAATAACTCAACACACATGGAACGCAAACTCCCACACACAGGCTAAGAGTAATTCATTTTCATTGCTTTCACCACTGAACTGCGGAGAGCTGCAGGTCACTACCAACATCACAGCAGCATGGCACCTGTCTGCAGAATTATCCATCCCACTGCACATGGGAATGAGGATGAGAATAAATCGAGGGCTTCCACTGAGACAGAAAGAAAACCTGTCTCTGAAAATTGCTTTATTAATTACGTAGCTGAACAAAAACGCTTGGGTGATGGAGGACCTACCCCCAACCTTATAAACATGAATTATGATGTTTTCCTTAGCACTAAGAGTATCTATCTATCTACATACATATATATAAAATTTTAGCAGAACCCATCAAATAATCTTCTCATAGCTATCTCTTGATATTCAATTTTTAGACAACCCAAGGCAAGGATAAGCTGACTGGGAAAGTCACTTTTTGATCTCTAGTTCTGAGAGTTGATTATTTTCCAGCTAGGTCTTATTTTGGGGGAAAGAGGGTGCTTACAGTTGATTAGTACAAGGTCAAAGCACGGGGAAATGGGGACCACAAGAGCCTTAACAGCAGTGACAGTAACACAACCGCATCAGCCTGGTGCTCTCTGGATTTGAGAGCACCGGCCTGGTGTAGTTATCATAGTCCGGAGTGCGAAGACAGGACACTAGTGCACCTCTGCTCTTTCCTGGCAATGTGAGCCCGGGACATCTTTTAACTTTCCTTAACACTTGATTCTCTACGCTGGCAAGTGAGTGAGTGAAGTGCTGTGCTTTATATAAGTGTCCCCGTGATGACCCATGGGTTCAAGACATGTTCCCCCATCTGTGGTGTCATTAGGAGGTGGGGATACTCTTAGATCCTGGGATACTAACCCCTTTTCTTCTCTTCTTGCTTCCTGGCTACCATGAGATAAAAAGATTTCTTCACTGCCTACTGCCTCTGTGATTTCATGCCCCCACCACACGCCCATAAACAACAGGGCCAACTGACCATGGACTGAAACCACCAAAACTGTGAGTCAAAAACAAACCTTTCTTCTTTGCCAGTTAATTGAATCAGGTATTCTGTCACAGAACAGAAATCTGACTTACACAGTAAGTTTTGTACTCCAACTGCACAGGCAAAACAATTGAAGCTTGAAATTACTACTAAGAATGCCCTAGTTGTATGTGTTCAGCTAGTGGTAATAGTATTGCTTCTATACAAACTGAAGCTAGTCACTCGCCCTGTGACAATAAACCATTAATCCCATTTTACAAAGAGGGGAAAAAAAGCAAACTCAAAGACATGACTAAAGAAAATCCACATATGGTAATAATCTTGCAGAGTTATTTGCAGAGGTATTGGCTATATTATCATCATTGCCCATTAAGATATTTTTCTTTTTTTTTATCTCTGGGGAAACTGCAACCTACAAAACCATAGTGGTGTAGGATGACTAAAACTCAGCTGACACTCAAGCAACATTTTTCTCTACTATGTAATTCTGCCTCATAGGCCAGCTGACCTGCAGTGATCAGCTACAATGGAGTATCTAAACAACAGACACAGACCAACTGGAATAACCGAAAAAGCATTCCTGCTATATTCCTAGGCATTCATGAAAGCCCAGAATAATGGTGAAAGGCTGGCATCCTCATGTGAAAATCAACACATTCTCTGAGCAGCCCACTGGGTTTCTGTCCCCCACTCCCCGGGAGGTGCTAACTGTCGTCTCCTGCTTATACTTTGAAAATGAGCCTACTGGGAAACAAATCTGGACTGAAAGAATCAGAGTGCTTTCAGGTCACTCAAGTCGGAGTCATCACAATGAATGTAGCACAAAGCATTGAGAAACAGATGAACTAAAAGGGCTTACTTCGAAGACCAGCGTCTCGTTCGTGGGTCCTGGTGCATACAGGCGTTCTGGGTGGCTGAAGGAGCGTTGATATTCAAACGTGGTCCCTGCAAAGGGGAACTCCCCCGGCCAGTCAATGTTCCAGCCGCCGGTGAGGTAATACCTCTGGCTGAGGCTTCGCACAGCGAGGTAACTGGGGGAAATCTGCAGCTCCTGGATCTCGATGCTTCGGGCTCCGGCTGGAATGACGACTACCGGATGATATTCTAAATGGAAAGAATAGAACGGCTCTGAATTCTACACTGTGCCTTAGAGAAGGGGGGCCAGAAATGCCCAGAGCCATGCACTGTCCATTTTCTTACAGTGCAGTTTCTGGACCACTGGCTGACACTCAGTCCCACTCTAGGAAGAGCAATTATTTCATTTTCCAGGTGGAGAAGCACTAGAAGATGATGCAGCTGTTCCAGTATCTTACTGAGCAGGTGTCTATGGACAGGAGACACACTTTTCTCCACCCAAGGCCAATAGAAGCCACAAACTCAGGAATGCTCTTTGGTCTTTCTAGCCTAGCTAGAAGAAATTTAAAGCCATGTGTTCTCAACAGGTAATATTCTGGAAACTCAAGATGTTTAGATAACTGTTTCTAATATTCATGTGCCACTGTGGTCACAGATCCCCTGAGTTTTATAGTATGTCTTGCCCTTCCTCCAATCCTAGGGATCAAACCCAGGCCTTGCTTATGTTAGGCAAGCAATCTACTCTTGAGCTACATCCCCAGATCTTTTATTTCGAAATAAGATTTTTCCAAATTGCCCAAGCTGACCTTGAATTTACTATCCTCTTGCATCAGCCTCCATTGGCTATGATTACAGGCACAGACCACCACGCCTAGCTCACAATATGTTTTTCTGTTTGACAAATTAGTTTGGGGCATATGATAGCCCCTAATTTTCATATTTAGACCACAACATAGGAAGGCATGCACTCAAAACACTTCTGAACTATAATGTCCAGACAAAACTTCTCACCCAAAACACCTCTATCCTCCCTTGTTTTTGCATGAGTGCTGAAAGCAATCATCTGTGTATCAGTTACCATATTAATGTGACTCACACATTTGGTGGCAGTTTTGCTTCAGCAGTGATGAGAGCACAATAGCACTGTCTCTTACCATTTGCTTTATGCTGGTTGAGGTACAGCCCTTTATAAAACTTGCAAGTTGAGTTATCTCCTTTGCAGACCCCACAGGCGTCCAAAACTGCTTTGGAGCCCAGTTCATGATCACATCCAACTGGCTGTGGGAAAGAAAATTAGAAAATCACTAATGATCAGTGAAGCCAGTGGCTAAGAATAACTACGAGGTATGTGGTTTTCTGTCTTTCCAGAACATCAGAGAGGCAGGACAGCTATGGTTAAAACCACAGTCTCTAGTCTGACTGGGGCTCATGCCTGTCCTCTGCTATTATTAGATTCATGACTGAACAAGATACAGAACTTATCTGATGCTTGGACTCCACTACATCTGTCACACTGGAATACCAGGTGAGATTTCCAGGCCAGTTCCCCGACTAAACCATAAAAATGTGGCAGTAATACACACACACACACCACACACACACACAACCTAAAAGGATCGAAGAGCTCATGGCCAAATTTAAATGAGAGAAAAAGTGAGTACTGAAGGAGAAAAGAAAACTAACTAGAAATAGTCACAAGGGTTGGGGATATAGCTCATAGCACTGTGCCTGCCTGCTAAGCACAAAGTCCTAAGTTCGATCCCCGGTACCAAAACAAACAGTCAATCAAACAGTCAAGCTAGTTCAAAATGTATTTGTGAGGTTCTAACAATGCAGAGAATATAATTAGTAACAGGCAGTAAAAGTTTACCATAATCATTACATCCACTATGTAAATAAAAAATGTCTCATCATTTTGATTTATTACACTGGGAAACAGAATGAAAGAGAAATTAAAATAATTGGACAGGCACCCTGCAAAAGCACCAGTGGGGATTTTAGAGCTAGAGTTCATATCCAAGTGGAACATTGAGCCTGCTTTCCCTGTCGCCTGTGCAGGGCCTCTCCTGATAGCCCTTGTGGGTTACATTTACCCATAGAAACGTAAGTATGGCCAGACCCTGAGGCGGAAATGTTCTTACTTCACAAATCCCATCGATACAGATGTCATTTTTGTGCGGTGAACAAGGAGTTCCATCTTTCACCTTGCCAGACATTGCAAAAAAAAATTCAAAGTTCTCGGCCTTACAGTACAGTTTACAACGATCTTCCTCTAGAAGCAAAAAGAGAGAGAGGATAAGGTCAAAGGGAAATTGTAAGGAAAATTATATGACTGTGAAGGGATAGATTAAATTTACTCAAGAATTGATCACGATCAAAGTGGACAATGCTATACACAGTTTTTTAATGTACATCTGTGTGCGTACAATAGTGATACATCCAGGTAGGTTTTAAGAATATGAACCCCATTTAACAGTTCAAGGGCTCAGAGCCAGAGCAGTTGCCTAGCACGGGCAAGGTTCTGGATTCAATCCCCAGCACCGCAACACAAACAAAGACCATTTGACAATCTCTATAAAGCTGATTTCATATTACTACACAAAGATTTTAATCCTTAAATCCTTAACAACAGTTACTATACACATGATTGGCAGGCTGTATAGCTGGCTTCCTTTGGATAATATTCTACACTTCAGAGGTCTGCAGTCAGCCATTGACAATATATAAATGAAAGGGTACTGCTGTGTTCTCAAGAAAGAACTTTTAAATCATGTTTCCAACAGCTTGAACCACTGCTGGTACATGCATTCCTGTCCCATTGGGTGGCTTGTACGCCAACGGTACATGCATAGCTGTCCTGTGATGTCCAACGGGACAGTCACGAATATACCATTGGAGATTCAGAGCCACTTGGCAGCCAGACATACAAAGTACAGCCCCATTTTGAAAGTGGAAAAAAAACAAATACTTTGAGGATCTTTATTTAGGGTTGGATTACTTAAGATATTTAGTCAGATTTTTAAATAAGAAAAATTATAGGCACTTCTGAAAACCACCATACGGCCAAAAACATTTAAACGTATATAGAGAGTAAAATCATATCCTGAAAATGAATAAGGAGCAAATAAACTAATCCTGAGGTCTGAAAAAGTAACTTCTGTTGACCATGAAGTCTCTGAGAAGTTTCTGGTATCCAAGGCAAAAGAAATAATAACTTTACAGCTCTTGTTATCAGAAAGAAGTTATTATGCCAATTCTCCGAGAGAAATAATTCTCTTTGGCCAAGAATTCCAGATGATATTTTTCACATGAGACCTTACGTAGGTGACACTGAGTGATATCCCTAACAACAGTTTTATAACAAATGTGTAAACAGTTTGCAAACAATCGTGATTCATAAAATCCCTCAACAAAAGACAAACTTGAGCACGAAGGAAACTAAATTAATATGGTTGAAATATGGAGATGTGTGGGTAGGCTGAAAGTTTTCCTTTCCACTATGCTTGTTTTAAATGACAGCTTTATTTAACGCCTCCTCATTTTCTCAGATGAGATTAGGAAGTCGGATGATATAGATATATTCTCTTTTCTCTATCATTCCCAGGAATTAAGTTCTAGTAAGTGTGGTTTTTGCAGCACAGATGCCCGGGGAAATTTATGAACTATTCCATTAGAAAGAGAAGAAGAGAAAGACAAGAGGAAAGAAAAAGAAGTTCACTATTGTAGGAGAAAGACTACACACATTTAAGAATAAAGTGTTGCTCTGTTTTTCTTTACTTCAGGAATGCCACGGACCTTCCAGTTACCTCTTTCCACCCATGCAAGTGGGAGAAGAGGAGACAGACCAAAATTCTTGACTTTGGTGTCTCCCTTAGGATGTGAGGCCATAAGGCCGTGCACGATGTTTCTTCAATGTTTTCCTGTGCAGAGAGAGCTCCACAGACATACCAGAGAATGAACGAAACGGAAAGCTCACTGCTTAGTGAAAAAGGCAAGACAATGAAAGAAAGAACATTGAAACCAGAAAACATTTACTTATGTACAGTTCTCTTTATGTATCCAACACAGGACCTATTTAAAGGAGAATAACAGAACAGATTCCCTACATACTGCTCTTGAATGAAAGACCACAGAGTATCTCAGAAGCCAAAGCAGAGAACAGGCAAGATGAAGGGAAGGACAACAGACTCTTAGAGGAAGAAATATGGATAGGAAACATGGGAACATAAAACCAAGAAGAAGCAAGCCTTGGGAGGCTGCGATTGGAGCAACTCCAGCTCTTCCATGGAATCATCTGCCGGAACCTACTGTGCGCACCCTTCCTGTGTAATTACTTGGGCCCTGGTAAAGCAGCGAGGAGCTCACTGCTGGAGAATGGGATGTACACCCATCTATTTTGGACAGGTAATGTCTGTTTATTCACACACTGCAAAATATATACCTGGTACTGTCCTTAGATTCTGAAGACCCAGAGGATAAAAGTATGCTCGAGGAAACAAAGACTTAATTTTTGTGGAGCCTAACTTCTTTTGGGGAGGAAGATAGTAAGTTGACTAGATTAAAAAAAAAATGTCTGCTTTGAGAAGAGGTATAAAGATTTTGGAGAATAAAATGAAGACTTATTTTAGATAGGCCGGCAATGGAGGCCTGAGAACGTAATATGAGATTTAAGAGATGTTCAGCCTTTGAATTGTGTTCTCTGAAGTAATTCCCAATAAATCTAAACCCTCTTCTGTTCAGCATCTCTTCAAATGCTTGGAACAGTTTCCTTTCAGCAGTAAATGTCCATAGGTACCTCACCCCTCCTTCCTAAAACACAGCTTGTGGAATGCAGTAGACTCGCCAGTTACGACCAACTTGACATAGGAACAACTTGGATTATGACCAGAATTTTAGTTTTAACTTATGACCAAAGTCTTGAGTTACAACCTGAAAGCTACCTGCTTGTGCTTCCAGATGGCCCCAGATACAGATTTAACCCTTAAAGAACTCTGGAAGGAATCTGACAACGTCCTTTCCTGTGTGGGATTAACTGAGAAATCCTAGTCCAGTTTCTCTCTAAGGACACCGAGACCTGCCTGGAAGAAAAGTGTGGCCTAACATTATACAGGGAGAGACTTCGAAGCCAAGTGACTAACTTGAGTTACAACCAGCCCTCGGAAACGAACTGAGTTTGTAAGTTAAGGGTCCACTGTATTTATGTCTATCTCTGGCTGGGCTTCTGAATAAAGTCATGATCCAAAACCTGATCAACACTCCTGATCAGGCCCTGCTCGTTTGGGGCAAAGCAGTCCTCTCCTCGCTTTGCACTTGGAGGCTCTGTTTGCTGGAGATTTCTCTAACTGCATTAGTGTCGTCCATGGTAACTGATCATACAGATTCATCTGCAGCTTTTACACAGAAATAGCTTGTGAACCGTCAAAACCTCGAGTCGCTTCTCCTTCTCCACAGGCACATGTGAGATTCTTGTGGGTCCTTTTTTAAGCTGCAGCAGGTGAGTTCTGATAAAATCAAGAGCCTGCAACAGTGTAAAGAAAACAACTAGGATAGTGGCATCTCATTCTGTGTAGGTGATAGAAAGTATATCAAATTCTCATAATGCAACTAAAATTTGGGGAGGGGAGGATTAGCCAAAATAAAAATAAGCAAATTTAAAAAGCGAACTGCAAGCCATAACCGTAAGGTGTGGAAAGCAAGAAGAATCCACCACAGAGACAACTTTTCGTCAGGGCTGTGTGTGCGCATGCGAACACATGCCCTCCCCGTGCTTGCCGTCACCGCCAGCTCGGTTGCTGAGGCTGCTGTCTCTGTGGGGGTTACGTGGTTCCATGAGTCTTCGGTCTGGACCGTTCATACCAATCCCAAGAAACATCCCTGGGAGGCAAAGCTGCTGAAATGTCAAAGGTGAGTTTAGAGACACATGGATCCTTTCGCTTACAGATGTGGGAGACAAGGGGTTTTTGCCGGGGGAAAAAGGTGTGGGAAAATAAACAAAACCCATGGAAATTAACAAAGAAGCGAACAAGGACAAGTCTGGGGAATGAAAGGTAAACACTGAGATGCTTATACATCAGCAGCCATCTCTTCTGTGTTCCTCATTCCCATTAGCATCAGCACAGCGGCATTCACTTGAGGGTTACAGCGAGTGAATTACCTTCCACTTTTGTATAGGGTTTCCACTGGTAGAACCATCCACGGAAAGGCTTGCTGTTATATTCTGCACACTGCTGGGCTCGAAAATCCAAGCTATTTGCACTACAAGGGTCAGTGTTGCACAGCTTATACATACGGCTAGATCCTGGACAGAACTTGCCACCATACTGAGGCCTAAAAATAAAATTTAAGAATTGTAACACTAGCAGTCAAATGCCTTGTTATTACTCATATGCAGCAAGGTAAAGAGGGACAATCAAGGTGACTGTTTATCACAGAAATGGGAATGCATAGCATACAATTTGCCACATCTCTTCTTGTTTCAGCAGCAGATATAATCAATCGGGGTATTCTTTTCTCCTTTTTTTTTTTTTTTTTTTTTTTTTTTTTTTTTTTTTTTTTTTTTTTTTGCAGAAGCTGGACATGGGCTCAAAAATTCTTTTTCTTTGTACCGGGGATTGAACTCGGGTCCTTGCAGTTGCAAGGCAGGCCACCAAACCACTGAGCTAAATCCCCGGCCCTCACAATTCTTTTTCAGAATACCTTTAGACAGTGGCTACCAAAGCTCACTAATTGGAATTGCCAGGTGTGATGAAACTTATTTGCTATCTCTGTTCCAATTTTAATATTCTGGCAATTTTCTTAGTAACTCATGAAAAGATACTTCTTATGTCCGTCAGATTGCCTATGTGTCAGAGAAACATGTAAAAGCACTGATACGTTCTTAGTAACGTGTGAGCTGTGTGCTTTCCCTCTTCCTCCCTCTCCGTCTCTCTCCCACTCGTGCTCCCTCTCTGTCTCTGCACTCACATAAGAGCAGACCCACCTACACCTCCAGCTTTTCTCCCATTTCCTAACATGCACCTCCTTTTCCTCCAGTACTTTTCCATGCACCTGTCCTAGACAGAAGGTCAGGACACTGGGGTGAAGGAACAGAGGGTCTCATCAGCCGTGTTCTCAGACCCAGCTCTGCCAGTCTTGCAGAAGGCCTTCTGGTCATTGTCTGGCTCTGGTGTGTTTTTTGAATTCAGCTAAACTGAGGGAAAATACTGCCTTGTTTTCATCCACAAATCACTTTTTAACTTTGCAGGTGGCCCACTGCTTTCCTGCCAAGCACAATGGGAAATGGATTTCCAGAATAGGGAATCCCATTAGAACATAAATAATGATCGGATGGTAAGCTCTTTAAGATCTTAGTGGGCAGACTCTGATCTGCAAAAGCCGGAAATCAAAACAAAGAAAAATGATGACAACCACACTGACCATGGACAACTAACCACGCATCCAGTCCACTCTATTCATGAAGTAATGGCTTCTTTTCACCTCCCCCCTTTTCAGAGCCTTCTCAACTGTGGATCGTCACACAGGAAAATTCAATTCCAACATGTAACGTGAAAGGAGGCTCCAAGTTAATAAATTTCTGTGATTAGAATTCCTTGTCTCTCCAGGAAGCACAAGTATTTCATAAAACACCCTTGGATTTGCTTCAGCATATTTTACCCGGTCCTCCTATAACTGCATGTTAAGATGGAGTCACCAGAAACAGGAAGGGCCGTGCTGCCAGGATGGGATTTTTACGTTATTTTGAAACTTTGCGGACGACTCTTTAAATCTGCAGCAGCCAAGGTCCTAGAGCAAATCCCTGCAGACTTCTTATCTTAAAAGCATTTAGAAATCCTGAGAGCGCTTTATCATAGTCCCAAGATCCCCAGTCATCTTAACAAGACAGGTTTAAAACTAATTGTCGCATTTAAGACTTTCTGAGAGTTAACAAATAACCCTCCTGTGGACCGAGCATTTTGAATGAAGTGAAAGGGGCCCACAGAGTGCTACTTTGTCAACTCTGGGCCTCTGAGCACATCTCACCTTCACTGGTTTTACAGGAGAAGCACAAAGTGCCTCACAGAGCTCAGAGCGAGCTTGTGGAATGAAGGCCCACAGGCAGAAGACTCAGCTCAGAGCTCAGCCTCAGACCTGGGATTCCTTCATATTCAACCATGCCTGGGGCCTGCATGGGAAGAGGGAGGGGGTGAAAGAGAGAGTGCAGAGGTTAGGAGCTGGCCTTTCACAAGGAGGCAGACCTGGGATTTAAACATTCACTGTCTCAGGGCCGGGGATTTTTGTGTCTGCCTTGCAAGTACAAGGTCCTGAGTTCGATCCCCACATTCACTGTCTCTTTACAAGGTTGACTTTAAGAAATTCTATTTAATCTCCTCATCTGTAAAATAGGGGCAATTTTGGCCACTGATATAGGCCCTGGAAATAAAGTGTTTGTAAATGGGGAGGGGAAGAGGGGGCGAAGGGAGGGCAGGGACAAGGGGAAAAAATGAGACCCAAGACCTGTCATGTAAAGGCACAAGATCCCAATGATGAATGTAACTGTACTGTATCCCTAAAATATACCAATAAACTCAATAAAAAAGAATTTGAGGCAGTTTTAGTATAAATAAATTATAACTTTTTAAAGAGTTCATACTTTTGTAGTAAGTGCCTATGTTGTGCTGGGTATGACACCATCTGGTTTTGACATATTTATACCTTTCATTTTTCATTAGGGATAAAAGCAAAGTTAAAAAAAAGCAAAGACTGGCAAGAATTTCAGCTTTTTAAACATCAAATCTTCCAACTCAGGTAATTTTTCTGCAATCTTAAACATTAGTGTTAGGATAAATCAACAGAAAATTCTACCATAATGCTCCCTGGTGCGGTAAGTTCTTTGTGATTAGAAATTAAAAAGAGAAACAGAAAATAAAAGTCTAAGGACTTGATTTTGTCGCTAGGTTATGTTACTACGTGTTTGCTTGTTTGTGCAGAGCTCATCTTGACCACAAATGGTTGTGAAGTCTGTTGGTTTTACCTTTGTTATGACCACTTGGGGAGCTCTGTTACACACACACACACACACACACACACACACACACACACATATGGATTTCTGCTCCCCCCCCGGTCTCTCTCAATAAGAAAACATGATGTGTGTTTTGAAAAGGAATCGGTATCTTTTTTTAAAAAAGTACTCTAGTGATTCTGGTATTTGAACCCGGGAATTACTGGTTGGAAAAGAGGTCACAGATTTGGTTCAACCATTGCTCCGGAGCCAGACTTTCCTTCGAACTCCATTTGCTAAGTGGCCTTAGAGTAAATGGAACATAACTCCTTCTGGAATGGAGTCATGTTTTACGGAATTTCTAGAACGCCTTAGCATGTCTCCGTTCATTTCCACGAAGAGATTTTATAGGAATTTACTAGACTTTTTCACGGTAGACGGCAGGACTTCGGATTGACTCTGCCATAAGCAGGGGCTGTCCAGGCAGGGGCTGCTGCTGCTGTCTTAGGGTACCTGGGTGCCCAGTTGGAAAATAGCTGGATCTCACAAGGCTCCAACCCACATATTGGTTCTAACCTGATTGGGAGCAAATGCCTGGAAAAGTACTTTGAAAGATTCCTAAAGCATAGTGGGACTCAGTGCACAACAGGCCTGGGGGCGATGAGAAATGTCCTCTACAAACACAGCATAAAGGAGGCAGCCACATGTGCTGGCAAAGGCCATTCTAAGATTGATAACCTTTAAACTCTTTGAGCGCTCCAAAATTTGAGAAATCCATAAATCAGCCAGGAATCATTCATTTTGTATGAAAAAAAAATACAGACTGGGAAAAATATCATTAGATGAAACAGAAACCCCACACTGCTTCTCAGATAAGAAAGCAAGAACAGTTAGGCTGAGTGACGTGAACAGAACCAAAGGCTGAAACTGAAGCAAGAAATAAAAAACTTCAAACGGTGAAAAAAAAAAAATCCCCAGCTTTACTACAACAAAGCAAATTAAGAGCAGAGAGAGAACAATTAATTCAACTCTCTTGGGGTATCCTATCATCTACTTGTTTTATTTGTGACTTCATGCATAGTTAAAGTAAACAGCGTCCTGATTATCTTTAATCTTGCTTAATGGGACAAAACCGCACCAAGTGGAAATACTTTAGTGATTAATGCTTTTATAAGGCATCTCTAAAATTACAATATGATATTTCCATGAACAATACTCTATTATAATGAGAGTTCTCAGTCCCATAGATATGAGAAAGGTTTAAATTTAACTCTCAGGGGCATTCTTCATGCACTTTACCAGCAGAGCTATTAAATTTGGTAATCTATTTCTTTCTTGGGAAAATATCGGGGTTGTAAAACGTTGCCATGTATGAAAAACAGATCCATGAAATCTGCTTCGAAAAAGGAAAGTAATATAATGATTTTAACAATCCTATCCCAAACATGGGCTACATTCAGAGCATCAGAGGGCAGCTGTAACAACCCAGCATACATCATAAACACGTCACAGGTCTTCTTTCCATTATGCCCAGTACCCGGGTCTTGAGACCCCAGGGAGTCTCAAAGACGATTCTGCCCCTGTAGGCCCAGGGCCAGCACCTGCAGATACTTTTGGTTCTGGCTTGGAGGGTGCAGGCATGGGAAGGGACCCCACTGGCACCTAGTCTGGAGGTACCAGGGAGGACAGCCACAGGCATGTGCCGGCCCTTCATCTCAGTAGCGCTGAAGCCTCCTGTTGCTTTAGTTTCCTTATTTAGTGTAATCCTTAATGCACCAAGCATTTATGCCATGCTTACAACCTGCCAGGCCCTTTTCAAACTAGATGATCATGGTTATCTCGGAGAGTTAGGTGCCACCCTTACCCAGTTTTGTAAATGAGGGGCCGGGGACAGACACAGCCCATCAGCAGCGGCCACGTGGCCTGCACTGGCAGGGCCAGGACAGTTGGGCTTCAGCCTCCCTTAACCTCTGTGCAGTTACTGCAATCGTGTTGTAAAACGAAATCCCCCATTTTCCAAGTCTCCACCACATTATTCTCATTCCACTGCACCCTCTAAGGTCCAGGGATGCCTCTGCCTCTCCCCCTGCCTCAGTGGGGTGACCCTGGGGTGATCCTGCCCTTTTGGTGATCTCTGAATGAGGACTTTGAAAACCGCACAGACTCCAGAACCGTTTGTGGAGGGTCCAAGAGATGCTCCCTCGACTTTGAGGCATTTTCCAGGCATGATTTCTAGTCCAGCCCAAACCTTCTGAGGTGGATGATGCATCTCTGATTCCTACACACATCCAAGCTCAGAGCTCTGATGACTTCGCAGAACCCAGGCAGTTAAGAAGGGGAAAACACAGGGTCTGGAGTCTTCCTGTACCCAAAGCTCAGCCTTCTACATGAGCATGTGTCACTTGCTGAGGGCAGACACCTGTATGACTTGATCCCGGGAGGCTCGGTTACTCCTCCCAGTTGCTTTTTGTTTTCATTTTCATTTTTAAGGAAAATTTTTAAAAATTGTCAATTTTTCAAAACTGTGAAATTTCCTGATTTCTCTTGAAAAGTCAGGTAGCTCTGTCAACACGTTAACGCCTATTTCTGTGCAGCAAAAATCTTGATGTCT
This sequence comes from Fukomys damarensis, assembly GCF_012274545.1. Classification (NCBI taxonomy): domain Eukaryota; kingdom Metazoa; phylum Chordata; class Mammalia; order Rodentia; family Bathyergidae; genus Fukomys; species Fukomys damarensis. The sequence continues at coordinate 40,166,766 of NW_022900944.1, forward strand.
CCAGCCCGCTGAGCTGGGAGGCCCACACACGTTCCAACAGCCCAGCCTCCCTGTTCTGTAGGACTGACTGCAGAGCCCTCACTGAGATTCAAAGTAGCTCAGGATGTGAAAGGTGAGGGCTGGAGACTGAAATACTTTCTTCTTCTGGTACCAGAGATTGAGTTCGGGATCTTTTCACTGAGCTACATCCTCAACCCCTTTTTAATTTTTTTTTTAATTTGGAGACAGGGTCTCACTCAAGCACAAAGTCACCTACGCTGGGCTAAACCTGTGTTCCTCTTGCCTCAGCCTCCTGGACAGTGGGGATGATGGGAACGAGCCACCTTGCCCAAGCAGACTGGGGCCTTTCACACAGAGGGAGCTTCCTTTGCTGTGTGCTGGTTTCTGCCCACCCTGCTGCTTCCCAGCGTACACAGCCTCTTATGCAAACAGGGAAAACACTGTGGACTGCTAGTGAGCAAAAGCAAGAAAACCACACTTGAGGCGGGAAGTGACAGGCCGAAGGTCAAGGTCTTCCAAAGACCAGCTTTCTACTAGAGTCTTACTTGGGGTTGTTGCAGTGTCTCTCCTGATACTTCACTCCTCCGCCACAAGTCCGGGAACATTCTGACCACTTCGACCAGGAGGACCACTGGCCATGGACGGGTCGCGGCCCGAGCTCCCCCAGCTTCACACACTGGCCTTGGCGACACCACTGTGGAGAGAACACGACACGTTTCCTGTCAAAGACCGCCTCTGACAGCACAAGGAGACGAAAGGTACCAGGTAACAGAGAAAGGCGCTGTGGGACACCCTGCTTAGTCCTTCCCCTGCCGGGCTATACAAGCACTCAGATACTCCAGATCTACCACCTGCCTCTAGACAGGTTCTCATTGAGAGAGAAGAGCACCTGCCAGCAACAGGGTGAGGATCACACGCTTTGTGAGTCGCCCAGCAGCCGGGGGCGGGAGTCAGGATGACACCAGAGCTCCCCTTGACAGCCATGGACAGTGTTACCTACGGACAGTTCAGGTCATTCATTCAAAAAGAAACAGTTTTTAAGCTATCAACCAAAAATTGATCATTTTAAGTGGTTATCTCATCAAAGAATAGATGCAACTGTATATACACTAGATTTTGTTTACGCAAACTATCTATAGAGCATCGCTTATGAAACCGAGTAAGTCTGAACATGCTCTTGTGCTAACACCCTTCAATTGTCTGTCTATAGGAAAGGCCCCTCCTTTAGATCCTCAGATGCCTTTGAACTCTTGGCATCTATGATGAGTTAAATCTGAGTCTTTCACTGGCCCAGCGTCTGTACAAGGTAGAGTGAGAGCTGTTTTCTGGATTAACCTTCCAATTTTCTAGCTTTGCAACAAAGTCCAGGCTGTGCTGGTCATATCCCTCGCCGGGGTTGCACTAGCCTAGGGTGTTTTTTACTTTTCGTCCTGTGATGCTTCTATTACCAGCAAGTTCTGCATGACTAAGCGTAACTGTGCACTTTCCTAAAAGCCTCTGCAATTAGACACAAAGGGTCGGGTTTGGACCACGCCAGGTTCTTCTGAGAAGTGGGGCTCAGTTACAGAATTATGGGGAGATTGTTTTGACTTTTAAGCCTTCACATTTCCCCCACGATACATTTGGCTTTGTGGCTGTTGACTGTGTGGCTTCGTAGCTGGTGCACATTGTCTAGGTTAACATATTGCTTCCTTTCTTCCTGTTCTTGCCATGTGCTGACTGATTGTTCTGTTTTCAATTTTCCCCCCAGTGGGTTAATTGCCATTTCAGGGATTACATGAAATCACATAACATTGGGGGAACTTTTTTTGGGGGGTGAAGCTAATGGTCATTTGAAGATTGCATCTACCATATCTTCCTACCAGTAACCACAGGGCTGCACTAGGCTGAGACAAAACAACAAAAATAATAGCGAATGACAATATCACCGGCAGCGGCTAAGTTGTTTCTGTCCTAAAAGTGGTGGGGAGACGAACTTCATATACAAAATCTCATATAATCCTCCAAAAGCTTTGGGGAGTTGGATACATTATACAGAGGAGAGACTGTAAGGGAAGAAAAATTAACATGCTGACAGTCATGGATACTCAGATACCTACTTATGCAGCAGAGACTGGATTTAATTCAGCAGCCAAAGCTCCTAAATGGGACTTGTACTTCTCATCTCAGAAGTATATTACTGATCAATGTATCTTAGTGTTAATCTAATGCCTTATCTCCAGATAAAGTTTTTTTTTTAGATCTGTTCCAGTCCATCAATCAGACTTTTTATTCTTTCAGTGTGGATCCTAGACTGGGTTAGGCTGATGACAGCCTGCCCCTCTCTGATTTTTCAGTGTAGAAACTAGGAATATACAGTAATTTACACATATACATGCAAACAATCACATGCAGATATAAAACTACATATAAAAGTAAATATTAAATGTATGCATATCTAATATTATCAATCTATTCACACTTACATATCTCTAGCACTACTTCTAATACCAAATTGAATGGTGCTGTTTTACACCAATACCTTGTGGTAAACAGCAAGCACAAACCTTTCTCCTTCGCACACATACCTTGAGATAAAAGTATATGGCCTTTATAGCCTCAAGCATTTATTAAGCATTGATAGTACACATATCACTGAAGGACAAGAGGCAGGAGAGCAAGGGGAAGGCTGCATTGAGTTCTTCCGGTTAAAAAAGGAAAGCATGAAGCACTGGCCACGCTGCGCCTGGCACTCAGGGAAAACATGACTAGCCAGGGGTGGTGGCACAGGGCTGTACTCCCTGCATTTGTGAGGCTGAGGCAGGATTGAGGCAAGTTCGAGGCCAGCCTGGGCCATGCAGTGCAACCTTAACTCAAAAAACAAAACAAAACACACAGAGAACAAAAATAAATGAAGGATAACCTTTTCCCCACAGACAGACAGACTTCGGGCCGGGGATGCAGCTCAGTGGCACTGTGCCTTCCTGGCAAACACAAGGTCCCGAGTGCGATCCCTGGTACCAAAACAAAACAAAAAGCATGGCTAAGCCATGGCCTTGCCCCTCTTGGAGCCTGCAGCCCAGGAAAGAGCCAGCTGCACGCCCTGCTGAAGGAAGGATCGGCGGAGTGAACGAGTGAGTGGGTACAGAAATACACTGGAGTGATGACAGCTAGGACCGACCAGGGTGCTGTCTGCCGAAGGTGACCTCACAGTGCAGGGGTCTGCCCAGCGCATAACCTGCAACCTACGTTAGAGAACAATGGGAGAGGCAGCAGGATAACGGGGCATTTACTTTTCAGCTTCCGTCCTAATTTATCTCTTGCTCTGCTCACTGAAGTCTAATGCAGGTGCATTTAATCCCCACGGAATCGGATCCCTGATGTATTCATAGAACAAACCTAAACCTACATTATATACTACTTATTTACACTATTCATTTATATCAACTTTTTCTATTTCTGTCAACACTTCCCATGTTTAAATGTTCCTTTTGAAAATGCATTAATTCTCAAGTTGCACGTTCTAATTTTTGAGGCTTCAAAAACAAATACTGGAGTAGTATTTGTTTTCAATGATCTCATTATTTATTGTTTGTATCATCACAGCTATAATACTTCTATTGCATTTTTAGTAAGAATCCTTGTAGTAGTTTTCTAGTTGTAATGTTCCTAGTAATATCCAATTAAAATTTGTGCATAACTCTCCAATTTCTAAAATGCTTATTATCTTTAAAATAAGTAAATGATTAAAACTGAACCTCACAAATCTTCTAAAATTTAACAAATATCAGAAAACATTCATTTGCTGGGTATCCACTGGCTGGCATGTGTCTGTGATTGGCTTCTATTTTTGGCCTTTCCCTACAAAGGTACTTATTCTTCTTATCACACTGAAGAACTTCTATGTAAACTCCAGTGCCCACCTTGCTGTATCCATTCATTGTACCTATGCTAAGTGCATACCTAATCCAAAGCATGACTCACACCTCATTCGTCTGGGCTCTGAGAGCAACTAGTGCTTAACAACTGTGTGCCTTGAAGAGAGAGGCGCGCTGGCTTCTGCACAGGTCTCCTGACTGGACTGTAAAGTCTTTAAGGGGCATGAATGATTTACATGCATCTCTGCATCCTCAGAATCTCCTGTACCTGACATCTAGTAGCCCAAAGAGCACGGGGGGACTGAATTTGCTTTAAGTGGTCCTGTCTTCTCACAGGCTGAAGTCAGCAAACCTGCAAAGGTCATCCTTACAGCAACTCTACCATGGTTTTGCCAATGAACTTCCCAAATCAGAACCACTTACGGGTCCTTCAGGTGAAGATTTTACCGGGAAACGGGGGAAAATAGAAGCTAAATTCTGAGGGTGCTTCAGGGAGGGGGAAGCCCCATCCTTTGACAGTGGTGTCACTGTGAGTGACAGGCATCTGCGGGCATGGCAGAAGCCAGACACAGCTCCTGTGAGCAGAAGAGCAGAGGCTTTGGTCTGGAGTGACAATTGCTCCTGAGGCTTCGACATAAAGCACAGAGTTTAAAAGGTACAAGGTATGCAATGAAACCTATTAGCTGAGGGAAATATAGTGATATTTTTACTCAAGCCTCCATCTGGAAAGAAAAAGGGATACAAAGTAAAAATAAAAAAATGTTAAATGATCGAACTAGCTGGGTTATATTAGCATTCAGCTTACTGCATAATGCTGGTTACTATAAAGACAAGGCAGAAAATATATGCGGTCAAGGCCTTGCATTCTGAGGTCACGACACAAGCAGTCGGGTTGGGTTCTGATTTTCAAGTTTCCAGAGCTAAAAACTAACAAGTACGCAGTTTACCATACTCAAGCCACAAACGGTTCCTTCGGCTGCCGGCATGAACTTGGTCTCACACCTGTGGCCCAGTCGGTGGCACCAGAGTGATTTGCAAATGTCCTGAAAGGAGAGAAGGTGCTGATGAGGGTGGTGTTGCCAGAGGAGTGGGAATAGGCAAAGCTTTTATACACAAAATTGCTCCGTGGGGGTCCCTGAAATAAGACCAAGTATTCAGAAAGAGGCGAGCAAAGCTGTAGGAGCAGGAAGGCTCTAGAGCACCTTTCATTTATGGTTTCATAACAGCTGGGAGGCAGCACAAGTCAACTGCTAATCTGGAGAACACATGCATTTGAAGAAGCTCACTTAGCGGTGGAAATGGACAAGCAACCAACACTTCCAAAGCTGCAAAGTCCCACCGCCGCCGAGGGCCAGTCGGGACCCACAGCGGCCCGGCTCCGGAGTCGAGCTCTGTCACTACAGCTCTGGACCTGGCTTTGCTGTGAATGGACGTCGGAAAGCTCTCCATCGTCCCAGGCCTCAGTTCCTTGTCCGTAAAGTAAGGGGACTGAACCAGGCAGCTTCCAACTCGAGGAGCCGAAGGTGCTGCGCTGAAGAAAGTCACCAGGGGATGTTTGTCAGGAGACATCGGGGATCATCAAAGGGACTCTATCTCGTGTGCCACATTCCTTTCACCGAGACAGAAACGTAAACGCGCACATTTGAGAGAAAATACTGACAACAGAAGAGATGACAACATGGTTTTGGTGGATACTTGACATAACTCTGGAAATTCAATTAACTAGACACTCTATTCCTCAAGAATTCCACTCAGTATTTTTCAAAAATAAAAACATAATTAGTTTAGTAGTAATATTTCATACATTTAAAAACTTTCCACTGGACCAAGAAAACAGGGAAACCAGATGTATGCAGTGAATCTCATCTTATAGATTGTTAAATTCCTCCCTCCCACAGAGAATGGAAGGAGATTCATGTCAGTGCTTAGAAACACTACCACCAGCAGTAGCCCCACACATCAGCAGCAAGATCATCCCCAAATCTCAAAGCTCACAAGATGCTACCGATACATCTTTCCATGAAGGTATTAGTTATAGCAGCAAGAAGAACGAGGGAATTCCCATGTTTGTATGCTTCCTGACGAGGCTACCCTGGGGTGCAGAGGATCTATTTACTACAGAACAGAGAACAGTCTAGGTCACGCTGGAGAGTGAGAGGTGGCCCGTTTGGGAACAGTTAAAGTCATACTTACAAAGGCTTTCTGAATTAAACTTCTGCCCTCCTTACAGCCATGGAAAACTATAACACATAGCCATACATAGCCTGTGTGGCTGCCTCCAAAATGACCCTAGAAAAGACCACAGAAAGGCTGGACGCCATGGTCAGTGCCAGGCCACAGAGCTGAGAGGAGGGATGGCTGGAGAGGGCCAGGGGAATAAAGTAAAGCAAAACAAAACAAAGCACCAGGATTGCAGAGCAAAACAAGACAGGCTGTATGAACATGTTATTTCTTCTGTGGTGAAGTGCAGAAGTCAAACGTAATTATAGCCAACTACATGCTTTGACGATCAGGAAGCCCTCCTGAGAAAGCTCCCTTTCAAAGTAAACACGAAGTGGGGGGGTTGTACTTTTTTGCTTATACCTCCCTCTTTTCTCTTCCAGCACATTCAACCAACTTCTTATCTATAATTTCCTGGACTTAAGTCATAATTTAAGGCAAAAATAAATTACTATAGAGACCCCGAGGTCTCTTGTTGCCTTGATATGATTTGTCTGAATGAGACCACATTTTTAAGGGAAGAGACTCAACACTGTCCACTCTCTGTCCTGCTGCCCACGGACCATGTCCTCTGGCTTTAATCCACAGCAGGGACAATTCTTCACCTAAAACCGGCTGTGCCAGAAATGTTCATGGTGTCTGAGCATCAGATTTTACAAAGCATCTCAAACCTAACACATCAAAATAAAATTTCTCATCGGTGCCCGAAACCCTTCCCCATCTCACTTCATGACACCTCCATCCTCCTGTCCCTCAGACCCCAAATTCTGTAGGCACCTTTGAGTCCTCTCCTTTTCTATTAGGAAGTCTGCCTGTAGACTGTGAAATCATATTGGCTCTACTTTCAAAACAGCTGTAGGATCTGAACAAATATCTTCCCAACCATGGCTGCCACCCTGTTCTGAGCCACCTGTGAGCTGGTTTGCTGCCACCCCTGCTCTCACCCCAAGCCTCAAGTCTCTTCTTTCCCCTATTCCTTCCCAATTTACTCTCAACTAAGCACTATCCAGTACAGTAGCCTGTAGCCAGCCACACATGACTTGCTACACTGGAATTTAGATTACTTAAAAATTCACTTCCTCACCAGGGATTTAGCTCAGCGGTTTGGTGGCCTGCCTTGCAAGTGCAAAGACCCAAGTTCAATCCCCGGTACAAAAAAAAAAAAAAAAAATTCACTTCCTCTATCCTACTAGTCCATGTTATTAAGAGTGAGATGTGATGAGAGGCTGCCATCTTGGATGGCAGGGATCTTTCCTATCGCTACAAAGTTCTACTGCACAGCACTGAGCTAGGGAGATCTTCCCACATCTTTCCAAGGTCAGCTAGCTCATGTCGCTTCTGCTCAAAACCATGCAATGCTGTCACACTTCACTCAGAAAAAAATCAAAGTCCTTATTATCTCCTACCCAGCCACAAGTCATTGGGTTCCCTTTATCTTTTTGACCCGGCATCCCCCAGTTCACCCTGCTCTGTAACTGCCTCCAGCTTGCTCCAAACACGGCCCTTTGCATAACCTGCTGTACTTCCACAACTATCTGAACATCTAATATTTTCTTAAGTCCTTCAAGTCTCTACCTAAATTTTACCTATGACCACACTATTAAAAATGTAATCACCTACCATCCCATAAGTTCCCAGTTTCTCCTTCTTATTCCACATTTATTCAACACTTGTGAGTCAATCTCTATGTGTGATGTCCCCACCACCACCCGCACCGAAACATCAGGGCTACACCTGAGAGGCCCTCTGCTTCTTCTTTGATGCATCTCAAGAACCTGGAACAGCGCCTGCTACAGGGCAGGCTGCAATAAATATTTTGCAGTAAATCAATATATGAATGAACATTATTGACTTTATAGTTACAAATTATTTTCACTGATAATAAAGACCACGAAGTCCTTAAGTCTTCAATTAAAAAATAGAAAAGAATCTAATACAATATGCTAAAAAATTAGGAGCTGATACAAAGAATTTTGCCTACAGTTTTTCTGCATCCTCATGATGATCCTGTGGGAAAGGTACAAGTGTTCGCCTCAACTTGCTCCTGGCCAAGCTGACATTCAAGAGAAGTTAAGCAAATCCTTCCATTGCTTTTAGCAGGTTAAGTCTCTGGGTAACCTGGATTTAAACCCACTTATGTTTAACCTCACTGCCCAAGCTTTTAAACTAAGCACTAATTCAAAAGCAACAATTAACAATTTAAAAGTAACAATCAACAAGAATTGTCACCAGTATCATTTTTGAAATCAAGATTACTGAGGTATAATTTACTACCATAATATGCACCCACTTTAAGCATATAGTTTAGGGAGGTTTTTTTTTCCAAAATATACACCCCACTGCAGACGCCTCATAATCAAGGCAGAACATTCACCCCAAATTCCCCTCTCAGAGGCAACCACTGCCCTGATATCCATCCCCACAAGTTAGGGATGTACTTTTAAAAATTCTGTATAAATGGAATTATACAGAATGGATTTTTCAGTTGGTACTAGAGACTGAACTCAGGTTGACGGCAATAAAATTTTAAACATTTGCCACAGTTCTGAACCACACTTTGCAATTGCTTGCTCCCACACATGCTCCTGCGACTGTCATCTGCCTCAGTGTGACACAGCCTGAAGGGCACTCAGCAGCTCAGCTGTCACCACTGCTATGACACCCAGGAACCTCCCAAACTGTGATCTAAAGAAACCTCTTCTTTATTAAGAGCCTGCCTTAATATTTTGGAGTATTTTGTAGCAATACAACACTGATGAATACAAACATTTTGGAAGGGAACAAAGATCGAGTACGACGTGCCAAAGACAGAAAATTTGACACTGGGAGAAAAGAGGAAGCGAGAAGTGATGAAAATAACCAGGTTCAGACCTGTTGCCAAGGCAGCTAATGTGAAAGAACAGCCAAATATCATGGTTGTGAGGATGATGAAGACAGGAGAAAGAAAGCGAGAGGGTTGCCTCACCATTTATTGAGTGATAGAACAATATGGAGAGATTACTGCTCACAGATTGGCCAAGGAAGAAATACTATCATCTTCTCCTTACACATGTAGACACTTGTTTTGAGGGACACGAGTTATTTGCCCAAGCTTCTAGGAGGTGATGGGATCACATCCTAGACCCAGATCTATCCAACCCTAAAAGCCAGAAAGGGTACATTGACCAAGGATCACTGAAACTCCAGCAACAGCCCTTTAAAGACAGAGATCCCAGGACCCTACACCTGAAGTTTCTCACCCCTCAGCTCTGGGATGGACCTGAGCATCTGCATCTCCAGCAAGTCCCAAGAGATACTGACACGCTGTACCTGATTCGAGAGGACACTTGAAGAGTCAGGTTGTTGGTCTTGGCACTTCTCACTACTATCCAAACTTGCCTGTTTAGGAAGCATGGAGAAGGGTTAGTGTCACTGAGAAGGGATGGAATGGGAGGAGACGGGAAGGGGTGGCGTGGGAGAGGAGGAAAGGGGAAAAGGAAAGGGCATGCAAACCGAGGAAAAAGAGAAAGTAATGGATAGGACAGTGAAGGCCCCAGAGACAAGCGCCACCTCTCTCCTGCAGCTGGAGGCGGTCTAAACTGCTTGAGCTAAGCAGGACAAACAGGGATGTTATTGCTTTGGAAACCCCTCCTCACCACAGCCTGACAAAGAACTTCCATATTCACCGTCCTCAGAGGTGTGGCCACGGTTAGGGAGCATATCCAAGGCTCAGGATCCTCCAGCAACCCCACCTGCTCCATTCTACCTCATCATTATCCTAAACAGCTTCTCTTGCTCTTGAGCAAATCTCCCTACCCCTCCAGACATTCCTACTTCCGTGCCCTCTATCATTTCAGTCCATCTTCAAGTTTGGAATTTTCCTTCCCCGTTGCTTTTTATTGGGAAGACCCTCAGAGTAAAATCTTTTAAAAATATGGAGTAGTTTCAGAAAATGATCTATAATTTAAGAATGGCTCTCCAAGCCCTATACACGATCCAGCACAGAACAGGCAGCCCACAAATGTTTGCTGAGTGTATGATCCTGGAGGAATGAAATCATTTGGGGAACCTCACATGCATGTGCTCCAGAGTAACACATAATATTTGACTGATGATTGGGAAAGCCCATGAGTCTTCCAGAATGAACCGAGTAAGGACAAAGTCAGGAGATAAACTTTTTTCAACGATGTAATTGACTATTTACTCCTGCCGACAGCTTCACCATAACAGGCTCATAGGAGCATTTGAGAATTTGCTATTTTTTACCTATCATGCGCCAGCATTTGCCAAAGTAAAGTTCTTGTGGCAGAAAGATGTATAAAAAAACATTTGTGGATCTGGATAAACATTTTTAATAATTGCTTTTTTGTGTGTGGTGGTACTGAACTCAGGGACTCACACGGGCCACGCGAGGGCTCTTCCACTGAGCCCCATCTCTAGCCAACAACTGCACATTCAAAATGCATTAAAATATAGATCTCCAAACCCAACCTGAGATTTGATAGATTCCTAGGAATTGACCTGTATTTTGAAAGTGAGTTGATCTGTAGAAAAGCAGTAAGTGAATAAAAATACAGAGAAACCACACAACAAGTGAAGGCAGTGTTAAGTGACCGAAGATCAGGAAAAACTGTATTCAGTGGCAGAGAGGAGGAAGCTTGCCGTCAATGTGGACGGTTTGTTTTGTTTACATCCCATCATCTAAAAGTTTTGTAGGTTTGGGCAAATAAAATACGTACACTGAGATCCAAGTGAAAAGTGATACTAATTTTGACTTCAAAGGTTTTTTGAAGATTGAGTTCAGGTAAAATAAATCTCTAAGTAGAAATGCCTTACTGGAGCAGAGACCCACTGAGAAAACTCCCGGGTGACAGTGGACAGTGGCAGTGGCGAGATGGTAGGTGGTAGCCAAGGGTAGTGGACAGTGGGAGTGGCCATGGTGCTGGTGGCCATATTGGAGGCCATGTTATGAGGGCAATGGTGCTGTTGATGAGTGTTTCTGGTGGTGATTGGTGGGTGTTAGTGGACAAGGACAGAAAGGGAAAAGAATAGCAGGGGGAGAAAAGGGAAGAGTAACAGAAATAGAGAGGGAAAGAGGAGCTATTATTAACCTCTACAGTTTTCATGGATCCAGGTACCTCAGACCTCAACATTTCTCACTGACTACTAGGAATAAACCAATTTTAAAACTCAACTCTTTAGTGATGTTGAGATTATAATGCTGTCACTGATGTAATTCTTGACCAACTCTTGGACTTTCACATTTTCTTATTTCTCTTTTTAACGTTCTCCAGCAAAAACCTTATTAAGAGTCCTCAAAATATATCTTAAATTTTTACATACAAGGAAAATTTGGCTGTCCATAAGTTTTATTGTAAGAGGTGTGTTGTACATTTTGGACTGGTGATCATTTTGAGTGTATTAAATTAAAAGGGAATATGAAATAAGAGAACAAAAACAGTGATTAGCAAGTAGGTAGACTTAGTAGTAGGGATAAAGCCTTCATCTAAGAAGGAATTTTCTTCCAAGCATGTAGTAAGTGATATTTAAACCAGGCATGGTCTATGGGGAATAATCCTGGGTAATTCATTGACAGTAAAATTGCCACTTAATTATCATGCCAAACAGCTGACATTTTAGATAACCCAGACTCTGCCCTTTGCCCTCAGCAAACCAAATGTTTATCCTTCTGGTAGGCATGCAGACACATTGCGAAATTTTAATGTAAGTTTGGAATCACAAGCAAACATACCTTTGCGAAACCAAGGCTGCATAACTTGGCTTTTGCTCCAAATTGCCACTTGCATTGTGTGTCTGCATCGTAAATCTGCCCTGGCAGTTTGTCTGGATATTTATACTGTCCTGTTTGCTTGGGCTCATCCACTAGACACCCAGCCTGAGGTGTGCTGCAGGGAAAGCACATCTTCATTAGTTACTGTACAAATCTGTGATATTTCCATTTAAAGCAATACCCCTGTGCATACAGCCATACAAAAAATTAAAAATAAAACAGTTAAGGAAATAGGGATACATTTAAAGTACGTAATACACTTTTTTTCCCCTAAAGAATGATAGACTTTTCAAGGAGCTGGAAGTTCTAGCAAGCCTGCTCATTTGGCTTGGAATTGAAGATGGAAAGGTAAATATTTGGAAACTTCCTTTGACAGTCTTATTCAACAATACTCATAAATTTTTATTCAGTGACTACTATGTGCTAAGCATTCAGCTAAGTACTAAGGGCACAAAAAAATCCAAACAGAGGCACTACCTGTTTTTGCAGAGTTTTAAATCATGTTATACTTTTTACAGATGGTGAAAGAGAAGTCAAAGATGTACTCTGCCTCAGATAAGCTTCATAAATAAGGCTACTGAAAGGATAAGGAGAAAAGACTATACCGGGGCATGAGGAAGAAAACCTGCCATAAGGTGCGTTTGACTGGGACATGTTGAGAACAAAACTCAGTCTTGATGACATAAATTTCTTGGTGTCTTCGGTCCACTTAGACAACTGAACTCCTATTGACCATGCATGCAAGACTGAATTGATAACTCTCATCATCTCACCAATGACAATGACTCCCACAACAGCTGTTACATAGCTCAAACGAGAACATGCAACATGCTTAAAACAGCAAAGGAGGCCAAGTTAGTGGCTGCTATTATCATTACTATACCGAAGCACTTGACTATAACAAATTAGTAATGAAAACCCAATCTACCACAAGTTGATCTTTATTTATAATAGTAATTTCATTCTCACACAAGTTACAAAAGATAACTTTGGGACCCAACTCATGGATTTAAAACTAAGAAGATCTACTAGCAAAGCTTATTATTAGTACAAGGTCTATCCCTTTTTTTTTTACAGCCCTTTGGGCATCATTTAATTAGACATCTTTAATTTAATTTCCCTTGCCTATCTTGGTAATTCTCTAAACAATTACAAATAATATATACTTCCATGCATGCAAAATAATAAAAAATAGACATCATTAATTTCTAGTCATGGGAATAGAACCTACATGGCTGTTTGGGTTGATATAAACTCAGAAGATCTACCTACATACAAATAAATCAACTTTCAGATCACTGTTTAATATGACTCAAATAGGGCTTTCCTAACTTCTACTTTTATTAGTGCCATCTAGGAGTTCTGAGCCATCAAAAGGATTATGTGTAGCTGCATGTGCTTTAGATGTCTTTGGCCACAGAGCCAGCCTGTGGCCATTTCAAACAAAACAGCTAATCAAGGAAATGTTCTATTCATTAAACATACATGCCACTGAAGCATTTTAAAAAATACTCCTAAGACAAATTGATCAGACTAAAACAATTGATCATAGGAAAAAGGCAACATACTCAGCAGCCTGTGGAAGTCAGAAGAAAGAGACAGGGCTAGAAGTAGAGATCTTGGACTAAGCACCGACCTCACTGTGAGCCTTCTGTCTACAATTCACCACTTGTAGCATTTCAGCAACACTATTAACCTCCCTATGACTCTGTCTCCTCAACTCTAGAACGCAGCTACTGAAAGCATTACTGCAAGGACTGCAAGAGGCAATGTGCAGAGTATTTAGCACAGTATTGGCTTTGGCTTATGTTTTCAACAATAATGTTGCTATCATCATCATCATAGGAACTTGTCACTCATTCTGTTCACTGAGGTGTAGACGGGCATTTCTACTGTCTGATTTCACACTCACTGAACACGATTCTCTGTCACCACTCCAAAGGTGGAAACAGGCTGGCTTTCACCTGCCTTACCTAAGGAACTTCTTGAGATACTGTCGGCTGCAGGAAGACCACGAAAACACTCCATTGTTTCCTGTCAGCGTGGGAGACATGATGTTGCCCTCAGCCTTCCTGCACGGATTGCCTTCCCCGTCATGAATCATGCCGAAACTGAAACAGAGGGAAGAAAGCCACATACGTGTGAAGCCACAGTCCACACTGTAACCAGCAGATGCAGAAGGATGCACTGGGAATTCATGGACTGGAGGTAAGAACAGTTACTGCACTTGTAGGAAAAAGAAAGACAAAAATGAGTTGCTATGAACTGTTGGAAATTTCCAGCAGAAAATTGTGTGTTCATGTGTGGTACTGGGGACTGGACTCTGAATTTCTGCATTGAGCTATATCCTGGGCTTTTACTTTTTGATACAAGGTCTTTCAAAGCTCCTAAATTGCCCACGATGGGCTCAAACTTGCAATCTTCCTGCCTCAGTATTCCAGAGTGCTAGGATTAGAGGCAAGGACCACCACACCTGACTTCACACAAAAAATGTTAAAGAATGCAAATTTTCATCTGTTGAGTTATTAGTACATATTAGTAGCACATAGTGTTTGCATGTTTGCATTCATCTTAGGAAGTAAGTACATGTACTTAACATATCTTAATTGTTGTTATTCCCCTCCTCTTCCAGTCTTTCTCCCTCCGTTTCTAGATTCCCTTCCCATGTGCAAAAGATCTACCTTCTTGTTTCCTACTGTCTCTCATTTTTCTGTTTTAATTATTTACACTTTGGGTTCCTGAGCCCTTCTTGCAGTTGGGCATTGTTCTTGGTGTCAAACAAACTTATGCCATGGATTCGACCTAGCTCAGTAACAGTCAATAATCATCGTTAGGGCAAAGCCGATGAGTCCCTTGGCCAGCTGTCAGAGGAAGTGGTCAATCAGGAGCCACTCACTTGTGTCCTGACTCATGGGCAATGGTGAAGGCAAGGCCCAGCCCCGTGTCTTCATTGATGGTGCAACTTCGGTACTTACTGCACATCCCACTGATTGGGGCAAACCCTGTGAAAAGATCCATTTCCGAGTTAATCCGAGAGGCCACATATACATACACGGTCATTTCTTTTGTTTTCAAAATGCTCCGTTCAGTCTCTTCTTAATGGGTTTTAGTGCAATTAATTTTTTTTGCAGGTGAATGCTCCTAGTGCTTCCGAAAGTAATTACAAAGTGACATTTCATAATTTCCGCTGTGTTTAGATAGTGCTATAAACTGCTCCACCTGACAACCTAGGGAGGTCAGCAGGCAAATCGTGATTCACATTTTACATGGAAAAGAAGTCACAGGGGATTTAGGTGCCTTACCGAAGTTTATTTTCCGACTTGGAGCAGTTGATCAAATGATAGTGACACCGCAACGTACTCTTTAACAGTGGCATTAATGTCAAAATGCAGGCTGTATCTTCCACAGGAAAACACACACACACACACACACACCCTGACCCATCTCTATGGTAGAAAACATGGACACGCCATGGGAGTCTGTGCAGATTAAACCGACTTTTTTCCTATCCGCTGCCATGTGGTGTTTCTGTTCTCCAGAGCGACTTCCTTTCAGGAGTGACTGTAACATCACAACCACCACGGCTTGTTTCAGCATCCTCCGACACACTCATGCACACAACACATTTCTCGGAATGGAGCCTCATCACTAAATGCCGCCTGACTGCATTAGGTCTCATTAAAAAGCATCACAAAGACCATCTACCCACGAGACAATTTCCATGCTGTGTTTTCAGCTTACAGGATCTGTTCGTGCCATACCTAGAGTGTCACACGGTTCATTCTTCCAGGAACAAATGTCAAATCCTGTGAGTAAGATGGCATGGTCGTGCCTCTTGCCGTTCTTTCCAATGAGGGCAGACTGCCACTGACAAAAACTGTTCAGGGACTGATCCGCATGGTGGTTGATCAACAGTCCTCCCTATGGGAAACCCACACAAGTCAGAGTGTGATTTTTGTCACAGAGATGAGAACTTTAAATGGTTCCATTTGTACAAACACAAAATCCGGGGGTAGGGGGAGGCAGTGGGTACAAAACACTGGAGCTAAGGTAGGAAGAAAAAAATCTATTTTAGGAACACAATCTATTTTAGGTCAAGGCTCACAATTTTTAAAGCAACTGCAAAACTTCCATAATGTGACTTATAAGCAAGTATATTTCTACAATGAATAACCTAATGTCGACTAGGAATAATACCTTTGTTTGTGTGACCAGGTGCCAACTTTACAAAACTGCTGCACTGTTCCAACATAATAACAAATTAATGGTGATGAAGTTCAATAGTCTCTTCAGTACAACATGATAAAGGCAGCGACTGCAGCCTCCTGACCTCTATGTCAGGTTTCCGGCAAAGGGTTTGGAACACTGTACTTCAAACTCAATGAATAATCAGTACAGTGAAATGTCACCGAATGAATGAGTAAACAGTCATAAGACTGTACAGGGAAAAATAGGATTTACTCCTAACATAGTTCTTTATCAAAATGCTTGCTTGTCAGAACTACTGACATGGATCAAGTTAACACTTTCTAGATGAGAACCATATCCATAAATTGGGGTGCTACTGGCTTATCTTGCAGCAAGGTACTAAGGGCAGGATAAGAGCAAAGGTGTCTCCCAAACAATACACGTCCTTTCTATTTTTTTAAAATTCCAAGGGTAACTCAGCATGTTCCTAACCTCTGCAGCTGTACGCATGTGGGCAAGTAGGGGTGCTTTGTGTCTTCCCTGACTCCCTGCCATGTGCATTCTTCATTGAGGTTACAGATGGACAGGAAAAGCCACGGGGGATTTAACAGGGTGTTTGGCAATTCCTACCTCGGAAAAACGCAGCTCATACATCAAAACACTACGAAGTGCTACCGTGCAATTCCACACATTCTCCGGTTTTGTAAAGTGCCTCATGCCTGTGTCTTAGCCCTGACTATAATCAACCCAAGGGCAGTTAAATATCCCTGCTTATTCTCTGCAGTACCTAAGGTGCTGCTGGGAGACCAGAGGTTCACTCCAAGAATTTTCCTATGACTTTCAATATATTTTCAAAATAATCTCTGTGCATCCACCTGCAACTGCTATCTCCAACTTGCAAAAATCCAACTAATCTTTAAATCTATGACCAAATGCACTTTCCTCAGGAGTCTATATATTTCTATATTTGTGCATCATATTTCCATATTACATTTTCATTTCTATTATGTAGGCTTTCAATATTTTGTGCCACTGAACATTTATATATGCATATAATACACAAATTAATATTCGGTTATTTTGTGGTATTTTAGTTTAGCTATTTGATTATACAGTCCTATATGAGGATATTTTCCTTGAGGTAAGGGCCAGAATATTTTTCAGTTTGAATTTCTAATGACTGGTACATGCATCTACACATAGTAAGTGCTCAATAAAGGCTTCTTGAATGGCAGAAGGAATGAAGAAATAAATGAAGTTCGCTGCTTACAGGCTCTTGTTCCAGAAGAATGAGGCCCACCACTACAATGTTTATGTCACTTCCAATTGTTCCATCTTTAAACAGGCTGGAAACCTGTCGGAACAAGGAAAATCTAATAAATCTCAATAATTAGCAAAACCATAAAAGGAAACCAGTCAGACATAGGTACAAGTGCACGGGCGTCTATTTCACCAAAATGTATGTACCTTTGAAGATGGTTTTCTCTACAGTCACCATGAAACCATCAGCTCTATCTGCCATTCCACCCATGCAGGAACCTTTTGGCTCCACAGGGAACCAGGCAGGCCCAGAACCCCCTCTCTTACCATGTTCATGACTGTGAGGATGTACGTGGTGACATTGCCCTTGCCGTGCTTTTCCACCATCTTCTTGTCTGCCACCACGAGGGTTTCCACACTGAGGCCCTTCTGGGACTTCCCAGCTGATCTCCGGGGCCGTCCTGAGCTCCCGTACTCATCCAATCGTAGGTAGGCGTCCTCAGTGGGAGGCTGGGGAGCATCTGCCATGAACACAAGAGCATGTGGAAGAGATGGGTGTGAGACAGACGGAGAGAGATCTAAAAAGAGGAGCGGAGAAACTGTCACCAACACCTCCCGACTCCACGCTAAGTGAAGCCACCAGGGCCTGGCCTGGGCCTTGGCCCCTGGTGGGTGGCAGTGCAAGACCCACTCTGGAAATCCTCGGGTGCAGGGGGTGGGTGGCATGGTAGAGGGTCAGATGGACGGACAGATTCAGTAACTCAAAATGCCCTAAAGAGTAAAAAATAAATAAAGGGCTGGGGATTTAGCTCAGCGGTTTTGCCACCTGCCTCTTAAGCGCAAGGTCCCGAGTTTGATCCCTGGTACAAACATCACAAAAAACGTAAATAAATAAGCTGCAATAATAGCTGGCAGAAAAGGCAGCCGAATAAGCAAATGCTCATTCCATTACTCAGAAAGTATAAAAGCGGACATTGTTCTTCAAGTCTAGCACAGTTTTTTAAAACTGGTATTGGAGATTGAAGCCAGGACCTTCGCACTGAGCCCTCTTTATATGTTTTCCTTTTTTTTTTTTTTTTTTTTTTTT
>NW_022900944.1:40185557-40210491 GCF_012274545.1 Fukomys damarensis
TTTTCCTTTTTTTTTTTTTTTTTTTTTTTTCTGAGTCAGGGTCTTGCTAAGTAGCTAAATCACCACACTGGGCTCAAACTTGCAATTCTCTTGCCTCAGTCTCCCAGAGCACTAGGATTAGAGGCATGCAGTTTGCATATTTTATGTTCTGACTAAAAATGTGAACTCTAAAACACTGCCCATGTCTCATACTTTTGTTTCATCAACATGGACTTAAATGCAACACCTAGTAAGTAGTCACAAAGACTCTTCAAACAGACACTGACTTCGTTATTGGGAAACAGCAAAGTCAGGGGCGATATTAAAGCAACATCAAACATTATAAATGGCACCCACTCCACGGAATGGATTCTGTGCGCTGTGGCTTTTGAGCAAGCTCCTTTTGTGACAGCCACGGCACCTTTTGTTAAAGGACAGTGACAATCCAAGAGCACCTTGGAAACAAGAGCACCGAAGAATCTCGGGTCTGCACTGAGCCAGTGTAGAAATGTTTTACTACTGTAACAACTGGTGTAGCCTGAACAGTTATGCCAGCTCTCCAAAGAATGAAACAAGAGTAAATCATCCAGATTTAATTTTAAAACTCATGGTCACCACAAGTTCACATGTGACCCTGGATCTCAGTTGCCTCTTCAATAAGAAGTGGATGATACTCACCCATTCATGAGACTGACTTAAAGATAAGTTTGGGCCAGGGATTTAGCTCAGTGTTGCCGCCACCTGCCTCGCAAACGCAAAGACCCAAGTTCAATCCCCAGTACGGGGAAAAAAAATAAGATAAGTTTGATGTCTCGTATCAAATATATATCATCAGCCCTATAACTATCATTATTACCATTCATACTATTACTACAGAGATTGCAACAGACAGGTGCTAAATGGATGTCCTTAATGAGAACAGTTCAGGACCACCAGAAAAGAACTGCAACAACAGAGACACTCACGTCTCTACGTTGCTCTGACTCACATTCCAGTGTTGTCCATTCCTCATCTCTGTGAATTCTTTTCTGGCCAGGCCGTCCAGTTCAGTACCATTTGCCACTGCCTGTGGCTGGTGAACTGAATTCTTTTGTTTCACTGAAGTTAAATTAAAAATGCAACACTTGATTCAGATACTGAAAAACTTGGCAGTACCTTTGGAGCAACTAGAGTATGTTAATCTACTTTTTCAACCTTAGATCTTCTAAAATTAATTAATTAATTAATTTATTTATCTTTATTTTGGTACCAGGGATTGAACTTGAGTCCTTGAGCTTGCTAGCCAGGTGGCGGAACCACTGAGCTAAATCCCTGGCCCCTAAAATTTCAATAACAGATTAAGTATGTCTGATTAAATTATACCACCTGAATTGAAATTGAATACACTGAGTTTCTAAATTGTAATATAAAAAGAGACTGTAATCTCTCAGTAATTTGCTATATTGGTATTATGTTCAGAAAATAATTTGTATGCAGTGAGTTAAATAAAATGATATTAAAACTAACATTTAAGAAATTTCTTAAATGTGTAGAAAATTTAACATTACAACAAAGCTTGCATTACATTTCTGTTGGACATTGCTGATCTGGAGGATGTAAAAGGTTGTGCCTGGATCGCAAAGCCTTCCCAAGGCTCCTAGTTTTCCATAGCCACCTGCCCTCGTGATCCAATGTCTTTGTTTCCCAAGAAGTCTCTTCTTCACGTGCCCCAAAGAATATCCACCCATACCTAGACATTAGCCTCTGAAATCTTTCATCACTAGAAGTCTTTATGCTTTCCCCAAGAGCACAGAAGAAACCAAGACAAGATTGGGACCTGTGGCTAAAGAGCCGAGATGCTAACAGAACAAAAAAGAAACCGTATCTAAATCTTTCCTAGTCAACCCAGTCACACTGATCATCCAGCTTTGGTGTGGCAAGAATGATTACTCAGTCCTTCTCCAGGACTCCCTTGCAGTGGGGGCCAGGAATAATCCATTTTAACCCGCAAAGCAGCACACCCAACAACACTCAGAAAAACATGTTGAAGCCCATCTAAGAACAGAACAAGAAAATGTTTCCTTACATACATTTCTTGCGTCGTCCACAAAAATGCTGCTTTTGCCACCTTCGACGGTGGGATTCTGTCTCTGCACTCTGGGATGCAGGGGGAGTGTGACTTGGGGAGTGACCGGGGTAAGTCCGGCTGGGGCCAGGGTAGCCACTGTACCACTGGACCTTCTCCTCTGCTGTCCTCTTGTACAGTACATGGGGATGGTGGCCCACAGGGGTGCTGTAGTTGTGTTCCTGGGCCAGCAGCTGAGGTAACGGTGAGATGAGGAATTCATTTTTGTGTGTCCTTATGAGACCCGACTAGAAAGCCAAACACAGAGAGCACATTCAGGATTCCATGCAGCCCTTTTCCTGGGTTGATTTTCAGCAAACCTGCATTAACTATTTCCTGTGGGCAGGCACTGTATAAACTACGAGGTATGGTCAAGATATACCACGAATTTTTAAAAATTCATTGCAGTAAAAGATACATTCCTATAAATTCCCTTCACGATACTTCCTCTTGCTGTGAACACACTTATCCCATCGTCCTTGCTTTGTGAAGCAGTTCCGCAAGTTCTCTTTCCTGAGTGTCTTTCCCTGGCTAGCCTGATGTCCTGAATTTCAAATGTTTACGGCAATCTCTGTCAAATAAAAACATGACAGCACGTCCTCCTCTACTTTATTCAGCGGATCTGGCACCGTGTGACTTCTGGATCTTCTCAGAGTCAAAATAAAATGAAAGATAAACGTTCTGAATCGACTCAGGACATCAAGCCAGCCACGACAGCTCAACTGCAGACACTTAAGAAAGACCACTTCCAGGACTTCTTCCAGAAGTTTCAAGAATGGTGGAATAATTGTGTTGTGAGGGGAAGTATGATGAGGGGGATAATGGCAATGCTATAATAGCATTTTTTAAAAATATTGTATTTTTTACCATGCCCAATACTTTACATCTATCATTTCATTTTTATCTGTACCATCAAGGGTGGCCATCATTACTCCCATTTTACAGAGGCCAAAACTGAGCCTAGGTGAGAAACCAGTGTTGGCACTCTACCTTCTGAGCCATTGCTCTTCACAAAGAGGCTACAGATTGTGCCCGTTTTGGTGGTGCTGGGGATTGAACCCATGGCTTTACCTATGGAAAGCACACACTCTACCATTAAACTGTATGCTCAGCAAGGCCACCAATCTTGATCCATGTGCCTGAAGGTCCAAGCTATGGGATATTCCACTTACCTATGCCCGGCAGTAACTCATAAGCACTGGACCAAATAATAATACACAAACACCCCCACTCTAAAGGAGTCCACAGCCTGGGTAATGAAAATAAAAGCTTCCATCTTGATTTCATAAGTTCTAAATAAAAGTATCAATGGGGATGGCCAAGGAAGGAGGGATTATCCCTAATGAGTGGTCTGAGGAATCCAATGAGCTGCACTATTGCAAAGAGATATATTGCTTTGTCAAGGAGGAGGGAAGCCTGGCTAGCCCGGCGAGCCCACCCTGGTACAATTTCGCCTTTCACGTACATAGCACAACACAAATTGTGCCTGATTCTGAAGCCACAATGCACCCTTGACTTTCAGCACAGGCTACGCTATCTTCTCTGGGTGTCAGAGTTCCCTGGCTCCCAGTCTTCCTGTGGAGAGTGTGGTCTGCAGCCGGAACTTCAGTCTCACACTGGAGCTTGTTAGGCACACAAATCTTGGGTCTCACCTTACCCCCACTGAACCTGACTCTGCACGTGCCATTTGCACGCCAATTAACATCTGAGAAGCAGTGACATGGGCCAGTGATTCAACTTTGCTGAACATCAGTATCACATGGGCACCTTAAACAGAAGCACAGTCACAATGTCCCAAGTAAAACCCTAGACCATTAAAATCAAAACCACTTTCCACGTGACTGGTGTGTCTGCTTTTCTTTTTCTTTAACCACCCAGGCAATTATTACAATATACAAACAAGCCATGCACCAATGCATTAGCCCTTACCTTCATGAGCAAAGTGGGGATATTTCTTCCTGCCCTGATTACTTTACAAGGAGAGATGAAATAACCACTGCCGAAGTCCTTTATATACTCTAGACTGCAGCAATTTAGATGACTGATGATGATGATGAGTGACTAAATCTACAAATATTGAGGACCAGACAGGTGTCTGAAAACAGGCGCACAACCGTTCAGGAGAAACACACTGTGTGGTTTACTGTGAAAACAAAGGTGTGCAAGTCCACAACCACGGGGCTAAAAGCAGAGTGGAGTCTTGGGGCAGAGGCAGGTCACCAGGCAGTGCAGTGGCTACCTAAGACAACATGTGGGGTGGGCAGGGTGGGCAGGCAGTATCAGAGAATTCTGCTTCTCATCCCTAAAGGAAATCTCAGAACACAGGGGCTGGTCCTGATTTTCCTGCCACCTCACACACCTGGCACCCTCTGGGAGACTGTATTATGGACTATAGCACTCACACATATAGAATCTGGGCACCAATACAGATAGGCCCATTCCCCAAGCACATGCTGAACATCTAAAGCCTGGTCTTATTCTAGCTATCGGCATTAAAACACACACACACACACACTAAACAAAACAGTTCATAATCATGGAGATTATGAACAAAGAGAATCAGTAGGCAAGAGTTCAAAAAATTAAGTAAAATCCCACCATCCTAGAAATCCTGCCTTCCATATCTCCAGGATATACGCCGGAGGAGCCCACCCTGTCCCCAACACCCCAGTTGATCTCTCCAATCTGGTCTCCCCACATCAGCCAGATTTCTCACCCAAAACAATTTAAATCCTACCACGTGCTCTGGTATTAATCTCCGTCCTTGGACCCCAAGTTTCTGACCAATCTGTGGCCTGCAGACCCTGTTAGTCTTATCTGTCCCCCGTCTCTCCTCTTCATGCCATTTTAAACAGGACCCTGCTTTCACTCTTTAAATCCATCAAATCCTTGCACACACACTGGCTTTTACACACGCTTCCTCTCCCCCTGCATTTTTCCTGCTCCAGTCAACTTGCTGGGCTTTCTCGTGCTTAGGCTACGGCCTTAGCTTCAGCACCAAGTCTTCAGAGAAACAGTGCTCCTGGAACTAATCTTTCTGACTTCTGAATCATCTCACACCAGTTGGGTGGCTTCATGTCCCTCTCTGACAAGGAAACACGCGATGCAACCCTCCCACCATTCCCCTGACCTAGGACTTCCACGCACTCTGACAGCCAGGGCCACCCAGGCACCCCTGGTGCACATCGCAGATCATCAGCCAATGAACGTTTGCTTTTCAGGCTGCAGACATGTATCAGATGCAGGGCAGGCTGAGGGTTTGCCAGCATCAGGAGAGAAAACCAGAACTGGGAATCGAAAAGTTCCAGGCCGTGAGACAAAGGAACTCACAATACTTTACGAAAAACCTCACAACCAGGGACAAAAAGACTGAGTCAGAAGCACAGGGGAAACTCAGGTGCTCCTTTCCCTGAACAGGGCCTTCTCAACCACATCCTGCCACCCCCTTCCAAGCTGCAAGAGGACAAAAGACACCATTAAAAGCCCCCCACAGACAGAGTGTGTAGTTAAAGGGGAAAAGCATGAATTATCCTTGAAAGCCCTCCAGCCTTACTAACTTCCTTACGGGCTTCAAGGAATATCAAAGGCTTAGGCCACTTAAGTGCCTAGACTGGACTAACCGGTTTGGAAGCTTTCTATTCTTTTCCTGTTTAATGCTAACTACAGGCTACTTAAATGTATAGAAGAAATTTCTGTATTGAAAAAGCAGTAAAAGTTATCATTCTATATCGGGACAGTAACACTAGCTGCACATATAGCAGTGGAAAGTGTCAAGGACAAAAATCCAAAATACTTCTTAATAACAAAGTATGACTTGAACACCACTAGATATTAAGGAAGAAAAATACTCCTTTTCTGGCTTAACTCGATGAAAAATACTGAAATACAACCACATATATACATATAGCTTCAACCCAGTGTATACAAAAGGAGCCATCTGCTTATGTGTAACTTCCAGTTAACGGGAAAAGCAAAGATCAAAGAAGTAAACATCACAAATAAAAATGAAATACTCCTGTGTACACACAGTGTGAAGGAAAAGATCAGGGTAAGGGACCCAGAGGTGAAGACCCGGGGCTGCTATCCACCAGGTGCTGCCTAGAAAGACCTGCACACAGGCGATGGATGCCTTCCAAGTGCGCCAATCTTTCCCAATTTTAAATACAGAGAATTTATCACACAACTTGGCAAACTGAAAAATGAAGTGCATACTGACCACAAGTCATTATTCTACTTAGATATTCGGCCACTTGAGACTTTTAAAGGGGAGATAAGTGTGTCTTGTTAGCAATTGTTTCCTGTATTAGATTCCAAGGGCAAAAATAATTCTCAAAGATTTATACCCATTGGGTATAAATCACACTTTATGAAATTTCTATCAATTCATTCTCTGAAATATCCTACATTCAGGTCTTATTTCAATTTCACTGAAGTCCAAGAAATGCTGTTATTTCAGTCAAGACTGTCATAGTCTTCTAAAAAAACAATTTAGATTTAACAGGAAATAAGAAACTATGGATTCCATAAATTCCCGACTAATTTAGGGGTGGTATGAGCGCACAATTAATTTTAAAAAGTTTGTTGTGAACAGCTTGAAAAATCAATGAAAATTAGGAAGATATAAACTCTTCAAAGGTAGGGTACATGTCTTAGGCAACTTATATCCCAGGATTTATACCTATTAAATAATCAAAACATTAAATGACTTAAGGGGCTATTGTAATGATATGTGCTGCAATTAAACCAGAACTTCCAGCGGAATAATATATGTAAATCTTTAAAGATGAATCTTAAGAAGAAATGCTATAAAAGACCCCGTGGACAATATCATTACTGTTTTACTTTTAGGGTAAAACGTAAAGAAGAGATACAAGTAGCCCCCACCGACCAACTAGAAAAATACTGATAAAGACACACATATGTAGTCACTGATAATCAAATTTTCTCACTTTTAAATTTTCAACCTAACCACAGTAACTTGAAAAGGTGCAGTTAGTTCAGTCTAGATTGTTTTGCTTTTCTAAAAAAAACCACAGCCCAGAAGAATAAATGATTGGCTTGTTGCCCAGCATGTATAAGGACAACCCAAAGGAGAAGTCTCCACTCCAAATAAGTGAAAGGCTTTTGGAAGTGAAAGTCAACATGAACCAGAAATCCAGCATTCAGGCATGGTGGGTGGGGGAGGAGGGAAAGAAACATCAAAGAAATGAAAAACTAAAACGGAAAGGCTGAGAAACTGTCTCAGTGAGCACAACCACTGACACGAGGATGTCCAGAAACAACAAGAATTACTAAGATAAGATGGAATGACACACAGGCAAAGAGATAAGAGAAATGTTCGACTAAAATGGTTTAGAGGTAAAAGCTAAGCCTTGCTGCTTACTAGCTGGACTCAAGCATTCTGAACTCCTGTTTGCTTATTTCATCTGTGAAATGGGAGTATAAGTATTTCTAGTTTTCAAGGATTCGATGGTTCTGAACATTCATCAGTACTGCATTGAGTTGTAAACGTCTCAGTAAATGTTAGCAGGAAAAAAAAAATAGAGTGTATTGTATCTGTAACAGATAATTAAGGACTTGTACATCAAAAACTGTTAGCCAAGCACCAGATAAGAATGAGCAGCATCCTTTGGGTCACTGATCAGGCTGGGGAGAAAAAAAACTGATACTATTATTCCCTGAGAACAGACCAATACAATAACCATTCTCAGTTCTCTGTTCTAGAAAATATAATATAAATCTTTTTTCTTTGGATCTGCAAGCATGCTGAAAGTTTAATAGACAACTGTCAGGGACAATCAGTCCAAATTTAATCAGATTATATTAATATTCAACTGTTTCCAGCCTGGGGAGGGGCATGGAGCTATTGAGAGCCCCACAGTGTCAATTCTATAATATTGACTTGCTTCTTTCAACCTTGCCCATATCTCTCCGGCATGTTTCCAAACTGATACTCAAGTTCCTAGTCTGTAAAATGTGAATAGTGTTAGATTTCCCTTGCCTTAAAATGGTTGCTACATAAAAAGAATAGCCTTTCCCTTCCCATAATGCCCTGCTTCTCACCTAAATATGGCTACTCCCACTAAAGGACAGCCTTCTTCTTCCCATCATGCCTCTTTTCCCAACAAGAAAGTGACCTGATACTCACTACCTCCTGGTGACTAGTGATGTCACAAGCCACTAGTGATGTCCTAGAAACATCACATGCTCTTCCAATCCCTAGCTACTACCTCACTCAACCCCACTTCAGCTTCTGTAAACCCCTCCCAACCACTAGAAAAGATTCTCCCTGTCCTGGCCACACTGCTCTCCTTCCATTGGAAACGGCCCGGTAGACTGTCCCTGCAATATATGCTTGTAGTGGTTCTGGTATGGTCTTGGTTTTTGGCCTTTTTTATAGATAGTAATTGCTCTTAAAGGATTTTTTTAGAGAATTTACTGGTTCATACTCTTAAGTGCTAAAGACAGTCCCTGGTGCTGTGGTAACACTCAGTACATATATTTTTTTATTATGATGATTGGTTATTTGGGGAGCAAAGCAGAGAAAAACAGGCCTTTCTTATAGGAGATGTGTTTATATTACAATTTTTCTCTTCACTTGGGACCTGAAATTTTGGAGAGTGGCATAAATATTCTTTCAGTTAATGGAGAAAAACAATGAAAGGGCTAAGCAAGGCTTGAAGGCACATTAATTAAATTCTTGTGAATGTAAGTGAAGACAGTCAAAGATGAAGAAATCACGATTTTTGTTAACATAGGAGAGTTACTTAATGCAGGGATTCTAGGCTTCACTTTGGACTGGTCTGTTTGTTTTGCTGGGATGGGAAAGAATGGGTACAGCTGGGGAGCAGTTTGCTAGGCTGCTCCTCTTCCAGGCCCCTTCTTGGGAGTATTAACTTCACATCCAGAATGTCCAGGGCTCAAGTGTTTAGATCCAGACTTAGCACACTGTGTACCCGTAATCTCTTGCCTTCCCCTCTCCTCTGAAAAGAGGCGATATGTCCTTTAGGACTGATCAGCATCCTGGAGAAAGGGATGCTTTTAATTGGCCTGAAAATATAAACGGTTGGACCCTGCTGGGAGAAACAGGGCAGGGTGGATCATGAGCAAGGACCAGAGCTCTTAGGTCTCATGCTGGCCATCTGTCAAGATAGATAGGACAGGCAAAGGCCCACCAAGGCTTTTCCACAGAGGCTCACTGAGGACTGTCTGTAGTCCATGCAGGTGCAACTCTGGAGAAAGGTGATTAATCCAGGTGACTCCTGACCTCGGCTGGGTAGAGTCTCCATGGCTTTCTGAAGCACACTGAAAATGGGAAACTAGAAAGAAAAGTTCCAAAATCTCACTGCAGACGTCCATACCAAATGCTTGTCTCTCTTCTCTGCCCTTGCCTAGGATGTTCAACGGTTCAAACACTTCAGAATGTTCAGCATGAATTATCCTTTCCCTTCATGGACACTAACAAAATTTGGCTCTGAAACAAGATTAACACATCTTTGGCCATAAGAAACTGTTTATACTCCTGACACTAAGATAAATACATTCAGTCCCTTCCTCAAACCACTTGCACAACCACTGTCTTAAGTAGTACACAGTATGTCATTCTAGCAGCTCCTAACAGGTACTAAGAGCATATGGTAGAGCTCATTTATTCAGGCAATTAATAATATTTTTATTGAAACAAATGCTTAATGACTTCAACAGCTCACTGGTTTGGAAGGTGAGGCAGATCCTGCCCCTTGTCCATTCTCTCAAAGTCAGACGCTTTGAAGAAACTATTTTTGGTCGGATACAGTAGGACAGCCTGAAGTACCAGCACTGAGAGCAGCTGATACAGGAAGATCACAAATTTGAGTCCTGCCTGGGCAACTTAGTGAAACCTTGGCACAGAATTAAATGATGGGGACTAGGGATGTCACTTGGCTATACAGAGCCAGAATTTGAGCCCCGGTACTACCAAAAAAAATAAGTAAATGCAGCATAAAACTCAAAACTCAAAACCTCCATTTTTAATAACTCTATATCAATATGAAAATAGTTCATATGTTCATTATAAAGATATAATTTTAAAACTGATTAAAAATTAAATGCCTCTCTGCTCATAAATGCATAGCTTTCACAGGCGGTCATAACCTGTGTTTTAACACTTACAAGTTGCTCTGTAAGGAAGAGAGGCTGAAGAGAACCTTTCCAGCTCTTCCTCTTACATTCCATTATCAGACCACCTGGAGGGACAAAGCAGTGTTTCCGAAGGGCCAGACACTGACAAAACACCTTCTCTGCAAAATCTCACCTGACTCTCACAGTACTTCAATCTGGTAGGTACTTTCTATCACCCGCTAACTTTGGCTATCTGACTACTAAGCGTTCCCTCACCGCCAAACATACATTCCACTAGGACTCAGAAGAATGTGAGGTGGGATGGATATATATCCACACTGCTTGGTAAATACCAGGCTTTTCAGGTATGGCTTGTACGTCCCGCCTCCCACCAGCTCCCTAGGATTCTTTTCTCCATATCAAACGGATAAAGTAAACTCAGGTCTTTCTCAGAAATGAAGGCTGAAGCCAAATGGTTAAACTCAGACCCCTAAGGCTGTGGGCTTTCTGTCTCAATTTTCATACCAGATAGTGTAAAGAAGGAAAAGGCACTGCGACTGATTGTGATGCTGAGGAAGTTACTCTGCTGATTGTCATCTACCACCATTCTCTGAAATGCGGCCCTACCGGCCATTGTTCGTCTAGTTCCAATTTCACCCTGCGAGGCTCTCATTTCTTCCCGACTAGTGTATTCTGAGTGCTTTCCCGGCAGAGCTGGACTGTTCTGCTTTGCAAAAGCCACACGGTGTCCTGTCTGTCCACACATCTTTAGGACACAGATGATGAAAAGGAGAACACACACTCACCTAGTCCGTCGACCAGACAAATAAATACACTGTGACCATCAACGAGAAGGACAGGTATCAAAGGCGCATGACCTACAAGTGGTTAGTTCAGAAAGAGGCGGCGAAGGAAGCTGATACACAGTCCTCTTCAGTCTGACCTTCTCTTGAGAATCTGATCATTTCCAAGGAAGCTGAAGGTTGCTTCCATGGAACACACGGCTGCCATCACAGCAGTTGGTTAATTGTGAGGAACCAACAAGATGGCAAGCATGTCTCGATTTAGTGGAAACCGGTCTTTGCCTGAACTTTACATGGGATCACGAGCTGGACTTTCCTCCCTAGACCATTCCAGGATTTGATGCTGTGCCTGCAGATGACATCCTTCCTCTTCTCATGTCAGTATCCTGGGATGCCTGAAAGGAAGTGGTCCCAACTCATATCCATCTAAGTTGCGTTTTATAATGAGATTTTCACAAACCCAATGTATGCATACCACTGCTAATTCCTCTTTGCTGAAAAAGACGTCGGAGTGAATGCAACCGTGTGCAGTTAAGAATGTACACAAATATTTAGGCACTACTGATCCCTGGAGTGCCTGTCACTTCCCTTCCTTATTTTCTTTCTGTCGTGCACTGCCCCAGAAGACAGCAGTGGCCTCCTAGCTCAGCTCCCTCATAACAGATGCCATTCTTTCCTGCTCCATAGTTGTTTCTCTAAAGCATCACATGAAACAAGCCATATTCATGCTGTATTACTACAGAATGAATTCTTGACAAACAGATACAGATTCAAGCCACTCTGAAGTCCCATCCAAATCTAGCCACTGGTAGACACTATAGCATCTCTATCTCTCTTACCTTTTTTTTTTTTTTTTTTTTTTCTTTTTAAGTGAGTACCAGTTACACTGGCTCCACTGCCGTTTCATAAACAGGAAAACCAAGCACTCGTCTCAGAATCTTTGTGTCTGTTGTTTCCTGTGCTTAGGACACACTTCCCCTTGGAAATCTCACTTCATCTGGGCTTTTCCCCAAAGCCCACCTCTTCAAACCACCCCATCAACATAAAACAGACTTTGCCACTTTCTATCTCAGTCCTTATTAGTATGTGGTAGTCCATCCTGGAGCTGCTTTCTTGTGTGTTTACTGCCATTCCTCCGGGTAGCTACATGAAGTCTGGGTATGTGTCCTTTGCTCATTCTGCATGTTAATTGTCTGGCATGCGGTAGATGCTTTGTAAATATCCGTGGAATTCATTCTACAAAGAAGGCAACATGCTTGGTGCTAGGAGAGACATGAAAATAGGCAAGACACCGATGCCCACCTGTAAGCAACCCTTCTAATGCAGGAGACTTTCAGTCAGTTAATCAGAAATCTCCCTTTCCCAGTTCATCATCCCAATGTGCAGAACCATTGGCCTCCAGACCATCTTGTTCTGCATGGTAAAACCTATCACAGAGGGTACTGCCTCCCTCCTCTCTCCTTCATTCCCCGTGTTCTGGATCCCTGGCAAAACGGAAGCAACACTGTATCTGACTCTGCGCCTTCAGGACTCAGAGGCTTTGGCACGATTACGTTCCAATCACGCGGCACGAATGAGGGAACACACAAAGCTCCGTGGGAGCACCGAGGAAGGGCGGACCCCTCTGAGGATAACATTTGAACCCTTACACAACGAGGAGCAGCTGCAGGTTGTGAAGGGAAAAGCCACAGGAACCAATCTCTGTTACAGAAAACCGGCCAGCCCTCACAGGAGAGGGGTTCTCTGCAGCCCTGCAGCAGTAAATGATGCAATCACTTCACACTTTGCGTTCCGTCTGGCAGTACTGTGAAGTAAGACACACATTTAGACAATGGGAATTTGTATAGTGAGCACACATTACCTAATTTCCAGTTTATCAATTCCTATTACGCATTCTCTGCCTCCGATTTTTTACTGAAAAGGCTAAAGATCACAAATACAAGTGTTCAAGTATTTAAGTCTAAAACTCAGTCATATTTTGGTAAATGTTCCATAAAATTAATACTGCTCACTATCAAAACTCTAACCCTGCGCAATCTATGAATCAATGATCAATTAATTCTTAGTATCTCTTGCTATTTAAGTTCCAGAATTTGGTTTCTAAGTGTGGATGGTAAGGAATTTATGTAATTGTTTTTCAATAGATGTTGGCTGACAATAGTGACTTTCTGAGAAGGAACAGTTGACATACTTCCTGTACCCTAGTGGAACTGCATAAATCACGTCTGTTACATTTGCAAGAGAGTAGAGCAATCTTTTTTGGAATAAGGGGCGCTCCTATGTTCCCAAGGCTGCTGCCTGCCGATGCATACCATCAGAGAGACATATGTTTCTACTTGTTTCTGTAGTGGTGATGGGTTATGTCAAGCTCTCCTCCCCTTCGGCCCTGCCTCCTGTGGAACTGACAGCATTCATTTGCTAAACAGACAGCTGGAGCTGGAAGCCTTGCTGGTGAGTTGCTGTTAGAGATGCAATGGAGTATACCACGTGGCACCAACCCATTGGAGAGCTGCACAGAGGGGCTGCAGGATTTTCCAAGCTCACTCAGGGACGCTGTGGAAGAACCACGGAGAATTACCGTGTTGGAAATGGCTGGTCCCAGTTATCCTCAGTTATTTGTTTTCTCTTGCCCCTCTGGAACCTCTACCTTAAGGTAAAACCAGGGAAAATAATCATAGGATTACAGGATTGTAGCAATTGTGCAGTCCACTTTCCTGATTCTACAGAGGAAGGAAATGGGACCCAGAAAGAAAAATGAAATGTCCAAAGCTTCACAATATCCAGTTTTCTTTCTGACGCATCCACAGTTTACCTAGAATCCAGTTTTCTTTTCTAATAAATGAAAAGACTGGACTTGATTCAAGGAGGGTCCATCTACACTTTTCTGTTCATTTTTCATCTGGGAAGATCCACAGATAAATTACTGTGATGTAACATAAAATTTCTGCACAAGACAGCAAACTCCCCCAAGAGCCTGGGATGCACCTAGCAATACAAGGGCTTGCTGATGATGCTATGTAGCATTTGCATCCAGGCAGGACTCTCAGTGCCTACCTTCATCTTGCTGAACACAAGACTGAAAGATGCAAACCTTGTGTCCAGCCCAGACTTTCAGAATTCAAACTCCTCGAGTTTGAAAACCAATTGTCTAGAATAGATACTACACATTTATACCTTTTGGCCTAACGTGACCATTCATAAACTTTGCCTGTTCTCTGTGTTTACATTATTTCCACATAGTAATTTGAACCCAATATATTGTGATTTCATCCAGTTTTTCAAGAGAATCCAAAGTTTGTGTTTTACAAGTCCAAGGCAGGAGCTAAGATGTGGCTTCCCTGTATGTGGCATGAGTTCTCCAGTACAAAATCCTCTCACCTCTTAGCCTGGCACCTGCTGGTACTTGGCTTTGTGACCTTTACTCCAATCCAGCCTATATTGGATGGATGTGTTATGCAAGAGACACGCCTTTCTAGCTGAGCCATTTTTTTCCTTCTTTTCTATCTGCCAGATCTCCCAAGAGAAAGCTAACTCTGGCACATACAAATGTAGTTATTAAAGAAAAAAAATCTCAAAGTATGTAGGAAGGTGCTAGATTAAGTAAAGGAAAAAAAGAGTTGAATTTAGAGTTGGGACCTAGATTCAAATTCTGACTCTATTCCATAAAATCTTTGCATTATCTCCTTTGGCCTTAGTTTCCCCATCTCTAAAATGAGAATAACACAGACTTCTCTTATTAGTTTTGCTTAGACAGATATATATATATATATCTCCACCCAAAAAGTACATTGGATGATAAAAAGTCTGCATTAAGAAATCCATGAATGATCACTGTGAACAGCAAGCAGCCAGTTAAACACAGCTTTCTTAGAAGTTTGGATGAGAAACATAGTTTATTTAACCTTGTGGGGTCTGTGAGTTTGCAAATTCTTGGTGTCTTTATGCAGAAACAAACTACAGAGCCTGCACGTTGATAAACATTTGTGTTCTGTGAACTGTGCTCACCTTCTGTAGCATCCAAACTGCCACTCCAAACAGATGCTAGGGCTGAGGGAGGGAGGAAGCCAGGGGCAAAAATAGCACAGGGCTGCATGCATTGAATTAATCTGATGCCCTCCATCCAGATTTAGCTTCATAAATAAGAGAGGATGTTAGGCTAGGGCATATGCTGTTAACTCCTAGCATATACCTGAGGGGATGACTGAGTGTGTGAGCGTTTCCAAGTTTCCCTCATACCCTCCAGAGATTTCCTTGGCCTCCTGCTGAACAACCCTCATGTAAGTGTTCTTCCATTGCAAGCAGAGTGTGGCAGGAAGACGAGGAGTGGCTTTCTCACTGAACTGGCTCATCTCCATGCGCGTCAGATAGCTATATATGAGGCTGTCACGCAGCCTTTTGTTTTTCAAAACATCACGTGGCTCAAGGTCACCATCATTATGGGGTAAATTGGATTTCAACAAACTAAGCGTGTCTAGGTTCCCAGGCTACCGGTGCAGAGGGACAGCTAGGCGGAGATCTCAGTATGTGCGCTCCTTGGCACATTCACACACAGGCAGCTTCCTCCAGGCTCTGGCCATGCCAGCTCTCACTGCAAACCACTCCAGACCCCATTCTGGTATCTTAATGTGAAGTACTTTAAAGACAATCGCTTCTGCTGTCATGAGTTTCCTTGAAAGCAGTGATTACAGGCTGCATCTCAGTGGCTTATCATGATCACAGTAAGAAAATCAGTAGCAGAATGTTGACTTCTTAAATGTCTGCCAGAGGATAGAGGAGCTTTATTCTGGTTCTCCAACCATCGCTAACATGCAAGTAGAGATGACAGCCAATATCTTGCATTTGTCAGTCAACAACGAAGACTGTGTGTAAAATTGGGCCTCTTCTATCCAGTAGTTTATTTAACTGATGACTGCCTCCCTCACTTGCAGGCTGCAGACACATCTACATGGCATGAATGAGAAATCTGGTACCTGCTCCTGTATCCTCTTGGCTTCATCTCTCACCACTATGCCCACCCCCAGGCAGGCAGGCAGGCAGGCCAGCTGTTCTACTTTTCTTCAAACTTGCTCAACCTGTCTCTGGCTTTCTCCAGTCAGGCACTGGAAGCCCCATGATCTACAAAGCTGGATTCACCCACTCAGCTCTTCCCTGATCATCAAATCAAAACCAGCTCTCCTGAAGTCATAATTTAGATAGCACTGTGGTCCTACCACAGACCAGAACCAGGTGTCTGGGTTCAAATTCGGACTCTACTGCTTGTGACCTTGGGGGATTAAGGGATCCTTTGTGCCTCAGTTTCTTCAGCATTCCTGAGGTCAAGAGAAGGACACCAGCTGCTCTGTGCATCAAAGGCACTGACATGTGTGACCCACTGAGAAGGAAGCCTGCTGCACATCAGTGCCAAATGGCCAATTCCACCTATAGCGTCACTGAAAATACTGCAGTTCCTGACTGGTTATCTTCTCTGAGCAGCATTCAAGGGAACAGAGGGGGTACCTTGTAAGTTCTAGCATAATTTTTTATCACCAGCTTCTCCCATTAGGGCCACTGCCTGATGCAAAACGGAATGAATAATGAATGCCCACATGGTGCTTTTGAGGCAAGATAGCAGCTTCTTACTTCTTTCTACTTCCCATTTGCAAAAAGTCTATCTCCATGTGTCCTATTATCTGTCTCTTATTTTGCTCTTTAAATTACTGAGTTTCTCATATAAGAGAAGTCATGCAATATTTAACTTTTGGGGGGGGTAATGGGGATCGAACTCAGGACTTTGAGCATTGAGCTAAATCCCCCGACCCAATATTTAACCTTTTGTGTCTGATTTATTTCACTTAACATTAAGATGTGTTATGCACATGTATCAACTGCTTACAATGACTAACTGTGATGTACTGTAAACATGTACTAACAAAAATAAAAAATAAAATTTAAAAACTACAGCAGCTTCTATGAAACCAGCATTAGCCAACTAAATGAAACAGTCATCAGGTGGACAATCAGGGATATGACAATAACAAATAAAAATGAGTAGTCCAATCTTTGTAGTATCTAGTTCCACAAATGGTATATAATCTAAGTGAGGGATCTGGTTTGGCTTTGTTACCATTTTCTTGTTTTCTGTTTTTTGTCTTTTTGCCAGGGAGCGGTAGTCTGGAAAACTTTCATGACAGAATACAACTGTCAGATTAGTTCATTCAACAAATGCTAAATATTTATAATGGGCTAAACATTGACCAAGGCCCTGGGTATTAAGGGATGAGCCCTTAGGCCATTGCCCTGAGGGTGCCTGGTTTCTGACCATGGAGATCAAGGGCTACACAGACATTATGAGACAGCCCCCTTCTGAAAGAACCCCATGACCCAGCAGCTTGGAGACCAGTGAAGGGAGACTAACACACTCTTGGATTTTTACAGGAGGGCATATCCAAGATCAGCCTTTACAGAACCAGGTAGCTGAGGAGGGGTAGGGGGAGGAGGAGCCCCAGGTGAGGGTACCAAGGTGATGGGGGAGGAGCTCTGTGGCCTGCAGCTGTTTGACTTTGTCAAGAGTAGAATGCATGTGTGCCCCAGCATGCACACACTCCTGGGAATGGAGTGAGGAGATTCTTTAGCAGCCCTAAACATTAAAAAGACCACACATGCCCACATGTGATTTAAAGTAAAAACATTAGCAAAAATTACATTTAGCTGACACTGAAAGAGACAGACTCTTACAAATGAGCACAAAGGACACAAATGCTGCTGTGTTCATTAAAGTTGAGAGCTTTGAGCTTTGTATTGAGAAAATTGTAGACTTGTTGTAGATTTTAAAAAGGGAGAAGGCAGTAGCTGTGCTGTGGGGGGTGAATTTAGAGGATGAAAAACAATAGCCCTTTAGGAGCTATTGAGAGGGTTTCTGTAAGTGACAACTACAACGATAGTAAAGATGGAGTAAATAAATAGAAGTAAGAGACAGCTCTACAAGGGCCTGCTAGTAACAGAAGAGAATCTAAGGAAAGTACTCAGATCTCTCCTATAGGCGATTGCTCACAGAAGGCATCTTTGGTCTGGTGTTAGATCACAGCGAAGGGTCACTCAACCCTCCCGGCTTCATCCTATGAGGTCTGCAGTCTGCCCTGTCCAATATCGAAGCCACTGCTCAAACTGGCTCTCTTACTTTTCTAGTTGCTGAGACAAAATAACCAACACACAAAGTTAAAGGAAGAAAGCTATATTTGGCTTACAGTTTGTAGAGGTTTTAGTCAATAGTTGGCTGGCTCCGAGGCAGGGAGGCATGGCAGAGGGGCATCACAGAGGAGAAACAGTTCATGGAGGGCAGAAGCAGCAAAGTAGCAAAGACGCAGCAAGCAACTACATCGGCCCTCTTTCTGTCCCTTATTTCTATCCAGGCTACCTACCCTTAGGGTGCATAGCACTCACACCCAGGGAAGGGCACCCTTAACCCTGGCATCAGACCATAAATCAATGCCAGTATCATATCCTTAATCCCAGCACCACATATACCAGGTCTAGCTACCCCCATAAAGCTCTACCTACTACTGCATGAAGCTCTGGGGGGCCATTTAGAGAGAATTTACCGGAAAACGCCACACTAGGCTATCACCAACTACATTAGATGATGCCACTACACATCATGCCTCCATCTTTCTATCAATTCTATCCAATAATCCAATGACTCCACATATTCATATTTTCTCTCCCTTTTTAATCTAAAGATCAAGCCACTTCTGGAACCCAGAATCTCTGTCCACTTACAAGTAGAAATTAAATGCATGTATGTTTTGGAAGAGAAACGTGACAGATTTAGATACCAAGTTCTAGCTGGAGATGTTGCTAAGTGGCACAGTGCCTGCTTGTCAAGTTTGAGACCCTGGGTTTGATTCCCAGTACAAAAAGAGAAAGAGAAAGAGAAAGAGAAAGAGAAAGAGAAAGAAAGAGAAAGAGAAAGAGAAAGAGAAAGAGAAAGAGAAAGAGAAAGAGAAAGAGAAAGAGAAAGAGAAAGAGAAAGAGAAAGAGAAAGAGAAAGAGAAAGAGAAAGAGAAAGAGAAAGAGAAAGAGAAAGAGAAAGAGAAAGAGAAAGAGAAAGAGAAAGAGAAAGAGAAAGAGAAAGAGAGAGAGAAAGAGAAAGAGAAAGAGAAAGAGAAAGAGAAAGAGAAAGAGAAAGAGAAAGAGAGAGAGAAAGAGAGAGAGAGAGAGAGAGAGAGAGAGAGAGAGAGAGAGAGAGAGAGAGAGAAAGAAAGAGAAAGGAAAAGGAAAAGGAAAAGGAAAAGAAAGGAAAGGAACGGAATGGAACGGAACCAAGCTCTCATAATTTCTCAGTGCTGTATAAGATTAAAAGAGGCTGGTGACAAAGAGGCTAGTGACAAGCGAGGTGGGACACAGTAATGTCAATAGGAAGCAACTGTTGGAGTGCTTCCAATATAGTACCACCAGGAAGTTTATGAACAAGATATATAGTATTCTGGGATTATAAATAATGAGATTATGTAAAAATAATAACAATAACAACAACAACTGTATTTGGTTTCAAGTTGAATGGAAAGACAAGGTACTGTTTTGCAGGCAAGAGGACTCTGGAGCTCATTTCAGAACAACTAATACTTCACTTTCTGGGTTTACAAAGAGCTTCATGAAAGAATTCCTTGGAATTCCATGGGAAGAGAAGTTTGTTTGGCAAATTAGAGGTGCCCCACTCTGAAAAATATAACACATATTATGATTAACTAGATACCCCCCCAAAAAAAAGGAGCAGCAGAAAAGGAGGGAAAAAAGGAGGAAGAGGAGGAGGAGAAACAGGAGGAGGCGAGGAGGAATTCCATTGATTACCTACATTCACAGATAGTGTCACCTTAAAGATGCCCGGAATTATAGAGAAAATTGAACAAAATAATGAAAATTATTCAGTCAAACTGTTTACCATGTATTACATGCCAGACACAATGGTAATGTCACGGGAAGAAGACAGCCAAAGACAAGAGAGGTCATTCCTTCCTTACTCAGAACCCTTGGCTCAGGTCCAGTTTAGAGTGACACATGAAGCTCTCACCATGATCTACCTGGGGCGTCATGCAAATTTCATGATTGGCATGATATGAATTCACCCCTTCTTCTTTGACTTCATTTCCTAATGCTTGTTCCTCATTAACTGAGCACCACCTACACTGGCCTGATGACTGGTCCCAAAAGACGCCAGGTGCGATGTCCCATGTGGGCCTAAGTTCTGCTCCTACTGGGTAGAAACTTTCCCCACTTGGTTTTCAGCCCCATTTCCCCCTGCCCAGGTGGCGCTCTCAGAACCTCCCTGAACACCCAGCATGAAATTCCCACTTCCCACACCTCACCCCTGCTCTACTTTCCTTCATAACCCTGTGTACAAACACCTGTGCTCATGGCTCGTGCCCCTCCCCTAGAGCATGGGCTCCCAGAGGTAGGCACCTCCGTCCACTTGCTATTGAATCCCTAAGTCCAGGCCTAGAATGGGCATCATGACAACAGGCTGAGTAAATGAGTGCCACTGTTTTGATGGAATTTATATTCCAGATGGTAGATCCCTGTGCAAAAGTACCAGGTACCAAAATTATACCCTTCTGGTACAATAATAATATGGTACTTCATTTACTAGTAAGTCTAACTAGCATTACTTTGGAGGCACAGACCCAGGTATCAAATCCTTGTTTATGTTGACTCGATGAATGGGCTGGCAGAGGGGATGTTTAGATGGTACAGAAAGCTCATAGTATCTAAAAGAGCTGGTAGTTGCTAAAGGAAAAAAAAAATGAACTCAAATCAATGGGTACCAACAAAGGTATAATGGGTTGATCACAATTTTGCCAAAAGTCAGCCACATTTTGATGGATCTTATTCAAAGTTCTTAAAATCTAAGAGAGTTCCCAGGAACCACCTGGCCACCATGGAGGATGCAGCTTGCTCAAGGTAGTACAGTAGCTGCACTCTGCCCATAACCTGATGTCCAACCTTCCTGTCCAGTTCAGTGCAGTCATTACTGGGCTACACGCCTAATGCCAAGCTCTAAAAATGAGAGGCTGCCTGGGGTGTGCAGTCACCCAAAATGGGACCCAGGCAGGCTTGAGCCATCAAGGATGAGGCTGTTTGCACTGAGATTCAGTAGTCCAGTGGACAGTGCTCTCGACTCTGTAACCCAGCCCTTGTGGTTGGCACATTTACAGGGTCCCTCAAAATTCTTCTCATCACCTGCTTGATGGGATGGTCTAGGTCATAACAGCATGTGAATGGATTAAGTGCCCTTAAAAAAGTGGCCGTAGGGAGCTGCCCTTCCACAAGGGCACAGCCAGAAGTTAGCAGTCTGCAAGCCGGAAGAGGGTGCTCTCTATAACCTGACCACTGATCACATCAGTGCCTTGAACTGTTTTAGTTCTAGCCTCCAGCACAATAAGAAATGAAGTTCTACTGTTGATAAGCTTCTCAGCTCATGGCATTTTGTTAGAGCAGCCCAACAGACTGAGAAGTACCAGCCCACTAAAACACCTCCATGGGCCAAGCCTATTATAATCTAGTGGCCTCTGATGTGACTCTTGCTCCAGACCTAATCTTTCTTTAAATATTGGCCGTCTAATGTAAGCTGCACATGGGGATCATGTCCACCCCACAGAATTCACTCATCCCCGGTTTGCACCATTTTCAATTGGTCCTGACCAGGGCCCACCACATGGCTGCAGAGACATTTGATTCACGTTAACAGGGATTCACATGATTTATGAGGATTTTGTTTTCCAAGACCATCAACTTCATTATACAGATTTAACCACCGGAATCCATCAGATTTGGTATCATTATGCAATAAAATACATCTTCAGCTGTCATTTGGTGGGGAGAGAATGAGAGCTTAAAGGTCCAAATTCCAAAGGGCTTTTCACTTAGGAAAATGTGGTCCTGTGCATTTAAGTGTGAGCATTTACAGAATACTTATTGCTTTGTGTCTGGAGAACTGCTGAAAATCACAGAATGCGTGAGGAGTTAGACCCAGTTTTAAATCCTGGAAACTAGCTAAGTGATACTTGTGAGGGTACTAAACCCCCCTAAACCTCAGGATTATCATTTAAAAGATGAAAAAGAAAATAACAAAGCTTTATTTTGGGGCTGGTGTGAAGACTGGACAGTACCAAGGACCTGGTACACACACAAATGTCCGTCATTAGCATTATCAGAGAAGAAACGTTTGGGAGAATGTTTGCGGAGAGAGAAAACAGATCTTAGGTATTAGAAACGAGTAACAAGGAATTGATCTGTGTTTAAAAATACCTTAACAAGAGAAAGGGGCAGGGGGAGGCCTATCAGAGAATTAAACAGCATTTGAAATTGCCTTATGAATAAAACAGCATTCCTTTTCAAATTGTGATTTTCAAGGGAATTTTCCAAAAAAAATTTTAGCACAGAAAAGCAGAGAATTCTTAGATTTTTGGAATTTTAGAGCATGAGAATAAAACCTGTAGCTGAATGACATAGAATTAGCATTTTAATTCTTCTTAAATCAGTCGTTACAAAACTCAAAGTACCATCTTCTCTCAACATCATTTTATGAATAAAAGACTAGGACATTTTATCAACAAAAGAACAGGTCTCCGGAAACACTAGCATATGTTGTATGCATGCACATCTGTCCACATACATGTACGTACACACACTTAGGACATCTGAGTGTTCATTTCTTCTGGTTCTCCTTCACTGAATAGCTCTAATTCAGCAGGTGAGGGCTGGTCCCCCAGCATCTGTGCTTCCCTAGGATCCCCAGGTGAGCTCACCCCGCTTTCTCACACTATGACAAGCAGCAAAGCTATCAGACAACAGAATCCTCTACACATCTGCCACTAACCCATGTTCCTTCTATATCTATCTGGGCTCCCAACAGGCAGAAAATCACACGCATGCGAAAACAGTGGCGATAGAGGGTATGGGTGATCCTCCCTTGCCACAGAGCTTCACAGCAATCTTATCTCTGGCCTAAGTAGATCTGAGGCAGGCAGAGGGAGCCTCTACATCAGAAGAGATCTAAGGTGGCCCAGGGAGATTCACCTTCAGAGAAAACAGAAGCTGTGCCTAGCATACGACTTCCTTGTGAACCAAGCAGAAGTTAGCACATGTGCCGCGAGCCTAGTGAGAAAGGTGGGGGTGGGGGTATCTGTGGGAAGGCCGAAGTTGCGGACAGTCCAGTCCCAGGGGTCTGACTCCTGCAGCCTCCCCAAAACCCTCAGCTGCCCACTCAGTGTGGCTCCATCTTACCAGCCTCCTTGGTTCCAAAGGCAGCCATACTTCCTTCTACAGGGCATCTGCAAGAGCCACTTCACCTAGCTAAGGTATCTTTCAGTACCTTGCAGCTTGGTCATTAGAGCGTCTCCACACAGGTCCCTCGGCACTGGGCACCTTTCCATAGCTGTAACTGTGCATCGCCATGATTAATGCAATAGCCAGCCCGAGGAGGTTGGGAGCTGTGCCTTCCGGAAGGGTAAGCCATCTGCATTACTGTTTAAAAATCAATAATGAAGCAAAGGGACGGAGAGTGACAAGAGGACTTTGTGGACTCTGGAACTGGAAAAGCCTTTTAGATCCACTATAGAGAATAGGAGCACAAATGATAACTGTTATTACTGCTACTCTACCACTACCAGTAACATTAGCACCGTGGTTACCTTACTCGTACTTCAGTTTCAGAAGCATTTACTGTGATGCGCCAGGCATGCTGCCAAGCTGCTTAACCTCATTTGGCTCTCTTAACAAGACTGCAGCAAAGGGGAAATCCCATTAATATCTTATAGACAAGGAAACCATGCCTCAAAAGAAGTTAAAGAACACATCCAAGGCCACCCAGCCAGTATGGCAAAAGCAGAGTTTTCACCAGCCATAGACTATCAAGGTCTAGCACTGAGCCACAATAATCTGTAACTCTCTGCCACCCTCGAGCTCAACTTTTACCTAGAATTAAAGTATGTTGAAACTCTAGACATTCCATTTGGGTAAATAAAGCTATTGCCACTTGACAGGGAGGGAAGCCAAGAGGTTAATCAACTTACTATGTTTGCCATTAAGGGAAATGTGAAATATCAGCAGAAAAAATATCAATATGGCTTCAAAATGCTGTAAATTAAAAACAGATCACAGCCTTTCTACAAAAATATGACTACACTTCAGCATCAAGTCATTTAAAAAGTAACCATTTCCAGACACCATATGGGTGGGTTATGAACCAGTTTCACATGATTAGTATAAATTTTGAAGGAAGTTGTTACCAGAACCACAAGGTTGAAAAATCATTTCAGACCAAAACCGCAAGAAATTCTTGAAGGTAAAAATCTTAATCGAAAAACAAATGCTGAAGGTAAAACAATTGGTCAGGAGAAAACCTGCAAAGAGGAAGTTCTAAATTCAAGCACACAGGGGAAATCAAGATTCCAAGAACTCCCATAAAACATGCAGATTGGTTTATTTTGTAAACCAAAGTCATATCAGGTGGACCCCAACAACACAGTTTTCAGAGGTGCACATTAAAGGGTTTCCCAGCTTTGTTCATGAAACATGTGCCAACCTGTCTTGCTTTTAAGATACTCATATAGTTCC
Source organism: Fukomys damarensis (assembly GCF_012274545.1). NCBI lineage: Eukaryota > Metazoa > Chordata > Mammalia > Rodentia > Bathyergidae > Fukomys > Fukomys damarensis. Next base: position 40,210,134 of record NW_022900944.1, read on the forward strand.
AAATATAGATCCAAATGTGTTATTATTTCTACATGGGGAGTAACAAAGAAAAACAGTTTTAGAATCTGATTTAGACATAGGAACGGAGAAAAATCAACTGTGTGGAAAGGGAGATCCTCCTGTGTGTATTTATTCTTATACAAGCGAAATATATAGAAAAAGGGGAGTCCAAGCTTTATTTTCCTACACACCAATAGGATATGAGACTTTCTGAATGCTGTGCCTATAGTATAAATGTATCTCATTAATTATTCCTCTGCATTTGTTTGCATCTTTATAATCACCCCACAGATATTACATTCAAACAAGTGATGAACTCTGTTCTAAAGAGAATGTTCTTCCTTTTTTTTTTTTTTTT
>NW_022900944.1:40210559-40246912 GCF_012274545.1 Fukomys damarensis
TTTTTTCCTTTTTTTTTTTTTTTTTCCCTTTCCTTTAAGACCAGGTCTTACTAATTTGGGCTTCAACTTGTGATCCTCCTGTCTCAGCTTACCAGTGCTGGGTTTACAAGCATGCACACCCATGCCCATCCAAATGCTCTCCTTTTTGACAAGTTTAATTGATTTACCTTGACAAGATATGTAGACCTTATATAAGTTGGAGTTATTAACATATTGATGTCAATCTGTTCAAGAATTGAATACATTCTCTGACTGTACAAAGTATAAGAAAAGGATTTATGAAAAATAAAACAAAATACAGTACTCATATTTAATGCAGAAGTGGTCGAGCTCATAGAGATGTATTTTTTAACCAACATAAAGCTTACAAAAAAATGTGTACAACTTGCCCACATTAAACATGGGAAGAAAAATTACTTGATATGCAGCTGCATACTTGGTCTAGAAACCTCCAAGAAGCTGGCAGACCTGGGCCTTCACCCTGAGAACTTGGGCATCAGCAAGGAGCATCCACCCTGAGATGAGGCTCCTCTGTCTCCTCCTAAGTGCATTAAGATTGCTCGATTTCCTCACATGTTCTGCCTGGCTCCACGATTTGAAATTGGGACAAAGGATGATATGGGTAAGAAACCAGGAAGTAGTCCCAACAATATCAGGAACCAGGGGGTGGTATATCAACCGTATATCCCAAGGACATGGGGGTTTCCAGAGGACTGTAGTCAAAATGGTCAACTTTAGAAAGGATGGAAAATCTAAGAGCTAAGAGCAAGCACCAGCTCCCCAACACAGGATGTGACAACTTCACTAACAACCTTCCTAAGCTGTTGGGTTTTCAGTCTCTGCATGAGTGACATTTTGGGCTAGATGAGTCTTTGTTAGAGGGGCTGTTGGTGCACTGTTTGAAAGCAAGCATCGTCCCTCGCCTCTACCCACTAGATGCCAGCCTTAGTCCACTTTTCACCTGGAATCAAAGAAACGTTCAGTTTCTACACATTCCAATTGGGTCAGCAAAGCTATTGCCACTCAACAGTGAGAGAAGCCAAGAGGTAGTACAGGGACTTTCAACCCTGAGAGCAAATTTTAAGTCTGGGGTTGAAAGAAAATGTAAACAGCTTTAAAATTCAACTTTCAGTGGAAGACTGTTTATGTGGTTTCTTTTTCCCCCCCGAATATACAAACCCGCATTTGATCAACAGGGATCATTAATCAAGACTAAAAATAGAAAAGATGACATTTTTTCAAAACAAAGAAAGTAAGGCTGGATTAGCACTGTTGTCCCACCTGCCCTCCCTCCCAAGCTTTAACTTTCTACCTCTTTTTGTTCCAAAATTATCCTAATTCTCTATAGTTTTATGAGCTGTCTGGCTCAAGACCAAGAACTCCAGCCATGGCTGAATGCTCTGAATTCTTTAACTCTACATCCCAATTCCTCGTGAGAAATGCCCCACCATGTCACAAGAGTGCTACATCCATCAAGTCTGTATGAAGCAACGAGTAAACAACAATCATGTGCTGACACACTGTTATTAATTATTTTAATATCATTACTATAAATTACAACATATAATAGGTTCTATATGAACTGCCTATTATGTGCCAAATAACTGTTTAAACATCTGTACATACATCAACTCAGTTTCATAGCCATTATAAATAGATAAAACTCAGCCAACTTTATAGTTAAGGCAACTGATACACAAGGAGATCAAGTAACTTATCCAAAGTCATATAAATGGTAAGAGGGAAAGATGAGAATTTATCGTTAAGAAGGCACTGATACCATAAAGAGCTGGAGTGATACATCATACACTTCCATCCAGACTCCTTTTAATCCCTCAGCTAGTTATTAATAATGGTAAGTACTTATGGAGTTTGCTTCGAATCTTATTTAATTCCTACCATGATGTGTAGGTGGGCAGTAGGAAGGTTTGAACAGTTTTCCTCAAAGCACAACTCTATATACTGGCAGAGCAAGGATTTGAAATCAGGATTGTCCATTCTTAGCTGGGTAGGGTGGCGCATGCTTACAATCTCAGAACTCTTAAGAGGATCAAGAATTTGAGGCCAGCCTATGCTACCCTATCTCAAAAATTTTAAAAAGGGGCTAGAGATGTATCTTAGAGGAGATGCCCTAGTTTTAATCACTTGTATCCCCCCAAAAAGACTGTCCATCCTCAGAGCCTGTGATTCTATGCTTCCACCCCACGACATCACACAATGTGAGAGTAAATTAGGCTAGGAAAGGGGGTGGCAGGACCAAGGGAGCAATGTGGCTGAGATGCAAGAGTTCCCTGGCCTCGGAATATCTGGGTCACTTTGCCTGGAATACAGAGCTAAGGTTTGAGCCAGGTCTTACGAACAACATCTGTATGATTTGCCAGTCTCTGCCAGCTTGTTATCATTCAGGGAGACTGAGTCATTCATTTATTCCAAACGTATGGGTGTTTGTGTACATCAGCGACAGCAAGAAGCATCAGACAGTCCTGTAAGTAGTAGAAGAGACAAACAGTAACCAAAGGACCACACAACCAAGTATAAAACGAGTAGTTTGGGAGGAAGAGGCACGATGCTATGAGAAGGTAAAACAAAGGAGCTCATGAATTTAGGTTGGAAAGAAGGCTGGATGGGGAGGGAGGCTTTCTCAGGCAGTGACCTTGGAGTAGAGCTCTGAAGGGCAGCTGTAACTACACTTGGAATAAGCTTTCTTCAGGGCCTGACCACTGAAAGTACTCCAGATGCTAATTCTTACAACCAAAGCATTGGCTTTTGAAGATGACTGTTCCTACAGGAGGAAGTGGAGGAGGAACACAAAATATGAACGAATGAATCAAGAGTTCGAATTAGCGTCTGCATTCCTGCTAAAATAATCATAAAACGCCAACGGGGCCATTGATGTTTATGACCAAAGAGAAGGTGGAGTTTCTAAGGGCAACAAGGAAACTGATCTGGGAGATAATTTCTCAGGGCCATGAAAAAATTAGGTTATGGAAGAAATGGATTTTGAGTGTGAAGTCACTTCCACTATATTCAATTTTCATATGGACCCAGGACTTTTCTAAAAGTTAATGACAAAACTGATAGTAATATAATTATAAGCAAAGAAGAAATAGAAGATTCACTGTAACCTCTATGTGGCTAAATACCACTTTTTAAACACTGGAAATAAGAAAGAAACATGCTTTGACTCTCAAATACACAGTAGGTGGGGTGGTCAGCGATGCTGGAGGGTGTTTGATGTGTTTGTACAATGAAAGGCTCTTGCCTCCCAAAGGCCAGTTGAGGTCATTATGTCCATCTACTTTCCTGATGTATTTTGCATGCGGTTCACTCTGTGATCCTTTGCATCCTATGTGACTGATTCTAAGCCAAGATCTGAAGCTGCAAAGATGATCAGTACTCATCTCTTTCCTCAAGGAGTCACCTGTCCAGCGGGGGAGAGGGCTTAGTAAAGAACTGCAAAGCAGCTAGATGACGAGGGTAAACCCCAAGAGCTCAGAGCAGGAGCCCTTAACTCACCCGGGGTGTATCAGAGATTTTTTTAAACCAAAAATGATGTTTGAACAGTGTCTTAGTGAAAGAACAAGGCCAGAGTCTCCAGGAAAAAAAAAAATTTTATGTTTTAGTACTGCTGTTACTTTCGCCGCTGGTGAAGAAAAAATTCACAGTGATTTTAGTTAGATCAGGTCTGACTAAAAGTGACATTAAAATCCAGACAAAGAGAGTGTTTGTCTATGGGCAGCATTTGGCCACCCGTGCAGGGGCTGGGACAGAAATCTGGACTCCTCAGTGGCATGTTGACAGCTAAGTGGATTCACATTCGTGTCCAGACAAGCTGCTTTTGGTCAAATGCATCCCAAACTGTTCAATCCTGAATGAAAACCAAACTGAAACAATGGAATTCTTTTCAAGATCCTGAGTACTTGCTCCATCCTGCTTGGCAGAGTAGCTAGCACTGTCCAGTCAGGAGCCTGTCAGGCACAGCTCTGATTTCAATCTCTAAAAGAACAGATTTATTTTAATGCTCAGACTGTAGTCAGGCTTCAGTTCTATTTAATGTTGAACAAACTACAAAATGAATCCTTTCAGTGTCTTAAGTATGTAAGATTTATGTTTTTCATAAACAAGAAAAAAGCATTTTACCTATGAGGTGTGATATAAAATGTGGTGAACATTTACATTTTTTATAAAAATGTAATATAACAAAAGGCACAATTCCCTTCAAAATACCCCCCCCTCACTTCAAATCACTTATCCCATCACTCTGTCACGCTCTGAAGCAGTGCTGGAAATCCTCTCGCCTTAGTGTCTTTAGTTGTGCAGTTGTGGAAGCCACGGTGCCCTGAACGGATTCCAAATGTTTCCCTTTCGTGATCAGTTTGAGGTTGGAGAGGACCCAGCCTCCACACAGTGTCACATCCAGTGAATAAGGCAGGTGAGGACACCACATTTTTACAAGCTTGTCTTCCCATTGAATGGCCCTTGGCAGCAGGACCCACTGTACACACGGCAGGTCACATCTCATAAAGGTACTCAAGAAAGAGGTCTTCCAGAACTGCTCCAGAAAGTGGTGAGGAGGATGGGATAAGTGTGCTTGAAGAAAAGGGGAGTATTTTGAGAGGGATTCATGGCAATGTGCCTTTCAAGTGTAATAAAGTACATTTCTTATTTATACATTTTAGTTAAACACACACCATACATTTTACTTTTTTGGTACCAGGGATTGAAGTCGGGTCCTTGCGCTTGCAAGGCAGGCCACCGAACCACTGAGCTAAATTCCCCGCCTACACCATATATTTTAACTAGCCCTGTACATAGGTTATTCCCTTGTGCCGCATTAGATGAGAGAGCTTGAGTGATGAACTTCTGTGTTAATATGCCAGAGCTGCTTGTAACAAAATACTACAGACTGGTGGCATGACTCTCTCGCAGTTCTGGAGGCTGGGGCCCAACGTTAAGGTGTCAGCTCCCTTGCTCCCTCCTAGCTCACAGAAGGCCACCTTCCCACTTTGTCCTCACTGTGGAGGAAGAAGTCCTGGGTGTCTCCCTCTTGTCTTGTCCTATAAGCTGGGCACCAGTCCTGTCAGATCAGGGACTCTCTCTTATTGACCTCAATTCACCTTTATTACCCCATATCCAAATATAGTCACTTCAGCAGTTGGTGGAGACAGAATGTTCAGCAGTTGGTGGAGACAGAATGTTCAGTCCAGAACACTTTTCTTAATTTCTTCTTCTATGCAATGGTGGTGATAACAGAATTTCTATACTGTGGCTATCAGGCTTAGATAAGAAACAAAGTAAAACACTTAGAATATATTTGAAAAATAAGCAGATGCTATTTCATCATTTCAAAGTCAGTTTAACATATATACTTAAAATCTTCGGTCTCTAAGAAAAATATTTTTAAATATCCAAGACACATGTGGAAGGACTTCTGACCTCACACAGGAATTACACTCTTACACTCAATTATTATTATTATGCAACTCTATATTTTATAAAAATAAATTGTCATTAAGTATACAATGATTATTGATTACTCTTCTTTATCAATAGTAGTGTGGTTTCTTTGTCTTTCAGTTGCTGGCAGAGCCAACCATGAAATTTGTGTGATCTATATACTTACATTAGCAGTTCTCAATCCTGCCAAGTTTAAATTTTCCCTCTTTTCTATTGTCTTTGATAAAGTAATCAAAACTATCTTATATTAGACTTTACTTTTTGTTCTGAATAACAAGATAAGCTTCATAGCCCTCTCCAAATTCTGTTTGAAGATATTAGCTATCAAGACATCCAGGACCAAGAAAAGCCAAGATTCCAGAGGGAAGGGAAATGATAAGAAGTGATCTTTCACATTTTCCCCTGGAGGCCTTCTATGAGAAGGGCTGAACAAACTAGGTTGAAGCAATTGCTCAGAGAAAGAACCCTAAGCATAACTTTCTGCTGATCAAAGAGACTGGGAATACGGAAACTTGTGCTTCAGGGGTCACAAAATATCCAGGATTTGAAGAGACAAAATAACACGAAAATGTTCTGAAGTGGAGTGCTTCATAAGTGACACTGGTTCAGAGAAACCTGGCAGGAAACACCAATCCAAAGTTTGAGGGAACCAATTCAATGTCTTCACACTATGATGAGGGGATTAAAAAGAAAATTGAGCTCAGTAGCCACACAAAGAGGAAAATGGGTAAACATTTCAGGCCTTCAGTTGGGGCATCCTAGGAGTACATCTTAGGGGCAAGGGAAAATCCTAAGCAAATCAGTGGTTACAAATATTGAAGTTCGCCTTAAAATAGCTAAGAGGATAACATGGTCAATTTAGTAGATTCACTGCATCAATAAGCTAAAAAATCATCTAGCATCTCTATACTTTTTCATATGTAACATTTATTGTTTAATCAAAATCAAAAGGCATAGTTAAAAAAATAGGTCTCACAAGAAAAAAAAAATGAAACCTCAAAGTGATGCACAGGTGATAAAAATATTTGTGTTATTAGCCACAAATGTGAAATTAACTGATAGTGAAAAAAAGTAGCAAATGAGAAATTTTACTAGATATCATCATTGATTTTAAAAATCAAATTTTAGAACTGAAGTTATAATCATCAAAACTAAGATATCAATAGGTGGGTTTATCAAAAATTCAGACACCATTGAAGGGAGGATTGTTTTAGAAAACAGATCAGCAGAAAATGTGTATTTTATGTGCTCTAGGTTACTTACAATGTAAGTAATTGGATCTCAGAAGAGACTAAAACAACACAAGGCAGATGTAATTATCTAAAAAGTTACTGATTAAGAATTTTCTAAAACTGGTAAAAACTATGAACCACATACAAAAGATGCATTGAAAATCCTGAGAAATTTAAACAAAAAAGAAAAATTAAGTGTATACTAGCAGTATTGCTACAAACCAAAGAGTTTTATAAAAAGCCTAACACCATCAAGAGGAAAAATCATCATAATCATCATGAAGACAGGGTCTCACTAAGTCACTAAGCTGCCCAGGCTGGGCTAGAACTTGCAATAGTCCTTATTACCATAAAAGAACAGCAACAACAAGGGCCAGGGATTTCGCTCAGTGGTTCCAGAGGCTGCCTGCCAAACATAAGGTCTGGAGTTCAAAATCCAACACCAAAAAAAAAAAAAAAAGCAACAATGCCAAAGGGCTGATAGAAACAACAGAAGCCAGAAAATAAAAATTAACATCTTTAAGGATCTGAAACAAAATAAAGGCCAATCTACAATTTTAAATCCAATGAAGATTTTGTATGTCAAACAGAGTTAATTTACCAAGAAGATATCATAGTTTTAAATCTGGGTAGTCCCGTAATGGGACATCAGTATACATGAAGTAATACAGACAAAATTAAATCTAAAAAGACAAATTCTCAATCATAGTGGAAGACTGTAATAAGAACAAATTTGATCTAAACACAATTAACATGTTGGACAAAAACTGATGTGTAAAACACTACATACTTATGGGTTCATATTTATTTCATGTACACTGGAACATTTATCTTTTTTTGAGTATTGGGGATTGAACCCAGGGATTTGAACATGTCAGGCAACTGCTCTACCATTCAGCCACAATCCAACCCTGGAACACTTACTAAAAAAACTGACTACAACCTAGATCATAAAACAATATTTGGAAAGATTGAAACACCTATTGGAAAGATGTTCTTTCACATGTGAAATTAAGCTAGAAATTATAAATAGCTAACAAGACAGTTGATATTCCCAAATGTTTGAAAATGAAGCAATTACTTCTAATCCTTGAGTTAAAATAAAAATTCTATGGAAAATTATAGCACATTTTACATAAATGGAATGGCAACAGTTGACATATTAGTTAGTGACATGCTGCTAAAGCCATGACAACTGAAAACAGTTTCAAGGCACATATTAGAAAATTTCAAAAGCTTGAAAAATCTAAGATCTGGGAATCTATGTAAAAATAAACAAGAGAAATACTGTACTAAGCCCAAGGAAAGCAGTGAGAAAAATCCCCCACATTCTAAAATTTGCTTTATGAAGAAAGCCAAACTTCAATACTCAAAGCTGACAAGGATGTAACAAGAGAATAAAATTATAGCCCAACTCTTTGCTTTTACAAACATACATGGGAAATCCTAAACAGATATTTACAAACCAAGTCTAGCAATGCCTAAAAGTGATAATATATCCTGACCAAGTAAAATTTATTCCAAATGCAATGTTGGCTTAACATTTGAAAAATCATCTGAAGGAAATGCAGACAAGTCATATGATCACAAGACATGCTAAAAATAATATAGATAAAAGATTTTAGAAGTCTACAAAGGTAATAACACTGACAGAGGGTATCTACACAGAAATGTATAGTTAACATTATACCTAATAGTGGAACAGTAAAATACTGCCCCTCAGGCAAGATCAAGAATGAGAGATATTTGTTATCATAAGCTGTAAATGTTATGCATTTAAGGTCCTTGACAGAGCAACAGCAACAAAAACCATAAAGACTGAGAGAGAGGAGGACTGTGATTATTGGAAAAGATGATTTTATATTAAAAATTCCAAGAGTTTATGCATAAATTTTTAAATTGAAAAGTGAAAGGTTTCTAGATAAGTCTATATTTAAAAAACTCAGCTTCCTTTCTAAAGTTCAGTAGCAAGAAAAAAATAGAAAGTGAAATAAATACAATTATTCCATTTTAATTGTCAAAAATGTTATTCAAGAAAAATTTAAAAAGATTGAGCAAGAACCTGTACAGTGAAAACAAGAAAAAAAATTAAAGAAATTAAAGAGTTATACAAATAAGATATACCATGTTCATGGATTGAAAAGCAATACTGTAAAGATTAATTTATAAACTCAATGGAGTTCAATATCCCAGCAGAACTGTGGTTGAAATTTACCAAATGATCTCAAAATGTATATGAAAACAGAAGCACAATACAACTAGATAATCTGGAAGTATGTGGAGTTATACTACTAGATATCAAAATATCTTACAAGACTATGTTACTAATAAGGTCTGATACTAAAGATTCCTCAGACATGAAATAAAGTAGAGGACACAGATGCAAGCCAAAACATACAGCTTCCCCTGAGGGTATCTTCCTATGAGAAAGACAAAACTCCAATGCAGTGCACATGAAAAGGCAGCTGGAAATCCAACTGGGGAAAAGACATCTTAACCTACATTATCACATCATTCAAACAATAAATTTCAAGGGGACTAAATGTGAAGGTAAATAAATAAAATTTCTAGAATTTTACATTAGAAAATATTTTCATGACCTTGGATGGAAGAAAAGGTTTAACACAGGTTGCCAAAGACTGATAAACTAGGAGATATTAAAGTAATATTATTTATCAAAAGAAACCATTCAAAAGGATTAAAAGGCATTCCACAGAATAGAAGAAAATACATTTATCCAAAAAAGGTCCACTATGCAGATAGTCCAATAGCAAAATGTCAAAAACTTAAGACAATTGACAAAAGAGGAAAACCAAATGTCCAATAAACACATGAAAGATTGCTCAACTTGAGTGAAGCACAGAAACACAACATAGTAAACCTGTTCCAAATTACTAAAATGAAAATAAAAGACAACATTATCATGTTAGCAACAACGAGGAGCAAGTGAAGCTCATATACAGCTAGTAGGGAGGTAAACTGGTAGAACCACTTTAGAAAACTATTTGACATTTTTCTCCTGGAACCGAATTGGTAGTGCTTTATGACTCAGAAATTCTATTTCTAATACACCCAAGAGCCATGAGTACAGATTTGAACAAGATCTACAAAAAGAATATTCATATTTATGTATAATCATTATTTATAATTGACCCAAACCAGACCCAGATACATCAAGAAAAGAATGGTGTCTCAGTCACTTCCTCATCAGTGGGACAAGATATCCAACAACTATAACTTGGAGAGGATTATTTGGGCTCTTGGGTTTTGGAGGATTCTGACCCTAGACTGCTGGCTCTGAGACAGGAAGGTCTTGGTGGAAGGATCTTCCAGAGGAAAACTGCTCATGTCTTGGCAGGAAGGAAGCAGAGAGAGAAGGGAAGAAGCAGGGAAGGAGATTCACCTTCTCAGTCTCACCCTGCTGAGACTTCTGACCAGGTCCCACCTCCTAACAGCACATGCAGCTTTGATGTCTTCAGAGGATTAATCCACTGATGAGAATAGTGCCCCCATGGCTCAGCCAGCTCCCAAACCCCACCTCTGCACATGAGGCCATTTAGGGGGACATTCTGGATCTAAACTGTAACACACAGATACATAAACTGTAACTATTTATGCGATAGAATACTTTAGAGAAACAAGAACAAATAACTCTAGTTACATACAATATTGTGAATGGATATCACCAGTGAACAAAAGAAGATAGTCAAACAAGAGTATTCTGCTGATTATGTTTATACAAATTCAAACACTGGCAAAGCTGATCTTCTGCGGTAGGAGTTAGGGCAGTGATTACTTTGTGGAGTGAGGAACTAAGAGAAGGCCTGAGAGGTGTTCCTGGGAGCTGGTAGTAGCCTGTATTTCCAATCTCATGGGTGTGTGCAGCAGAGTGGCTACTCTGCAAAAATTAACTGAGCAGAGTACTCATAACATGTTTGTCTTTCCATACAGGCACTATTTCAACTAATTATTTTTAAAGCAGAATCAGAGCCATTCTTTAGAGGAGAGAAGTGGCGTGCAAGCTTTGAGAAGGGCCCTGTAAATTCTGTGGCACCTTTTAGTCACAAACTTCAGCTTATCGCTGCACTGCCTGAAGCCTGTCCTAAGGAGACAGACACTGGAGAAAGCAGCGGAGATAAGGAACTGCATTAGAGTCAAAAGTAGCATTTAAAGGCGGAGAGGCTGGCTTATTCCACAGAGAGCAACAAAAAACGGTTCTCCTAAACTGATATGACAGGATAAACAGTATCACAGACTTCTGCTCTCAGTAGCTGACTCAACAGGCGAGGCTGACAGATTTACAACAGAGACCTGAATCCTCCAGATAAAAAACCATGTGCTCTGTTTGGGGCTTGACAACCTACCTACCGTAGTATACACTGAAACCCTTAAATCAATAGGTTCACAGCATTTATGGTGAAGCGCTCGGACAACTCTGCTTAGCCCGAGCTCAGCTGAGAGCGGGACTCTCAAGGGCAGGCGTTCACTAACATGGGAGGGCAGAGCACTCCACTTCGGTTCAAATAATGAAAATCTTTCTTGTGCTTTTTTTGGGTAAAGAAAAAGAATGGCACAAGTGCATAGAGTCATGCGTAATCTTTAAGACCCATCAGTGGGAGAAAAGGCTTGCTATCCAATGATGCCACACCTTCTGCTATCATGAATCTCATCAAGATTCTCAGGATCTGTTTCATCAAATCTGAGCAGCTCACACAGTACCACTTTCTCCAGGAGCAATTACCCAAACCATTTTATATATCCCCAAAATGCAGATGCTTTATAATCGTCTCAAACCATTTTGACTAAAAACTGTTACTAACGTACATCCACCCATCTGAACCACAACACACTGTGTAACCTGGCTCAGTGAACGCACATATGTATACACCACACTATTAAATGTCAAAACACTTGCCCTTTCAAGTATTACATAATCAGTTATTATCCAGTGTATTTTATGTTTCTTTGTAAAATGTCCTAACTGCTGTTGACCCTAACTGACTGCCTTGATTTATGAACCTCTGTTTGTGATCCACCATTTGAAAAGGAAATTTTCTATAAAGAATCAAAATATTTTGAAAGGTGTGAGGCAGGCTACCTTTTTAAAATTACTATTTCAATAACTTCGGAGCATGAGAATCCTCTAGGGTTTTTAAAGTGTACATTCCAGAAGTCCCATCCCAAAAGATTATGATTCAGTGGATCCAGGATGAGGCCTATGCAGGTACATGGAACATGACTGCAGGTAAAATCCATCTCTAATGCCATCCTTTATTTTCAGATGAAGAAACTGAGGCCTATGCCTAGGTCTCAAGTCTCTTAGTCCTGACTCCATCTTGGCAGGCAACCAATGATCTTTCCCTGTCAAGAAAGCGATGCTTCATAGACAGCAAAACCAAGCATGACCAAGGAGGAAGAGTAACTATTAACCTCACAGGCACCACTTCAGAACTGAGCTAGGACCAAACCCAGCACTGCCTGTGGTTACTAAGAATACCTCCTCCCTTCACTGCATATGGCGACAGAACATATTCAGCACAATAAATCTTTCCCAAGCCTTCTTCTTTTGTTAAAAATCATCAATCCTCCTAGTGTGGCAAACAATAGAATATCCTGGCTTTCAGATACTTCCTGTATAGCTGGCAGTTTTGCAAGCCCACCACATCATTTCAAACTGGCTCGCTTGTTCCAGATGAAGCCCCTACTTCTGCAAACAAACCCCAGGTGCCCACTGACCACCTACTCAGTGATGAACAGGAGAGTGTGTGCGACAGCAAAGATCCATGCTGGTAATGGCTGAAGCCACTGAGTCCCGGGAGCCCCTGGACCACACCAGCCACGCGCCCACCACAGGATCGTCCACTCACCGCCTCTCCCCCTGGGAAGCTCCTCTCTGGCAGTCAGGGCACAGGCTCCCTGACACACATCCCCGATCTCTGCTCACCAGTCAGGTCATCACTGAAATCGCCCCACTAGAAAGACTACAGTGAAGTCGGCCTCAACACTGACTCACTTCCTTGGGACCACGAGGCTTCCCGGATGCTTCCTGATCAGGCCTGATGGATGGTGTTTAATAAATACTCGACGAGTGACTGCATGGACTTGTATTTTTTATATTTAAAATATCTGACTGTGTTAATATCTCATCCCTGTTAAGTCCATTCCCTCGTGATGCTGGCCATCAAATGCAGAAGACAGAAGAGACCATTATTCAAACTAAGTGTAAAGCATGACTCTTATGTTATTTTTTTTCTCATTGAGTTTATTGGTACATTTTAGGTATACAGTACAGTTACATTCATCATTGGGATCTTGTACCTTTACATGACAGGTCTTGGTTCTCATTTTTTCCCCATTCCCCTGCCCTCCCTTCACCCCCTCCTCCTTTCCCTATTTACAAAAACTTTATTTCCATTTTTTTCTTTTCTCATATTTTTTTCTTTTCCCTTATTTCCTTTCCCCTACCCTTCCCACTTCCCCTACACCTTTAGCCCTTTTCTTCCTATTTCACATTGTCAATTATACCATTAGGATCTTACGTACTGTTATAGTTTTTCACATTAGAGTAACTATTTGGTATATATACATGTGTGATTTATTAATTTCACTTAGGAGTATATCCTCAATATGTATCTGTTTCCCTACGAATGACTCTAATGTCTCATTCTTTATGGCTGAGTAGTATTCCACTTGACTGCTATGTTATAAAAGAAGAGGTGGGAAGCCAACTTCGCTAAAGAATAGCAAAAAGACCCACGACGGTTAATTTAATTTGATGTGTCAGCTTGACGGGGCCAGAGGGTGCCCAGACATTTAAGATTACTCTAGGTGTGTCTGTGAAGGCGTTTCCGGATGAAATTCATCTGGAATTGGTAGCTGCAGTGAAGCAGATGTCCTTCCCCATGTGTGTGGGCCTCATCCAATCCTCTGGAGATCTCACTACAACAAAAAGGGCTGAGCAATGGAGAATTCGCTCTCTGCCTGTGTTTGTGTGTGCACACCTGTCTTTTGCTGCCTTCTGACTCAGACTGGAGCTCACAGCACTGACTCTCCTAGGTCTACAGCTTGCCAACAACAGGTCTTGGGACTTCTCAGTCTCTAAAATGCATGAGCCAATTCCTCATAATAAATCTCCTTAGACACACACACACACACACACACACACACACACACACACTCACATTTATAAAAAGAAAACTATTGGTTTAGTTTCTCCAGAGAATCCTGGTTAATACGAGCTCAGTCATGCTCAGCCTACCAGCAAGAATAAAAAGAGGAAGGAAGTAGACCCGAAAAGCACCAGTTACCATTTTTCTGGACTGAGAATTCTTTCCAGAGAATTACAGTCTCTTGTTCCTCCCTTCAAGAGTTCCCCAGAAAACTCTGTTTTGGAGGTCTAAGGAAGTCAGGACCAAGCAAAGGGAAATTACACTGGAGTCAAGGTCAGGCCATGCCTATCCAGTGTGGAAGTAGCCACTCGGAGGGGATCACATAGATGACCTCCCAGTGGGTTGATTTCTCCCGACTTTCTGTGGCAGCTGCATGCTCTGGTTAGCAAGGAAAAGTTGTTCAACTATCCACTGGAGCAGAAATACAAGACAACGAAGTGTGGATTCACTAAACATCATTCCAGCTCAGATGTGATGTGCATGTAAATGTCAAATGGCCACTGCTCCGGATTATTTCTGACAATGATCTCTCAATCGGGGGCCATGTATAATTGTGTGACATTAGCTTCCAATTTCCTAACCAGGAATCCTCTTCAAATTATATTTTGCTTTGCTTGCTAAGTATGTTATTTAATGTAACTAAGAAAGTTATTATGAAAACAAACCACAAAGCCAGGACTTAATAAAAGAGTGCTCCATTTAAAGAAAAAAAAAAAGAGTAAAAGTTAAACTAGCAAGTTCAGACTAAATATAATTAGATGAAAATCTGCATATAAGTTCTGAAATTTTTTGAAACATATTCTTTCATTTATCTTCAAGGGAAGTGTTTAATTCAGCCATCTTTAAGTCTGATTTTCATCAACAGAACTGTGTGCAGTTTTCTACCTAATTGTATAATGACCAAGGGCCTCTAAACTAAAATGCCAACCTGTCCACACCAGAGTATTCAACTGAAATCTGCACATTTTTGAAAAGTACTGTTGGGAAAACAAGTAATTTTAGCAAACTAGTCAATGAGAAGGGACTGTCTTTCTCCTGTTGGGACTTCTCTCTACACGTGTCAGCGAACTCCAGGGTGGAAGAAAGACCCCCTCTCCTTTACAGAGCAGGAGCCACTACCCAGTTCTCGAATTGTAGCTGAGCTGAATGTGCCATAAGTGCAAAATGGACGTTAAAGACTGGGGTAAAACATAAAAGCATCTCATGATTTTTGCATTGGTTGTACTTTTAAATAAAAATTTTAACGCTCTGGTTGAGGCAAAATACAATACCAACCTATATTGCACTCATTTCTTTCTTTTGTAATACATCCCCCAGAGGCTTTAAAACTGCACATATTAGCTTGCACTGTGCTTCCATTGCACAGCGTCACGCTAGAGCAAAGAGGAGTCAGAGTCTCACGGATCACCAAAAAAAAAAAAAGAAAGAAAGAAAGAAAGAAAGAAAGAAACAGAAGCTTTCGTAGGGAAAAAATAATTTCTCTTGTCATTATTTCAAAATAAAAAATCCACATGCTAAAATCAGAGTCACTAAAACAAACATCTCCAAAGACACAAATGAGCTGCATACGGAAGCTGAGCAACTGCAATCCACTGATAAGCATTCCTGGTTTATATCACCCCCACATGTCACCCTCCAAATCAAAGCAATCGATTAGAAGCGGTTACCAAGTGTGAAGTCATCCTCTGCGCTGGCCACGAAGGCTCTGTCTGCCGCACCTGCTCACTGACAGGAACACAACGCACTCACTCACAGTCACTGCCTTAAAGCATCCACAGTTGACGCTGACCGACCGAGCCAGAGAGGACTGACACCAACTAATGACTCAGCAAGACAGACAGGGCCCCCACGACACACTGCTAGGCACAGTACCGACAGTGTTCAAAGCTACGGTACTCTGGGCGTGGGGACGAAAGGTGAGGTCCCGCAGTATATGGGCAAACTGCCCACTGCATTCACCTGCTGGCCACTCCACACTCAATGCTTGTTGCACTGTGCTTACCTAGGTCCTCTATGGTACTAGGAGCTCTTTGCAGAAAGTGTCCATAGGTCACTCACTTCTAACATGGTTTGCATTTCTACTTCAGAGAGTGTTATGGTTCATATATTTGAAAGTCTCCAAGAAATTTAGTCAGAGGAAGAGCTGCTTATCAGGACTGTTATTATCCCACTGTCTAGTGGCAAGATGACGGCCAGCAACAGTAGTCTTACATTCCCTTTTCTTTCTACCCCGAGGTTCCCAGAATTTGATTTTATTAGCTCTGATCATGGTATATTTTGTCTCTAAACCAATCACCCCAGTCAAGGATAAATGACCTTCTGATTATCACCACGGAAAATATGCCATCTCCACCCAAACCTGAAGAATTTCCGGGAGCGGTAGGGAGGGCACATCCACAAGGACAGTTGCAATGTTCTTAGCAAAATACTATGGAAATAGATTCTGGTCACTTATAATTTCATTTCTGAAATCCCATAGGAAAGATCTTTTTCCCAATGAACGAATGAGAAACATCACATTCACGATTTATTCCAAACATAGAAATGACTCATCTGTTTCTAAACTGCCAGGATATCATACACATTTAGGTACCAAATTATTTGTGTGTCTATTGCTTGCCAGAGACTGTTCTAGATACTAGAAATGCAGCAGCGAATAGCAGAGATCAAGCCCCAATCCTTCTGGAGCTGGTATTAAAAAGGGAAGGAAGGATATGCAAATCAAGAATGGAGTGATGAATAATATAAAGAAAAATAAAGCCAGGGGAGGGAGTAGGGAGTGTTGGAAGGGTCAGGAAGAACTTTCCGAAGAAACAATGACTCCTGTACAGATAACTGCAGGAAGTGAAGGAGAAACGGGGTAGAATTCTGAGCAAAAGCATTCGAAGTTACTGAAGTAGGAGCCTGAGGGACGCTGAAAGCCAGTTGATGATCTAAAGAGCTGGGACGGGTTCACCGCGGTAGGAGAGTCTGGAAGTTCAGCTGAAGGGGCCAGTTCACGTAGGGCCTTCCTGCAGCCCACGGTGAGAACATCAGCTTCCATGCTCCGCTCAAAGGGAAGCCAAACGTGGGAGAAGACGAAGGTGAAATGGGCTGGCTACTGTAATACAGAGACACAGGACATGCAAGAGAGACATGAGACAGGAAGCCGCGGCAGGAGTCCGGATAAGAGGCCACAGCAGCGGCAGCGGAGGTACAAAGAAATGGTCAGAACTGGGCAGACTTCAGCGGGAGCTGTGAGCATAAAACGTGCACGGACTTGGGCATGAGATTACCTGGGGTTTATCTATCCTCAGGGCAAACATACGTGGTTCACCCATCATGTTAAAAAAATCAGTACTTCCATGCTGCTTTACATCTTCCTTAAGTCTAATGTTAATTTTGACGCACTGTCCTGAAGAGTTTATTCTCGTGACACCGTTAATTCTTACCCTCACACTGAATTAGGAGCAGCATTATCATTTCTGTATTCCCACTGTTTATCAAAATGTTAAGGCACACACGGAGTTAGGGATACATGCTTTGGGGTTGGAAAGGCAGGTGAATGGGTGGACAGGACAAAGGAAGTAGAAAATAATGGAAGAAATGCCAAACAGCTTCTGACAGCTAGGAATCCAGGTTCCAAGCGATTTGGGACTTTGCTTACCTAGAATGTCTACAAAGAGACTGAGTAATTTGGAGGATACTGCAAATTATAAAAATACCAGTGTGTTACGTACTCACTGTTGGCAACTGGGCTTTTTCAAGAAAGGGATGAAAGAGGTTAAACATGAGTAGGCATCTGGTAAACCTAGGCCTATGAGAATTAAGTCCCATGCTTCCCAATTCAGTAGTACAGAGCTTCCCTTCCTCTGTAAGTGCCGTGGATGATTTATAGTGCCCACATGTGTAAATGGCCCAAGGACATGCAGCGGACAGAAATCTCCAATGTACCTTTACAAGTGCTTAGGAAAGAGCAAACACGAAGCACAGAAAACACCTTTTATTGTATTACCAGAACTGCCCACTGCCCCTATTTGTAAGGCCAAGAGAATACACAGGACATTTAACTTTGATCTTAGGTCAACTACACACCCAAAAATAGAATCCACATTTCGAATCTACACTCATATGGTTAGGCCCCCTTCCTCATAAGAACGCAGGGGTGAATTTTATTATAAATATGTCTCTGTTTCTTTAGAGTCCCAGTTATTTTCAGTAGTCTGGGTTGGCATGCTGTGAAATTCAAAAGCAAATACACATCTTTTAAAACACTCCCAGATGGCTTTTCTGCTGCCATCCAATCTAGCCCCAACCCCCACACACCATTCTGACAGTCTCAGCAGCTCAGTTTCTCGGAGTCAGGTACAGTACAGGTTTGAGTATCCCTAAATCCCAAAGCCAAAATGCTCTTCAGTCTTACATTCTGGGATATGGACAGCATTGTGTGCCATCGTTTGGATTTTCTAAGTTAGGAAGACTCTACCAGTAAAGCCTAGGAAAATATTCCCAAATCTCAAAAAGTCACCAATCTGAAAAACTTTTGTTCTTAAGCATTTTGGATACAGGAAATTTAAGCCTATACTGAAATCACTGTTAATGTCCCTGAAATCAACAACGTGTAGAGTCTAGAAAAATCTAACTGGCATAAATGCCTTTTATTGGTGAAGCCAATTTGTGACTGTGGTATATCACTGGTTCTCAGCTGGGGACATTATGCCTTGCAGGGGACACTTGTCTGTGATTGGAGACATTTTTGACTGACACAGTCAGGGTTGCTAAAGGCATCTCACCTGCTCTCTGAGAATTATCCACCCTAACTTATCAATGAAACCCCGGTGCAGAACCCCATATTGAAAATAACAATTTCCAAAGCAATTTTAAATAGTGACTATCTTGCCAAACTTGCTTCTTCTCCTTAGACCTGCTGTCTCACCTGTCCCACAGGTAGGACGTTAGTTAACCAGATAATTCAAGGTGACCAGAAACTGGAAGAGGGAAGGCACTCACCACGTGCTGAGCGCTTGCTCCAGAGTAAGCCCCACAGATGTTGTCTGTATCTGTTTTCTATTGCGATTCTATTCAACAAATCCATCACCCCAAAGGAGCTTTGAAACCTCCTGTTACAAACTCACAGTTTTGCAAGTCTGAAGTGCGAATACGGCAAGACCAAATTCTCTGTGTGGGTTTTTCTGAGGCCAAAGTTCAGGTGTTAGCCAGGCTGGGTCCCTTCACGGAAGCCCTGGAAAAGAATCGACTTCCAAGCGCACTCAGGCTCTGGCAGGATGCATCTCTTTCTGGGAAGAGGACCCAGGCCCATTTCCTTGCTCGCTATTAGTAACAGGCTACTCAGCTCCTTGAAGTTGATCCTTTTCTCGTGATACGGCCCCTTCATATCCAGCACCCACAAGAGAAAATCTTTTGTGGTAAGGCTGTCTAGCTGGGGCCTCTCTGATGTCTGCCTGTGAACCAGACCAGGATTTCAAGGGCTTATGAGAGTATGTCAGACTTTCCTTAAAAAAAAAAAAGAAAAACTTCCTATTTTCAGGCCAACTAACTGGGAGCTTTAATTACCTCTGCAAAATTCTTTCACAGCAGTAGCTAGATCAGCAATGAGTAACTGGGGCCAGGAATATGGGGGCCATGTTAGAATTCTGCCTTCTACATTTTTTTATGCATTATCTCATATAATTTTCACAGCAACCCTTTTGATTTATTGAAAATCTCCACTTTACAGACTAGAAAACTAGATTCTCAGTTCAATTACTTCCCAAAACTGGATGAAAGGTACATGGGAAGTCTCAGTATTATTTTTGCAAGTTCTTTCAGGTCTAAAATTATTGTGAAATACCATGTCAGCCCAATGAGTAACTTCCTCAAGGCCACAGTACCAGTAAGGGAGACACATGTGCTTCTGAAGTTCCATGCACATATTTTTAACATGCCACCCTTCCATTGCAAACTATTGCAAAAGGCATTTCTAAGATGCTAACAGCCTGAAGTCCCTGTACTTATCTAGATTAGAGTTTCTCAAACTTGGCTATGCTTTAAAACCTCCTGGGAATTCTTGAAAGAACAGGCGTCTAGGTCCCTTCCTCAGACATTCTGCTTCAACTGGTCTGGGCTGGATCCGAGCATATATACATGTCCAGGTCTTATACAGTACCCTGAGCTACGGATCACTCTACTAGACCAACTTTAGTTACAAATGACAGTGCTAAACTAAGGACGTCATCCTAACCAGAGATTAATACTGTATTTGTTTTATGCACAAAAGGAAACCTAGTACGAGAGAGGAATTCATCCTTCCCAAAGCGTTTTACTAGAAAATAAGGACCACAAAGTCCTAAGATGCAGAGGTATACATTAGTATATTGAAAACTGGCTGCGCATTTAACTAATATTTTCTTTTAATCCCATTTCTGACTTATACAAAATAGACGCAGGCTCAATATTCAATTTGATGGGTACTGAGCTCATTGTTTATCCATAATTGATTAATTTTTGTTTTACTTGCCTCCATGAAGCAAAGTAGGAAAGCAAGATGGTTAATTCTAAATCACAGGGTGATTTAGATCCTAAAACATACTGTGTTACAGAACTCGGTAAGTCGGCCCAGTTAATCTTCTTTTACCAGCTTATCTCAGTCTCTTTCAAGTGGCCATCTCTCAAATAAGGGTGTTCACAAAGCTGACTTTCTTGTAAATTAGTGATGTGCACGATATAATTTATATTATAACGCATGCCCCTTGACTTGGAGTGGTGATAGGGCAGATAAAATACTCCAAAGCCCAGTGGCATAAATAAGCAATCAAAGGAATTCTGCTGGAAATGAAATCCTCAGCTACATCAAAGCAATCCCTTCAGGAGAGGTGAGCACACTGTCCAGACAGCACTCACCAGACTTCAGTTATGGCAGCTGAGTGTGTGCTGCTCTGTAATTGGATAGAAAAACCATGGGAACGGGCTTTGCTGGGAATAGCTCGATGCAGCTGAAGAGGAACTCCTGGATTTGTGGACAGAGATGTGTGCGAAATCCAAGCAAGTATTTCTGGTCACAAAAGCCCTAATGTGTGGTGCTGTCATTAGGCCTGTTTACATTTGGACATCAGGAATTAATTGGTACCATTTTCTCTTAAAAACTGTTTATTGCTGATGGTTGAAAACCCATGTAATTTCACTAGCACATGCTCTGCTGGAAAGAACTACTCTAAGCCACTGCTCAGGCTCATGAGAAATGAGGATGAAATGGGTTTTCCGTAGCTTTGCATGTTGTACAACCAAAGTAATAGTGACAGTGACATTGGCTGGTTTGTGTCAATACAAGCAGGTAAATCCCTGGCCATAGCTAATATCCCTGTACTAAGTAGAGACTTCTCTCTCTCCTTCACAAAAAATATAGAATTGCATGCAACTATGAAATGCTCTCTCTATATATGCTTTTGGCCATAACAAAAACAATCCTGGAAATAAACACAGTAACCAAAAGGGAATAATCAAATATGCAGTAGTTAGTAACACAGATCTATAAATAATGATAAAAAAGAACTCTAAGATATACATCGTTTTTAAACTTCCTACCACCACCAAAGAGATGCTTTGGGAAAAGTATTAACTGATACAACGTATGTGTATTTTAGACACACGTGTGTCAGAAATAAATACAGTTTCAAAAAGAATTTCAAACTCACCTACAGAGTTCTGGGTTTGCTATGTTTCATTCCAGACCCACTCCTAGATATTAATTCACACATCAGGGCACAAAGAAAAATATCATTTTGTCTTGTTCTGAAGCAAAGATAATCTCAGTGTGGCCCCCTCAGGCATACAGACAGGCGAGGGTGCAAAGAAAGCCCAGCATCTCACGTACTTGCTTTTGGCTATGATTATAGGTTGCAAGGGTGGTGTTATCTTTGAAAAACTCGTATGAGGCACCAGGTACCTAAGGAGAGGTTCCACATGTCTTGGAACTCAGGAGGCCCTGTGTGCAGGAGAGAGTCCAGGTGGGGAAAGCGCTGTTGAAAATGAGGGAGAAAGGGAACTGTAACGCAGAGTCGGACATCTTGGATCTTTGCTGAAAGCCAACCAGTGCTGGCATAAAGAGGGAAGAGAGAAAAGAAGGGGGGGAGAGGAGAAAGGAAGGCTGAAGGGGAAAAAGAAGTGGACGCAGAAAGGAGAGGAGAGAGAGGAGGAGGACAATGAAAAGAGGAAGGAAGAGAGAGAGGAATAAAAGGAAGAAAGGGAGAAAGAATGAGTGGAAAAAGGAAAGAGAGCGGTAAAGATACGTTAGAGAGATTATCCCAGATTCACAACCAACAAAAAACCTGTGCACACGTAGTCGCACTCATGTGGTTTGATGCAGTCCTTAAAGCAAAAACAATTTTCTGAAAGAAGTTCAAGTCATCCGGCTAGTCCCGAGGAGGTTCTTTCAAGTCACCTTTAGGAAAACAATTCACAGTCGGACACAAGGGCCCAGGGGGACCATTTGTGAAGCTCCTTTTCCTGTGTAAAACATGGACATCAGGCTCGAACCAGGACGGACCGAATTTTCGGAGGTGGGGCCTGAACATACTTATTTTCTCATGGTGCCCACATGATGTTGAAGTGCCTGTCTCAAAAATAATAGCTATAAAAAACACTGTTCCTTTTGGTGGAGGGACTAGGAGAGGGCGGGCAGGAGATGGATGCAGGTGTGTCTACCAAGGTGACTCTCATCAACGTGTATAACTAATACACATTAATAATTATTTTAAAAACTGCTGCTTTACACCTTCAATAGCGATATGCCAGCTGGCAGTTACACATTCAGACAGCTGACACTACCTGAGAGGAGGCTCCCTCTCAGTGCCACCTGTTCTAGGAGCCCTGCGTGGTCAGTAAGCACCATTTTTTATCTAGGCCAAAAGTCTTTGCTGCTGGTGGGTGGTGAGGATCAGCATTGGGCAGTTCTGAAAACTTCTTTATGGGTGGTCTGCAATGATTCTACTAAACCATCATGATACAGGTTGAGTACCCTATCTGCAACACTTGGGCCAAGTGCAGTGGCACAGTCCCTGGGATTCCAGCTACCTGGGAGGCTGAGGTGGGTGGATCATGAGTTTGAGGCCAGCCCTGCCAACAGAGTTAAACAAACACTTAAAAAGCAGGACAGAAAAAAAAAAAAAGAAAGAAAGAAATGCCTGGGACTGGAGCAGTTTGTATTTTTTAACATTCTGGAATATTTGCATATATACGATAAAGTATCTCGGTGAGAGACAAGCCTAGATATGAAATTCATTTGCATTTCATATACGCCTTGCACATGTAGCCTGAATGCCACTTTGTATAATATCTTAGCGCACCTGCGTTTTGACTGCAACCCATGGTAGGAAGTCAGGCAAGGAATTCTTACTACTGACATCATGCTGCGATTCCAAAAGTGTCAAATTTTGGAGAACTTCAAAGTTCAGTTTTTCAGACACGTTTACAGATACCAGTATTATCACTGTGCCAGGTGTTGTCTTAAGCATTCATATACAGCATTTTTCTTTTCTTCAAACACCCATAAACCCCAGGGTGGAGGTATTATCATAATTCCCATCTTGCCAATGATGAGATCAGGCCTGGAAAGGGGTAACAATTTACCTGGGTCAGGGCAGTGAATGAAAGCCAGAGCCAGAACTTCAGAGTCTGAGTCCCAAGCCACGATACACACTGCTTTATCACTGGGGAATCTATCTCAATGGTGATCTATTTGTGGATCATCCGCTTTGAGTCTTCCCTTTCTCTCATTTTCTTCCTTTTTAGTTGATAAAGCAGTGGTTACTTGCCTTACAACCCCCAGCGTTCCCCCCAGGATGGTGGCTGAAAAGCCTTCAGGATTGGGAAGATGGGGGGTGGGGGGTGTTCCATGGCCACTTCCTGCCCAGGCCATCTCAAGTTCAAAGTCGGAAACGATCAAGGTGGTGCTCCCAGCGCAGACGGTCCAGCGCTCGTCACAGAGCTTCCCAGTCCTGGGAAAGGGGACAACCGTGTCCACGCCCACTTTATAGGTGGGGAAACTGAGGCACAAGCTCAGGAACCTGGGGAGCGGGACACTCCAGGGGCCATCCCTGGACAGACGAACAACCTGGGGAAGAGATGGGACTTTCAGACCTTTGTGTGAAAACCCTCAGGCTGGACTTCGCCACACCAGTGTTCTGAAGAATTTGCTCTGGCAATCTGTTGAAAATGTCATTGAATGCACACAAACCTCTTCATAAATTGTGGCTGAACAGAACACAGAGGAGAGGAGCCAAGATAACTTTTAAAAAGTCTTTTAAACCTTGATGCATTGAGTAATAAATACCCTAAGAGAACAGCTCTGACTCGGGTCAGGTCGTATCCAAAAGCATGTAAGTACAACGCAGTCTAATCCTTAACTTCACATGATCCTCTCGAGTGGCTGCAGAGTTCCAGGGGGGTGTATATAATTGAACAACCCCTGAGAGCTGACAAGGCTGTTAAGGCAGCAGAGCCATGGCCCAAGGTCATTTAACTTCAGCCCTTTTATGAATGGAGTCAGCCTTCTAAAGGCTACTTGGCAGGCAGTGACCAGCAACAGACCACTCAGTGACTGAGCTGTCTGAGTCATAAAATACCTCTGAAAAGGAGAGATCAAAGCGGCCCCACTGCCCATTGAAATCCAATTGCTTCCAAAGCTCCTTGCAAGGACCCAGGCGCTGTAGCAAATGGGTCACTGCGGCCCTAGTCTGAAAAGGCCACCACTAAAGAAACACAATGAGGACATCAGGGCAGCCAGCCATGGAGAAGAAACAAACGCCACTTAGGGTTTCACTGTTGGGGACAAAGAGAAGTAGAAAGGGCGTGGAAAGCAAGGGACAAAAGTGGATGGTGTGTTGGGAACTGAGGATGCAGGGGATGCTCGAGCAGCCTGGATCCCAAAGGTCCAACAGAAGCAGCATGGCCGTCTACCTCTCTCACCAGCCGGACACTCGCTGAGGTCCTCAAAGGTCCACACACCCATGTTACACAGCTGGGAGGGCACACAAGGAAGGTAGGGGGCAGTTTGGGCGCGACGGATCTCTCGATCTTCATCTAAAGCCCAGAGTTTGGTCCACAGCTCCTTAAGCAAAAGGTGCATTCCCTAGCTGGAAAGGCGTGGGCAGGTACCGATAGAGAGAAAGGGACCTTAGGCCTAGAAGCTGCTCTTTGACAGTGAAGCACAGAACTCTGGTACAAGATGGTGACAGAAGAACGGTCTAGAAAAGAGCGGAGAGGGCAGTCAAGTCAGGATGGAGCCTACGTCTTGGGCATCGGTGCACACGGAGCGTACTGAAATGTAGAAAGCATGTTACCATAAAAACCCTTATCTCCCTTGAAACAAAAGTTTCCCCACCTTACACGACCATGAAACTCCTTTCTTCCTTGGGTATCTCCTATTCTTGCATATATGTAAAGGAAGAAATACACAATATTATGTCTTTGGGGGGAATCACTACTTCAGGGCTTGTCTCCAAACTGCGAAGAGATGCTCCTCAAAAAAGAAAGAAAACTAACTTGTTTGCATAATGAGATAAACTGGGAAAAATCTAGGTTCACACAGAGTTAAGCGAATGTCGTGACTGTAGGACTTTTCTGACTTCCTAATGTGCTGATGTGCATGATAAAGCTCGGAAAGGGACATTTTTGGCCCTAATTCCACCAGCTCCCCCATTTCCGCATGAGGTCTTTGTCCCTGAGTTCTGTGGAGCCCCAGCTTGGTTCACAAGAGAACAATCATGTGCCGGTCTAAATGCCCCGCTGCATCTTCTACCCTACATTTAAGTCTGTGACTGGTCCCGGCAGTTGCCATATTTGTAGTTTGGTCCCCCGTGCTCTGAACAGTGTCTGAAGCAGAGACAGATAAACAGTGGCCAGATGAAACAAGGACCACTCAATGTGTCTTTCTAGTAACTTTCAAAGTGACATTCATTTGGTCACAGACATGCCGCCAGTGTGGCCCTACAGAAGGCAGCCATGACCCTTGGGCTCTGCACCAACCCCACACACACCCCACGCACTGGATGCCCAGGCCACTGTGAGGGGTGAGGAAAAGTCGGGGTTGAATCCCCGCTATGCCGGAGCCACCATCCCTGGGGTGGCTTGGCTCCAAGTAAGAACACAGTGTAGGTGTCCAACTTGCCCTTCTCCCTGACAGATGACCTGTAGCAGATACTTTTCAAGTATGGCAAAGTTGTAAAGGTTACTATAGTGAAAGACAAAGATACGAGGAAGAGTAAAGAGGTTGCATTTATATTATTTTTGGAGTAAGACTCCGCACAAAACTGCACCAGAGCCATAAACAACAAACAGTTGTTTGGTAGAGGGTTGAAGGCAAGCACTGCTATTGACAATGGGAGAGCTGCTGAATTTATCCAAAGGCGAAACTACTTTGCTAAATCACAGTGTTACGAATGTGGGGAAAGCGTACGCTTAAGTTATTATGCCCAACCAAAAAATATTCTTGGAGAACGTGAGCCTCCAAAAAAGAAAGAAAAGAAAAAGAAAGCTGCCGAACCAGAAGAAGTTGAGGGTGCAGCAGAGAGTGAAGACGAAGGGGAAGACCCTGCCCTCCACAGTCTCAGCCAAGCCCTCAGGGCTCAGCAAGCCAGGGTTGAAGAACAGAACAAATGGAAAGCCTGGGGCAGGGGCCTCGAGGTCAGAGGATTCACGGTGCTGAGGATGAAGAAGAGCACACACTACAGTGACGGGGAGAATTTAGTGATCAGAGTTGCATAAGGTAGACGTCAGGAAAATAAAAACCACCTGCAGTACCAATTATTTGCTTATAGGAACATTAACGTCAAATCTCTTTTTTTACCATAAAATAGTGTGTAGAAAATAAATAATTTTAAAAAGCATTGTTTTACAGGTGGCATGGACTCTGACCCAAGGAACAGGGTATAAAGCCCAAAACAATAGCAAGACTTGCGTCCAGTCACACTTCTCACTGCCTCTGAGCTCTCCTCCCATACCACCTAATACGGGGGAGTTCTCAGCTATAACTCCCGAGCGTCAAAATGTGACTAATCTGAAAAATGAAAAAACAGAAGCATCGTATTTCGAGCTTGGAGTGGTGATACACTTTCATCATCCCAGGGTTCTAGGAGGCTGACGCACAAGGACTACAAGTTGAAGCCCAACCTGGGGAATTTAGCAATTTAACCAGACCCAGTCTCACAATAAAAATTAAAAAGTTACACCAATGATGCAGCTCATGGTGAAGGCCCTGGCTTCAATTCCCAGTACCCTCCCAATCATATTTCTACCTTGCCGCGGCATAGTACAGATTTAATATCTCTAATTTTTTTTAAGACAGGGTCTCACTTTGTAGGCTGGCCTTAAATTCACTATGTAGCTCAGGCTGGCCCCAAATTTACAAAATCCTACCTCAGCCTCCAGGGTCCTGGGATTACAGGCGTGTCCCACCATATCTGGTTTAACACCTCTAATTCAAACACCTAAAATACTCTAAAATTCAAAACTTTGAGTACCAATATGATGATACAAGTGGAAAACTGAACACAACGCAACTATGATTCCTGTGCAATATCATGAAGAACACTGTATTTTTACCTTCATTGTATGTATACAAGGTATTTATGAAACATAAATGAATTTCATGCTTAGACTGAGGTTCCATCCCAAAAAAATCACATTCTGTATATGTACATATTCCAAAATACTTCTGGTCCCGAATTTTTTGTTTGGTTTAATCTTTTGAGACAGGGTCCTGCTGTGTAGTTCAGAATGGCCTTGAACCCACTACGTAGTACATCAGGCTGGCCTCAAACTCATGGCAATCTTTCTGCCTCAGTTTGCCAAGTACTGGGATTAGAAGGTGAGCACCACCATGCCTGGCTGGGCCCCAAGTATTTTAAAACTCAGGATTTGTTACTAATAATAAATCTTGAAAATAACTAATTTTTTTTTACCAGGGATTGAACTCAGGTCCTTGCGCTTGCAAGGCAGGCCAGCGAACTGCTGAGCTAAATCCCCGGCCCTAAAATAACTAATTTTAATAAAAACAAAACAAATACTACCATAGTAATGCTATTGTTATCCTATAAAAAGGTATGTATTAAAATGATTTATTTGCCAAATTCATTATAAATGCTTTAGTCATATTTCACTAATTTATAAGTACTTTGACATAAATTTAAAACACAAACTTCATAAAGAGTGAGAAATGGTTTATTAACAGTACTGTCTATAAACTTTTCAAAAGGATACTGTCTTTAAATATAGGTGTCTCATTATCTTACTTTTAGCTTTATCCCAGTCTGGATGTACAGAAGTTGTAAAGATCCATAAAATACCTGAGAGTCGGGCGTGGTGGCGCACACCTGTAATCCCAGCACTCAGGAGGCTGAGGCAGGAGAATCGCTCAGAGTTCGAGACCAGCCTGGGCTACATAGTGCATTCCAGGTCAGTCTCAACTACATAGTGAGACCCTGTCTCAAAAAACAAAAAATAAAACAAAACAAAAACCATAAAATACCTGAGTATAGTGGCACACACCTCTAATCCCAGCACTTGGGAGGCTGAGGCAGGAAGTTGCTATGAATTCCATGCCAGCCTGGACTATATGGTAAGTTCAAGGCCAGTCTGAACTACAGAGAAAAATCCTGCACCCCCAAAAATCCATAAAATAGAAAATAGTTCTAACAGGTTTATAACCAAACACATATACCTATCTACTTTGCCTGGAATTAACAAATTCTGTTCCCAGAAGCAACTACTTTGCATTGCTTTACACACACACACACACACACACACACCCTACAATAAAATGCATATATTTTTATCAATTCACAAAAGGATACAGGAGGGTTTTGAAACCCATGATACTGTCCCCTTTGCCTTCCTCCACCTCTCCAAAGTTGCTATGGGTTAAAGTTTTGATTAAATCCATATTAATGTTTCATAGGGCCAGGGATTTAGCTCAGTGAGTCCACAGCCTGCCTCACAAGCACAAGGACCTGAGTTTATCTCTGATACGAAAACTAACAAACAAACAAACAACCACAAACATTTTTTAATGTTTCCATTTTAGTAAAAGACTGTATAGGTATAGTACTTTTCATTTCATGTATTGATTACATTTCTTTGTATTTACGAGTAAATCTTCCGTAATTCCGTGGTTGGTTATATAAGAATGGGATTATGGAGTCTTTAATTTTCTGCTTTGTATGTTCTGTACAGTTTAATGCTTCGTAAGAACACCCACAGTTACCCTTTTTAATTACTAAAAGCAATAAAATATTTCCACTTTGAAACTGCAAAAATTACTTGCATTTCACCTACATGGTCCTCAAATGTATGCATCAGAATCATGTGCAGAATTAAAAGTGCCCATTTCTGGATCTGGCCTCCCTGAGCTTCAGGGTCGAGAAACCGATGTGTTCAATGCCTCAAATGAAGCTAACGGAGTTGATCACACTCAAATCACTGTATCTAACAAAAAAAGATCACTGAGGTACAGTATTTTAGAGCAGAAAAATCTCTTAGCTCTCCTAGTACACAGGAAGAAAGATACAGATTCATACTCCCAGACACAGAATCCAGGAACACATGGGGAAACCCTGAGTCAGTTGTAGTTCGACAGCAAGATGACGTCTCCCTCCAGTGGCATAGGCTTGCTGGCTATGACCTTTGCATCACTGTAGTGGTCGGGGGTAGGCCAGGTGTAGCGAAGGGACAGGCAAAGCAAGGTGGTGATTAGATGTGTTTGTCTACAACCCTGCAAATCTGGGACAAAAGGGGCAAATCTAAAAACCTTCCTAGGATTGAAGGTTGCCAGGTGTAGAGGGCAGTGGTGACCTAGAAAAATCAATCCCACCAGCACTGCTACTACCAACCATGAGAAGAGATAAGACCAAGGAAGGGAAGTTTGCACCTTCAGTTCTATGAATCATTCCAGCCGACTCAGCTCCTGAATGAAGTGAGCCTGTCAGGTTGGAGTGGGAGGTGCAGGGTGCACTTTAAGAAAATATTACAAATATTTTAAACAGAAGTTAATTCTGAATTAAGGCAAACTCCCCACTTGAAAAATGCCAGCTGGAGTGTATATGCACGCATGCTTGCTGGTAAGTCTGCACACAGACATTTCACTGCTCTGTCCCTTCTACCTTCTCCCCGTGTCTCCTGGGGTTTTCCTACCAGCTCATCTCATGGGGAGTTTTCCTACAGGTACTCTGCGAGGCATTCAGAAGGGACACACTGCTTTTCGGAGAGCACCACATGCATCTTGTGGGATCCCGAGGCCGGTGGTCCAGCCCCACTCTTAAAAACCAGCAGGGAGGTGTCGCGGTGTCTCAGGATCTCACTCTCCTCCCGTCGGGCTCTGTACTGAGGAGCAGCAGTCGTGTCCTCTGACACGGTAACTCTGCCACGCCCCCCACCGAGGGCGCCAGGCACAAGACCCTTTCTTGAGCTCTCGAGTCATCTGCACCACCTTGGTTGCACCATGAGCAGTGTGTACGGGCAGCTGGAAGTGAAGACATTCTCCCTCCTACTTAGCTGTTTCTCTTCTACCCCCAGTCTGTCAATGTTCTTAATGAAATGTCCCTTCAGCGTGCTAGCTCAAGGGATCTCCCAGGACTCACCTCTTTCATGTCATCATTTTTCAAAAGCAAATAAATGTATTTTTGGAGATTTGTAGCCATACGCTGAATGATTTTGTTCACAATTCTTGTTTCTAGTCACAGAAACACATATACCACAATTTAGTCTGAAAAGCACTTGAATTATTTCCTGTCCATTTGTGACACAGATCACAAAAGAGGATGTGGAAAGCAAATCAGCTTGAGAGAAGGTACCCAGCTAAACCTATAACATGGTGCCACCTCACACTGGTAGACTGGCCACAAGGAAAAAGACAGACTGTGTCAAGTGCCAGTGAGGATGTGGAGCAACTGGAAATCTCATCCCCTCACAGGAGTGGAGGCAGTACAACTGCTCTGAAAGCAAACTGGCAATCCCTACTGAAGCTGACCCTATGGCCCAGCTACTTCCTTCTTAGGTCTCTACCCAACCGGACACATCCCTAAGCTCGTCGGAAGGCAGCAGGATCCTTCAGCAGCAGCATTCATCACCACTTCAAACTGGAAAAATGATTTAATCAACCATGAAGACGGAAACACCACAGAACTTTCATGCCCAAAATTAGCTTATAGGCTACTTACACAAAATTTTGAAATAGGCCCGATATTCAGTGTTAGGGGTTAGGATAGTGGTTAGCACTGGTGGGTAGTAAAGGGGAAGGAAAGGACAAGAAGGTGCTCCTAGGGACCCAGATGATGCCCCGTTTGGTCTGGTTGGTACTTACAGGGGTAGCAAATTGATGAACATGAAACAGTACTCTTAAGATTTTCGCACTATTTACATTTAGCCCATCTGTGCATGTGTATTATATGTCAGTTCAAGGTTACAAAAGTTAAAACAGCGCAGTATCACAGCTTGTTAGTTGTGGTTCTTTCCTCTCTTTTGTTTTGCTTCTGATAGTTTTACTGAGTTTGGGCGTACATGTCTTTCAGCTGCTTGGCGGGGATGGAAAGGAGTAATGATAAGCTTTATCCTCTCCCTAGCGCCTACCAAATGAGCCCTGCCAGTGTCAACAAGCTGGATAATCAGAGTCAGATGGCTAGACGTGGTAATGATCGCAGAAATTAATCCACAAGCTTCGCGAGAACAAACCGAGATCCACAGGGGTAAATCTAAGCACGTGGCTGTTTGAACAACCTCGAGTCTCGCGATTCCAGTTTCTAATCAGCCTTGGATACAGGAAGATCTGCTTCTCGATTACTTTCACACCTGTGGCGTGTGGAAATTTCTATCCTACCTCATTTTCTATGTTAGGGGATAGTTTGATCCCTGTTGAAATGTAAAGGAGAAGTAACCTGCCCTTTCCTTGTGAGACAACTGATCATGTTTCCCATCACCCTGGGGTTTGACAGCACTAATCATGGGAGGCTACGTTCCAAGGGAAACAACAGTGGGACAGCCAGGAGCTTCCCCAGTATCCCCCAGAAGTCATTACACCTCACAGTGCTGCAACGAAAACGCTTTTGTTGTTCCCATTTTAGAGAAGAAGAAACTAAGGCACTTGGTTCAGTAACTTGTCCAAGATCCGACAGGTGCTGGTGTGAAAATGAGAATGGCCAACTGCCTTTAGCCATGAGTATATGGGGGAGAGATGGTGTAAGGCACTAGACTGGAGTGCCTGACCCAGGAAGGTTTCATAATAGCGAACAGACATGCGGGAATGCTACACAACAGCAGATGTGCCGTGACCAAACAACACAAAACGCCAAGACATATTCATGCATGTGTGCACACAGATGTGTCTAACCATGTACACAGGTCGTAAGGAAGCATATTCACTTAAATGGATCCAGCATGGTTGGAAATGTGAAATCACTGCTTTTACTTTATACTTTAAATAGATAAAAAAAAAACAAACAAACACGACTGTGGTTATAATGAAAGGCTTTAGCTGAATTTCAGGCCACACTATGAAAAACAGTTACAAGACAACTAGAAGTTACCAGCAGAGAGCATGGGCATTCTCATTCATCCACCTAGGTGACTCCTCCATGGCATGACACACACCACATATTACCAATCGCGTCCCTTACCGGCTCTCTTACATGTTCCTTCTGGCCATGCCACAGCATGGTCACATGTGGCTCTCACATGAGCTTTTCCATCATTCTAAGACTTTCTCACTTGCAACACAAAGCAAAAGTCCAGTATACACTGTTTATTGACTCGTGTATTTGACTCCTGAGTGAAGGATCATTTCCACCAATACTCAGCACATGAAGGACACACAGAGAGGAAATGACACTTGTCTCAAGTGCTTTTAAATGTGCTGCCACCCTGGATGCACGTGTCCCTGCCAGCTCAAAAACACATCATGCCACATCCAAAAAGATGCCTCATACAAGCAAAACAGCACCAGCGGATTAGTTAGAAGAAATCAAAGGCCTCTCTTCAGGAAAGTTGAAGGTTGGGCGTACCAGGGCTGCTGAAGGCAATTCTGCATTGAAATACAGTTTTCCCATCTCAAAAGCGATGCAGACGCACCCGGCTTGTTAGATTTATAGAATGCCTGGTCTCCCAAGACTTTACAAAGCGAATGGCATCCATCAAATTAATTTCCTTGGGGACTGTCTCAAACATGGAGGATGAAAAGGGCCTCGACCATTAAACATCAAAAGAATGGTCTAAATGGTCATTAAAGTTCTATTACATGTCCTTTTTTTCTGAGCGCAGAGTAGATTAATTCAATTGAGAATATTATAAGTATCAAAGCTGACAGTGAATGTGTGGACTTGGCTAGAAGAGCACTGAACACTGCAGACATCTGCTCATTCACATTATGCAAAATGGAAAAGCCCAGCTCGGCTGCACTGGGGTGCACTTACCAAGCCAGCACACGTAGACACAGCCACAGACGAGGAGCTGTCATTTCTGATAAATCCCTGATAGAAACATCGTCGCACGGAAGGTTCCCGAGTCTCTGAGGCACCGTCTTTTCCAAGCACCTGGACAATAAAGTGACTGCTCAAAAGCACCGTGGGCTCAAGTTCTAAGTGTAGCTCCTGTCCAAATGCTGAAAATCGGTAGTGCAAGGAGCTCCTGCCACTCTGCACCGAGCGCTTTTTCCTGCCGGTGTGCAAAATGTCGTGTGAAATATATGACCCGCCTGAGTCCACTTCTACTGGCGTGACAAAGACGTAATCTGCAATGGGAAAAGTTCAGCTGTCAGCACCCAGAGCCCACAATGCCAAACGGTCACTTTTCAACAAGCTGGCAAGGAGCGACAGACAGTTCAGGAGACTTGGTTCCTATCACCAGGCGCCTGGGTCCTAGAGCAGACATAACCCAGAGCAGCTCGCGAAGATGACGACCTGCTATCCCTACAATTAGCTCTGCCACCGATTCCCACTGAAACCAAAGCCACGGGTGATTCTGATTAATTCCAGGAATGTTTGTAGAAAGGGCTTTCAAGTCCTGGAGAAGGAAGTGCACTCTTTATATATCTGGCTATGGAACCATCCATAGCTAAATACATAAAATATATTCAATGGATTCCGGGAGGGAAAAAAGTTAACAGAAAGCTTCAAAGGTAAATAAATGGGATTTGTTTTTCAAGATGATTAGGAACTTTTTGTTAAGGCTGAATTGGAAGCATATTTCGGGGGACAGAGTTTAAATGACTAGCTATTCACAGTGGTGAGTAACTTCAGATAGTCCCTCAGGACATTAACAAGCAACAGCAGCTTCGTATTTCCAATAGTATTTATGTGTGATGATAAAACCCTGGCACTGTGTCACCATTAACATTTTACTCTGAGCTTTCTTGGAGGCGATCACATTTAATCAGAAGCCTAAACAACTGTGTGTGCGCAGAAAAATGCTTCCAAATTGTCAGAAATGTTCTAAACTGCTCAGACATGTTGCAGGGGGCGTGGCAGACCAGGGGACACCTGGAAAGGCTTGTTTAAAAATACCTGCACCAGCGGTACCCAGAGCAGCGCTAATTGCTGAGTGTTCTAAGAGGGGTCGCTGCAAAATATTTTGCTGTTTGGAAAAGCAACCAGGCGGCACACTGGTTTCTCTCACAAAACACTGAAACTGAAAAGCATTGTCCCACCAAAAGCTTTGGAACATCTCCTGCCTCCGAACACTGAAGACGGCTCTGCATTTCCACTGTCAAGGCACAGAATGGGAAACTAATTTGGAAAGTGTTTAGAAAGATTCCGAATAACTAAGAGGCATGTTTGAGTCACTTGGGTCTTGGTTACTGGAGCAGGGGGGAAACAAAAAGAGGAATTTCCATCTTCCTCAGTCAATAACAACAACCAAAAACAATTTTTTTTTTGAAAGCTAAAGAATACAAGCAGCTAGCAGGAGTCAATGAGCGAAATTCTAATTAGACTCGTTTTTTTTTAAAAAAAACACTATGACAATGGCTTTCAACTGTTTCTTTCTGCATAGGCTCCATCTGTGACTCCTATTGCTTGGGAACTCATGTGTTTTAGTATCACCTCTTCCATTTTCCCTCCTCTCCTTTAACCAAAAACACTATACTGTAACTGACATCTGTATATTTCAGAAATTGGGGAAAAAAATTCCTTCTCTTCACCTTAAAAGACTGAGCGAGACACATATTTCATTTTCTTAAAAATCTATGACATATTTTCTAGTAGCCCTTGATGAAATGCAGGCTTATCTCAGAAATCCCACCTCCTCCTACGACCAAGGATAGACCTGACTAGGAAAACCATCTTTGACTATCTCACCAACAGCTTCCACAGGAAATGGTTTCTTACCTCCTTATCCAGAATCATCTGAAACTCTAACTGCTTTTTGCTAGAGTTGTAGAAGCCTTCACCAGTCCCACCCCCAAGACACCTGCTATTAGCTTGTTTCCAAGAGCACCGTAACCAGGCTATAAGTTACATTGGAGGCCCCCTCTGCAGAACTTGGGTGTTTACTACAGGTGTCTCCACAGGTAGTGACTGGGACAGAAAGGACCTTCCTGCACCGAGGGACAAGAAGCCTCAGATTGGATAAAAGTCCAAGTTTGACTCTTCCTCTGTGAAGAGGCGTGAATCCCGGCAAAGATGAAAATTTTAAAATCCCAAGGAATCTGGGTTGGACAGCAACACTTTGCTAGACAGCTTGCATCCTGGACCAACTGTTCCCTGCAGCGGGTGGAAAACAGTGAAGGAAGGATTTCCCCTCTGGGCGCCATCGGGAAGTCGATAACTGGCAGAATAAAGAATGTTCTGGAAGTTTGTGTCTGAAGAATCTCAGAAGACACAGGCAAGGACTCCAAGACCTTAAGATGGCGTCTTCCTCTCCCTAAAAGCTGTCTCTGGGCATCTGTGACACAAGGGTAGAGAAGGGGACAAAGGGAAGGAAGAAAAGGAACAGAAGCGGAATGGAAGAGGAAGACAGTGGGGAGAAGGGGCTCCTATGGCTTCGAACCTCACCAAGGCAGTTTCTGCGGGCTTTGTAGGGCAGGAATGAGGCGAGGGAGGGAGCCTTTTTGATCTTTAATTCCCTAGCCAGTGTCCACTTCCGTTTTAATTTCCCACCGCAGTTAGGATTATTTTTTTCCTAGCAAGCCATCTGTGAAAGGGGGAAAATATTTTCTGGTTTGTGAC
Organism: Fukomys damarensis; assembly: GCF_012274545.1. Classification (NCBI taxonomy): domain Eukaryota; kingdom Metazoa; phylum Chordata; class Mammalia; order Rodentia; family Bathyergidae; genus Fukomys; species Fukomys damarensis. The sequence goes on from NW_022900944.1 coordinate 40,246,599, forward strand.
TTGCCCCTCGAGGCATGGATTTCTCTGATCAGCCCTCGGTGCTCACCATCTCTCCTCTCCAAACACGGACCTTGTCCAAGCCGGCGACACCTGCCAGGCCAGGGCTTGCGCTTCTCTGTCTTTTCTCTTTGGAGGGTGAGGAGCGGGACAAATATCCCCCCGCAAAGGGCCTTCTTGGGGGACAGGGGGAGGGGCAAAAATACGAACCATCATTTAATCCGCTGCCGCCGCTACCGCTGTCGCTGGCTAAGGCCGCGGCGAGCGAGGCACAGCAGAGGCAGCAAAGCTCGAGCGCCTGCAAGAGAAGAGGGGAC
>NW_022900944.1:40247558-40357954 GCF_012274545.1 Fukomys damarensis
TGTGGGGGGGGCGTCCGGGGTCGGGCGGCGACGTCATTTCGGCGCACGGAGGGACCAGCCTAAGAGGGGTCCCAGGTGAGAGGTGCTGCCCTCCCAGCCTGCACACTCCACCTCTGCAAGTCTGGGGCGGGGTGGGGGGGACCCAGTCCGGATACCTGGGTCTCAGCACCTCCCTAAGTGCCAGGGGCTACCCTGCTTTATCTCCTTTGCCGCAGGGCCTGTCTTTGCCAGGTGGAAATCATTAACCCCTTGATAGGGGGAAACTAAGGCCTAGAGGCACTTGAAATAATCCAGCTACCTACTGGGAGAGGTGCCTGTAACTGGCACATCTGGGAAGCTGGAAAACAAAAACAGCGAACCAGTCGCCGTCTGCAGCTTGTGAAGATTCCTGGTCGCTGTGACCTTCTCCTGGGTCTTTCCTCTCCGAGTGACCATGATCCTAGCTCCTAAAGGCTGAACATTGGCCCCAGACCCCAAACCTTCAGAAACCAAACCAAACAAACAGCTGCGGATAAAGCATGGAGGAAATTGTTAGATTTCATGATGTGTGCGTGTGTGTGTGTGTGTGTGTGTGTGTGTGTGTAGAAGGCAACATCTCCCCCCAAAGCCAGTATGAATCTTGTTAAGTATGCATATGGCCTAGAGGTGCTGTGCAGGGCCAGGGAGGACCAAGTTAGGCCTCTGGTGCTAGTATCAAGGTGACAAGGACAGGGCCTTGGAGCAGGTGTCCGCAGAGAAGGTAGACGTGGTGCTCTGCTCGGTGCCGTGAGTACTGAGATGGTACTACAGTGAGGTTCATGTTAAGCTTGGGATGGGTGACAGGTTGGTCAGGCAACACGGTCTGTTCCATTGAATGTGACAGTGAAGTGGGAAACAGAGCCGGAGAGGCAGAATGTGGCACCAGGGGTGAGGCAAGGCCTCAGGGGGAGAAAACAGTGTCCAGTGATTCCCGAAGCGTGGTCTTTTTCAGCTTCAGCGGCCTTTGCTTCATAATCTCTGAAACAGAAATCAACTCAATACAGTCAAAGCACAACCTGAGAATCCAGTGTTTTCCCAGCCACTTTACAAATCACCTTCAAAAGAAGAAAAGGCACCGTGTTTCTATTACTTCATGTACCCTCTGCCAAGCATCTACATCACCTGTGATCCTGGCTTAAATGCAGATTCTTGGGCCGAGTTCCACCGAGACTCCTATTTGGCGTGAGGTCCAAAGGTGCCCATGTGGCCAGAGCCTGCAGCTGCCTGTGCAAAGGTGACCCAATGCTTCACGTGATGTCAGCGACACTGCGGACCCTGAGGGGAACTGGACATCAAAGGCATGCAGTGGACACAGTGCTCCCCGTCACGTCACCTAGCAACAGATAAAACAAGAGTGGAGACCGGGGTGGACAGAGCTGGAAGTCACGGTGTGGAGTAAGCGCCACAGGAAACCGGAGCTGCTGGAGCACGGTCCACACTCAGATGGGAGTAAACAAGTTCTTGGTTTGCATCTCCCCAGGGAGATGTTTTCTCAAGAAACCAGGAGGGTCCTTTTGTTCTTCCTCTGTTGTGGCCAGTGATGAAGGTTACGCACCCAGGTCAAGCACCCAGGTCAGTGCTAGAGGCTGGAGAACGACTCTGGCCCACAATGCACTCCGGGCTGGGCTATGGGGTGCTTCAGCCTCAGCACCACTGATATTTGGAGCTACGCAGTTCTCTGTGATGGGAATTGTCCTGTGCTTTATAAACGTGTGGTGCCTAGCAGCATCTCTGGCCTCTATCTGCTGGATGCCAGCAGCACCCTCACAGTGGTGAAGAAATGCTGTATGGTTTCCCGATGACCCTGCCCCCATGAGAATCTGAACAAACACTGCAGATCTCGTGCTGTTCAGGGACATTTTTCCCCGACAGCATGGAGCCCCTTGTCCTGTCATCCGTTCATCCAGACACCCATGCCTTGAGCGCCCACCCTTTGAGGGGCTGGCGTCCCCCATGGGGGCCTAGTATAAGTGATTCTTCCCCCTTACTGATTTTCCACACACCGATGAATTGTTTCTTCTGACAGATTTGATGCAGAAAGAAAAACTTACACCTCACATGGTCATAGATTTATCTGTAAAACTTCCAGTTTTGCTCAGTGGCCAGTGACAAGGCCCAGTCTTTTCTGTGGGGCCGATATATAAACACAAAGCTGTAACTTCTGGATAACTGTGTACATTCAATTTTCCAGGAACTAGCCCTGCAATATGTACAAACGGTCATTAGATGGTGACAGAGTGACATGAGCTCAAGGTGTAGCCTTGAAGATATACCTGGCACTGGCACTTCTAAATTACTTGCGCATAGAAGTCTCAGCTGATTTTGAAACTATAAACCTAAGACACTACAACAACTATCAAAAGTTCATAGTAGACCAACACAGAGGAATGATGACTAATGCGTTGTGTTCTGTCAAAGCTGACCTAGAATGTGGCACAGGCTAGGCAGGCAGGCATGCAAGAAAGAAGGAAGGAAGGAGGGAGGGAGGGAGGAAACATTTGAGATAAAGGAAATCATAATTTCAGTCCTAATTAATAAAATCTTCTTCCCTTTTGTCCTGCTTTAAAAAAATCAATGGTATAGCTCTAGGTATTGGCTTTTCCTTCTTTTTCAAGTAACAGAAACTTATCCACCTGCACACCTCCCCAGAGCAGTATGTCTTAAGTAATATAGCCTTGCTGGCCAGAGCAAGACATACATGACAGGCTGGGATGTAACTCAGGTGGAGAGTGCTTGCCCAGCACACATGAGACCCTGGTTCACAACCAGGAGGGGAGGGGAGGGGAGGGCAGGAGAAAAGAGATGAGGGCTGGATAGGGCTGGGTGGTGAAGGGGAGAGGAGGCTGGATGGGAGTGGAGAGAGGAGAGCAGGACAGAGGGGAGAGGGGAGGGACAAGCAGAGAGAGGCGGAGAAGGGAGAAATTGCAAATCCTCCTATTTACTCTTCCCTTTGTCCCTGACCTTGAAGACACGAGTATCCCTCATACAGAAAGGAATAAACATCTCCTCCCTCACCACCATGGTTGAGTTTCTGAGCTATAACAAACTCCTTATTTTCTCCTCTCCTTTCCAGGTAAAGTGGAGGGACCCTGCCTCTCCTTCAGCTCCTCAAAGTTAGCATCAGTTTCTTGGGTTTTATTGGACAGGTATGTCTGGCAGTTTCCTGCAGAAAGTATTTTCATATCTAGAAAAAGATATGCTCTCCAAAGTCACCCATCGACACCTAGAAGAGGGAAAAATGAAACACCATAGCTTTATTTCAGCCTAATTGCCCAAAGGGAAAATGAAGAGAGGGAAATTATTGGCCTCCTTGAAGACTCGGGAGGTGAGGGATATTTCCTGCTCTGTGTGTCAGAGATGAGACTCGGTTAATAAATGCAGCCCTCAGAATCAGTGGACTGACAGAGAGAGAGAAGGTAGAAGATCACAGAATAACGGGTCCTAACTTTTTCCCTCTTCATTAGAGATGATCATCCAGAAAGACAAAGAGAAAGGTAGCAGCCTTTTTTAAAAAATGTATTTATTAGCAGTAGTGTCGGAGGCAGAATTTATTAATATCACAAGTAATTTTGAAATTAGATGGACCTCAAATACAATTTAGGGATTTGTGGCTGTTCTCCCTTGAGTTCTACTCCATCTTCTGTTTCACATTTTTATGACAGTGGTGTTGACTTCTTGCCTGACAACTTGTGGCCCTCTGAATTAGCTGCATAGTGAGGCTTCCTCTCCCTACCCCAGCTTTCCACTGTGCAGCGAACCCTCTGGACCTGCTCTTGTCCCCAGTTCTATTTATAGCCCTTTCCCAAGCCCTCCTATTAAAAGTAGCTTGCTGGCCAGACGCTGAAGAGGTAGTATTAAAACTAGACTACTTATTTCCACAAACGACCTCAAGACCAAGTTCTGAGCTGTCTGCGCATTGGAAGACAGGAATGTATACTTTTCAAAAGTTCTGGAAAACATCAGGCTGCCTAAGAAGAACAAATAACTGCTGTTTTCAGGGATTAGTTTGTAGCACAGCGATTCCATCACTCTCAGGCATAAGTTCTCCCTGAGCTGTAGGTCTCAGGCAACCAGGATTGGGAACTACTGTTAATCAGAATCACCTGGAAAATTGTTAGAAGTACACATACTTGGCACCCTCATGAATATTCCAATTAAGTGGGTCTGGGTTTCTGATGTAACTAAATATATTGCAAAACAATAATTGCAGCCCACTGTACTTCTCTTTCTTGGATGCCAGCACTACTTCCTAGCCAATAGGATTTAACTCCTGTGGGATGCCTTGCTCTCATTTCTTATTCATAGAGGTAGCCAAGTTTCACAGAGAGAAAAAAGGACAAACCTGGGACTGAATCCTTGCCAGAGTGCTGAGTGCCGAGTGGTAAGTTCTGATGTTTGTATTGTGTTTGATTTGTTTTGAGGGTGGGAGAAGGGAATTTGCCTTTGTAACTTTTCCATTTCCCTTCTTCTGGTTTAATCCATGATGCAGACACATCCAAATATATAATAGCACTTTGAAGTTGGCAATAAACACTGGGGTGGGCACCGGGCTCAGTAGAGTTCTTCACTGGTGCCGATCTGAACAATTTGGGAGGAAGAACCCATCTTTGAGTTATGGTCACTGTGCAAGATAATTGACGCCTGGTGTTGTCAACAGCCACCTTCCTGAGCTGTGACAAGGACATTAATGTACCGGTAGGAAAGGAAACAGAAAATACACAGCTCTGGATTAAGCCCCTGGCTCCTGTACCTTCTTCTTTACTCCTTGAAATCTCTAGCCAAGAAATCTCTCTCCAACTCTCCTTTGCTTTTAGGTTAGTCTTCGTAGGGTGTCTGTCATCTTCAGTGAAAGTAGTTCCAACACCTTTGCAATATCTACTAGCTTTCCATTACTACAACTAACTCCTCAACTATTTAACTTATAGAGAACAGAAGGTATGTTGTGGCTCGGAATTCTGAAGGTCCCAGCTGTGATCAATGGGTTCTGTTGCTTTGAGGCCTGTTGTAATACACATCATGTGAGGGAATAGAGCAAAACATTGCTGCTCACACATGGACAGCAAGTGAAGGAGAGAAAGAAGGGACCAGATCCGCACAGTCCCCTCTGGAGGCACCCCAGTGACCTAAAGACCTCCCGTTAGATCCCCCCTCTTCACCACCTCCAAGTAGTGCCACTTCCTGTGTCCGCTGGCCTTTGTGACTGCCACCCGATACCCAAAGAAAGTCGATTGAAAGGAGGAAAGGTTTAATGCTGCTCAGCGTGTCAGTCCGGGGCCAGCTGCTGTACTGCTTTAGGCCTGTGGTGAGCCAGAAGAGTGCGACAGAGAGAATATGCTCACCTGAGGCAGCCAGGAAACAGGGAGAGGGAGAGGCTAGCAAGCGGGGAGACAGGGCCAAGATAAACCCTCACAACCACACCTTCAGGGACCTGCTTCATCCAGTGAGTCCCCACCGCAGGAAGCCCACTGGGCTCTGCACTCACAAATGGATTACTCCACAGATGGAGTTAGAACCTTCATGGTTAGACCACTTCCCTGAAGCCCATCAGCTCACAATGAAGCCTTTAGCATGTGAATTCTGATGGATGTTTCAAATTCAAACCATGACCACCACCCTGGGGTGCAAGACTTTACTTTATGAACTGTGGGGGACACTTAAGACCCAAACTACACCCTAGTACTGTGTTCATCTCTAACACAGGTATAGACACCCTACCTCGCATTTATAGAATTTTCATAAGGCACGACTGAGGCAACACATAAAAAGTGGGTGATGCAAAATCCAGAGCCACTACTGCTCCATAAATGCCAATGTTCTCCTTCCTTTCCTAGTGTTCTTTTTTCTTCTTACCCGTGATCTCCTGCATAGAGCTAGAAGGCACTGGGTGTTTTCCCACCAAACTGTTGTCCAGGCCCTGACCCACTCCCGTCTAATTTCAGAATCGTCATTGCTAGATAGAGTAGCTGGGTATGCATTAGGAGATGGTGCTTCCTTCTGAGTGGGCACACAAAAGTGGCCAGAAGATGGACACTGTAGACGTGAAAGAAACAGCACACTTCTTGGCTAATGTTGCTTTACTGGAACAGGCTCTTGTGGTCTGACACCCACTGGGTTTCATCTCAGCCATTCATGGTGCCTACCTCAGCTACAGTCGCCTCTTCAGCCCTTTCTTCTTTTGGACTGGGGACGGACTGGAAGCGAAGAGCCCTCTTACAGCTGTGCACTGCACTCCTTTTCCTGAATCACCAGTTCCACTTAGGCCCCCACTGCTGGTGTCACATGCTTGTGCTATGAGCTCGGTCAAAAGGCCACACGGCGCAGGTGAAGAAGGCAAGCACATGACATCCCCGTCACCCTTGCCTGCTCGGCAACCTGCAGACTGGCTTCTAACCCCAGCCTCGAGTTCCTTTCATGAAAAGTACAATAAAGTCTGTAAACGAATGAGTAAATAAAGAGCAGTATATTGTCTCTGCTCCTTTCACTCAGAATCATTAAAGATACCAGAAAGAACGAGGGCAAAAGAGAGGGCGCCGGTCTGATACTCTGGTAACTCCCAGGTCTGTAGCTCTAGCTGCATCTCCGTCTCACGCACGAGACTACTTCCACCACTCACGGGACATGTTTAACTGGCAGCATGGGAGGCACATTAAACTCCACAAGGCACTGAAGAGAAACCACAGGGCACACTACATATAGATTCATCCACCCAGAGTCTCAAGCTGGGAGGTTTGGTGCCTTGGATGTGGGAGGGGACTCACAGTATCTGCTCTCAAAGTGATGCAGGATCTCTCCCACTCCATCCTGTCACAATCTCTTTATTTTAGGCCATTAGCATCTGTCACCCAGTAAGACTTAGAATTGGAGGTACCTTGTCCATGCTGACTTCTCTGATAGCCTTATCTGACTAGGCTGTATGAAACAGACCTCCTAGGACTCCCTACAACCACCGGCCAATCCCTCTGTGGTCACCGTCAGGTACTGAGATGGCACGACCCTCACCCTGTTTTGTCACCTGTTTCAAACGGGGAGGAGGTCATTGTCATCTTAAGCTAGAATGGACACGATTGGTGATATATTTGTTTCAAACCGCATTGCCCAAAAGGAAAGCAGTCCAGACACAAACTGCCCCTCCATACCCAACCCTAACCACAGAGCCAGGTTACTAGTACTGCATCCTGGGAGGGACAGTGTCCACAACCTGCCTGTGAGCTACACCCAGCTGATTGTTTAGTTTTTGATTCCTCCCTTATTCTCCCATTTTATTTTTATTCCCTCCCTCAGCCTCTACTATACAGTGGTCTTTTTTTTTCTTCCCCCCTTCCTAACTGAACTCTAAATTATGATTATCGCTCAAGTAAGTCTAAGCACCCGAAACTTACCCTGAGCTGTTTAGCCATGTAATCTCCACTCGCAAGTACTCTCAAACTGGTTGCCCATTGCTCTAGTCCCTTCCCCAGAGACACTGAATTAATGGCTCTGGATGCACTGTGGAATTATTTTTAAAGTCTAATATGCAGCCGGTTGAGACCTATCCACTGTCCAGCATATCAGTGGTCTGAGCATAGCCCCACACCAGTAGCATTGACATCACCTTGGTACAAGTTAGTTACACAGAGTCACTGGCCTGGCCTGTTGGTGTCCTTACCTACTGAGTCCCCCAGTACTGAGGACACACCTGCACAGGCTCTGCCCACAGGGGGCTGCCTGCTCCTCTACCCCCACCCTGGTTATGAGCTCAAGATCACCAGGTGAACCCAGTGGCTTTCAAGATGCAGAAACTCAGCTGCAGAGCCGAACTGGACTTTGACACTAGCTTTGTGAACTGAGAGATTCTCCTGTCCTCAGTAATCTTCAGCTTCCTTCTCTCCAAGATGGTGAAAATCACTGAATACCTGTACTGTCTCACACAGATGTGGCCACAGGGAGAAAGAGGGATCAGGCTGATTATCACGTGTTAGATTAGGCACTCGGTAAGTGGAAGTCTTGTGGCCATTTTCTCTCCCCTGCATTGTCCCTCTGCCCACTCTGACCTGGGGGAAAGGGTGACTCTTTATTCCCAGGATGCTGGCTCTATGATCTTGGAGGTTCATGGGTGTCACGTTCATCTCCAAATCAAACATTTCATAATTTAAGTGTCCAAAAAGGTCACAGCTCCCTTGACTTAACTTCATTTCCTAAAACATTCACCATGCACTGGCCTTCTAGACACTGAGTCTCTTCCTCTGCAGCCCCCGTCCTGCTGCGAATGTTGTGTAGGGGATGCACCCTGTTCCACGGGCCATTTGGTTCTAGAAGCTGCATGGCCTTTCCACTGGCCTGCAAAGATTCCAAGAGGCAGATCATTTAAAACCAATTATTGGAGCTCACCTGGCTTCTGCAAGGAGTTAAAGGAGGCCAAAGTGCCAGGGGGCTAATAGCCAAAAGAATGGAGGAGAAGTGTATTTCTTATTTTTACAGCATCCATTTAGAGAGGGTCCAGATGGGCTGTGTCCAGACAGCAACCTAATACTTTAAATCACTCTATTTCTGTGGAGTTCCATCTTTGCCTGCCGTTGGACGGAGTATCTTGCATTTTACATTGTTGGAAAAAGGAGAGGAGCCTTTTGGAAAAGGTCTGAAAAGCTAACATTGAACTAGGGCATGATAACAGCCACAGGCCATCAGATCCCACTTGCTTGGCCTGCAAGGTTGGACATTTTTATGTGCCTTACATCAGGAGCTTCCACCTCTCTGGACAAAGGGGGGAAGCGTGTCCATGGTGGGTGGCCCCAATTAAACCCTGTGCCTAGAGAGTTTCCGCCCAGGCTGACTGGAAGTCAGCCAGGGCTGATTAGAGAGCAGGTACCTCAAATGGCCCAGTGCTGCCATAATGAAAAAGCCCTGGAAATCTGCTAAATGACACAGAGGAAAATCATTACAATTGAAAAGCCTGCCTGCCTTAAAGAAAAAAAAATGTCTTCAGAATTGCCTAAATATTGCTTTGCTCAGTGAATTAACTGTACAGTAAATGAAAGATCTTTTACAAGGACACAGCCTGGAGCACATTGCTTTCATTATAAAACATGCATTTGTTTTAAAAGCACATGAAAACAAAACAAAATAAAAACAAAGCAGAAACACCACCCCCAACACCCACATCCACACAAGAAAGCCAGACAAATTGCAGGTATACTACAGAATCAACAACTAGGTCTAAAACGGAGGGCTTACAGATACTAAATTAAAAATAGTAATAAGTATTTTTATGATGTCAAAGTCAATAACAGTCTGAAAATCTGGAAAAATATAGAGAATAAAAATAATGCATCATCTATCCTTCAAAGACAACCAGAGTTTACATGGTGTGGTATAGCTTCGTCTGTAAGTACTAGCTGGGAGAGTTGAGGTTGTATTGTGTGCTTTTGTTACCACTTTATTTGATTAGCATTATATGTGGGATATGTTACAGGTATTAACATTCACTGAGCCATCATTGTTAATGGCAGAGATATAATCCATTATAGGCATTAAAGGCACAATGCATTTAGCAACAATTTGGATGTGCTCTTGTGGAACAGGGAGCTACAATATGTAATAGCAATAGCAGGGACATCTGCAACACAGAATGGGGAAGGGTGATGTGGGCTAATGTTTCTTGAGTTACTTTGGGCCACACATTGGGCCAGGGACCATTCTCTTGTGTACCCATTAGATTTCCCAATAACCCTGTGAGTTGGGACCCATCTTTAACAGACCAGACAACTGTGGTGCATTGATGGGTAAGACCTGGGCCCAAGGTCACAGAGCTAGTCTTGCAGAGCCAGGGTGAATGAAGACCCAGGTCTGTCATCGCCCTCATTTATAGTCCTCATCCAGACATAAACACAAAGTGGTGCGTTCAAAGAACACAAGCTTAGAGTCCAAGTGTGAATTGCCTCCTAGCTTGCAAATGTTACATAACCAATCAGTACACATTGTCTGTGTTAGTCAGCTTTTCAGCACCATAACAAAATATCTGACATGACTTATGAAGAGAAATGGTTATTTTGGCTCGTGGTCTTGGAGGTTTCAGTTCATGATCAGTTGGCTGGAATGATCTGAGCTTGTATAGGAAAAGCACATCATGCCAGAAGTGCATAGCAGAGAAAACCTGCTTCCTTGTGGACAGGGCAAAGAGAGAAGAGGAAGGAGCCAGTGTCCCAGAATCCCTTTGAAGTCCACATCCTTGAGGACTTGAGTTTCCTCCCAACAAAGACTTGACACTAAGCCTTTAACAAGTGGGCTTTTGGAGCATGTGTAAAATTTCTGTATTACCTAAATGCCTTTTGTTATACAAATTTGAGTTAGGTGCTCTCACTCACAAAATGATAAGTATATCTCTAAAAAGTTCAATTTGGAAAAGCCAAATCTTTTTTCACAAGAGCTGTAACTTAGAATTCAATTTTATGCAGGAAGGATGTCATAGGTTTCACCTGCATGTAGACCCAGGAAAAAGAAGCAAGCCAAGGCATAAATATAGCCCAGAAAGTTCCATAGTACTTAAAAGAGAGACCTGCTTTGGTTGAGAAATAAAGTAATAACAACAGTGAAAATAACTTAGTGCTACAAATTGCCTGCTTGCTTATATAGAATTGGGCCAACCAGGGAGAAAATAAGCATCAAAGTAGTTTTTCAATCTGAAAAGTGAAAGTAAGAATGTGTAAGGCACAAAGAAGATAAGTAATTTCCAGATGGTACAAGTTGGATAAGAGGCAACGGTGGAGTTTAAGATTGGATCTGGATCTGCTTAGTTCCAGAAACACAGACTAGGCCCAGCTCACCTTCCCTCATCGGGCAGTATAATATTTTGGACCAGTAGGTGTGACTCACCTCCATTCACGCTAGAATTAGTTTTCGGTTCTATGAAAAGCACTCTGTGCCTGGGGTCTGCCCATAGATGTCCTCAAGCCTGTCCCAAAGGCTTGACCAAATGCAACGTCACCTGGGACTGGGCCATGTGTTTGCCATTAGCCCCTAATTCTCAGAATTCATTCACTCGGGCAGTCCCCGGATGTCAGAATATTCATCAGACAAGTCACGGGCCTAACCTCAAGTGGCATTTCGTGCCTCAGTTGTAGGGAAAAGAAGTTGAGAGAAGCAAAAACCTGGGCACACCTAGGAAACTAAGGGGATAAAAACTTAGAAAAGAAACACCAAAGACAGTAACTTTAAAGAGGACAAAACATCATGTACAATACACCATTGAAGAGATGAGGGAGAGGAGTGTGTGTGAAACAGAAGCATCAGATGAATGCTGGGTACAACGACTGCAGCAGCACCAAGATCCGAGCAGCTCCTGAGGACCCATTTGCCCTCATTTCTCCTGGCTCCCACTGACCCCCATGTCATCCACTCTTAGCTCTTGCACCGTTGTCTCCTCTGACACAGAATACTGTACGTCAAACCCACACATAAAATGCAACTCATTTTCTTCGTTCCAAACCACTCAAGCAAGACGTGTGTGTGTGTGTGTGTGTGTGTGCGCGCGTGCGCGTGCGTGTGTGTGCATATGTGTGGATCAGTTGTTATTAAAGTTTGGAGATCCAAAGTAGGTTTTATAGTATCATGGTAAAATACACATCACATACAATTTTCCACTGTAGCCATTTGAAAGTGTACTATTCAGTGGCATTAAGTACATTCATGATGTTGTACAACCATCACCACCATCAAATGAGTTTCACATCACACAGGTGGAAACCAATTTACAGTGAATATCAGATATCCCTTCCTTACAAGTCACTTGGCCACCCGCCGTGTTGCTCAAGGTCTTCATATCCCAAACACTGCCCTTCCTCTCCCTTTCTACTACATTTTGCGCAGAGCAGATTAGCTCCCACCTGCACTGGCTTGCAGGCCTATCTGCTCATATCAAATATCTCATTATCGTGCTCTGAAGAAATCAATGGTGACTTGTTCCTGGCCTTACACTTCAGTAGAGTAGATTAACCAACTGAAGGGAGTTCAGATTCCTTTTCTACTCACCCAGTTTCTGCATGTGAAAAGCAACTGGAAAGAGATGAATTTGCTCACGTCTATGCAGAATGCCATTTCCTGCAGAAGATACAAAGGTTACATACCAGTTTAGGCTCAAAACAACAACAAAAGTTTGTCAATTTGCAGTCTATAAAAACTAGAATGCTTTCTCATGGCCATGGTGCTGGGAATGAAGCCAAGCATGGTCTTCTCATCACAGGTTCAGACTGATCTAATGAGTGTATTTCATTAAGGGGATCAGTGGAAATCCACCCCAAAGGGTCATGATTGGAAGAGCTCTCGATTTGGCATCGGCCTGAGCTCTGATTTCTCGACGAGAAGACTTCACACCACCCCAAGCCTTCCAACATGGATTGATGTCCTTTACTTAGGATTTTCAAATGCCCACTATTTTACTCAGTCATAAGACAAAAGATTCAGCAAAAATATAAAACTGGAGAGACCTCTGTGTTGGAGTTTTAGGACCCTGAGGACCAGAGATTATGTTCACTCCCTGTTCATTTTTGACAGAGATTCTTAGCTGGGGGCATTCTCCACCCAGGGAAAGTAGGACAAAGTCTGGAGACATCTTCGTCACCCAAGGCTGGAGATTTCTCCTGGCATCTGATGTGCAGTGGCCAAGAGTCCTGTCCAACACTGTACCCTGCCCAGGACAGCACCCTCCAAAGCAATATGTTGAGTTTAAAATGTCAGTAATTCTGAGATGGAGAAACCTAGATATGAAGGGTCTCCGTTTAGCACATGCTTATTAAGCCCTGTTTATATGTCGTACCCTTTATGGAGGGTTAGAAGGTGCCCATGCCTGTTTCCTCAGCATACTACATTTGTGATATTGACAGTGGACACCCAATGAGCTTGAAAGGATCTAAGGTCCTACTAACTCCTTCACTTGTACAATATTATCTTATATAATCTCCACACTAGCCCTGTAATATTATCCTCTCATCCTTTCCTTTTTAAAAGAAAGATACAGTAGAATCTCAGAGAGGTTAACTTTCCCAAGGCAACACGGCATCTATGTTTCCCACCTTAGAACCACTATACACAATGGGCTACCAGCTAAAAAGTTATAGAATCACAGTACCTACATTAGAGGATTTTCAGAGATTATTTATGCTCTCTAATTTTTAATGTACTGTTTCCACCAATGCAATATTCCTTATTTTATGACCTACCTACTTCATGGCTATATGGATTATGACCTGCTGCTGGGACTTAAAGCCTACATTCAGACTACAACCCAGAGATGTGAACAGAACAGCAACCTCATGGTGGCTTCTTCCGTACTGTAATTTTTGCTGATTGGATTTTATAGTACAGTACTAGAGTTATATTTTCTGCATGTAAGGGTTATGCAAATAAAAACAAAGTCATCGAGTTGGAGCTTTCCTTTGACCATTTCTTGGTTCTGAATATTATAACGCACACACTATATACATTTCCTCACTTAGCAACCAATTCAGTTAGTGACCTACTAGCAGGAACAAAACCCAATTCATTACACAAAGAATGTCCCAAGAATGAGCTTTGCTGTGGCTGAGAGTTCTGAACATGCTAGGTTGTCACCTGAGGAGAAGGAGAAGAAAAGAAGTCTGAAAAGGGGCCATGACCGCAGGGATCTCGAATGCCAGATTATTCCTCAGAGATGACAAAGCCTTCCTCAAGTCCCTCTGCAGGAGAGAGAGAGAGAGAGTTGACCAGAACCTGGACCAATGGATGAGAGAATTTCTTGAGATTCTCCATCCACTTCTTTTCAGTAAGCATTTTCATTTCTCTACATAAGTAAAGAATGCTCTGCACTCTCTCGTTTCACCGGGATCATCGGAGGAAGAGTAAATGGATGAGGCCCCTAAGGGAAATGTCTACGATAAGAAATGCGGAGGGAGCTGAGAAGGTGGGGAACCCGTCAGAGCATGATGTGCACATGATCCCCCAATGAAGGGGACATGGAAGGATGCTTGAGTGGAACCACAGACTTAGACTGTGTGCAGTATAATGGAGGTTCTGGAAACCAGCCATCAGATGAATCTGGATCCCCTTAGTGTCTCTGCTACATTCGCTTGTCGGCCAGGATCAGCCCACAGGAAGTGGGTCCTGGATATAGATGTGGGAGTAGAATTCAGTACCCAACTCTGGGCCCTGGGCCAACTGCCCTCCTGCCCTTTCTGTAGCTGACTGTTTGGGAGGTACATTTGTGTGGCTGCCACTCTTGGCACTTTTAAATATTGAACGAACATGCACAAATCCTCTGAGTTCAGTTCAATAGACATGCATGTCCGCAAACACATGCCCTTTAGGCCCCTGGGCACCCTCTGGGTTGTGCCTGAGCATTACTTTGTGGGAGTAGCTTCAAACCAGCAAGCTCCCCTGCTTTAGGGACATGTCACAAATGCCCCTCACTGGGTACAGTTGATCTCTCGTTCCACCCACCTCCTCCAGAAAAGGTCCTGTTCTTTTATTTCCTATTAAAACACAGATCTCAGCTTTGGTTATCTGCCCTCCCATTTCTTTCTGCAACCACTAGTCCTGCAATGACAAGCTGTAAACACCATAATCGTGCAACAACAGTCCCTGTCATAGGTGAGCTCCACTCAAAGGAGTCAGTTCAATGGTCCTCCCTCACCCCAGTGGCCCTGCTGGCCCTCCTTGCAGCTGAGACATGATCTGAGGGCCACGCCTGGGCTGCTGGACCCCAGCCAGCCAGCTGGGAGTCCTTAGGTGGGACCTGAAATAGTAATCAAGCAGGGCAGATGGAGGTGAGGGACTTTGGAGATCCTACCTATGTGCTCTGTAGGTGGCCGCAGGGCACTTGACTCTGATCCAAGGGAATTCACCTGGCTCTAAGCTGGCCTGGTGCCAGTTGCAGAGGGTAAGCCTGTTCTGAATGATGGTGTCTGGACTCAGTTCATGCCGAATTGTTGCTGTGTGACTCTTTAAAATTGATTCCTCAGTGAAAGATATTTGAAACCTAAACTTCCCATCCTCCCACCCCACTTTATTTTCAGGTGCAGGCATTTGTCCTTGCTGAGAAGCTAGTAGGCAAATCACGGCTGGAAGTGGAATCCATGAGCGATGCTAGGCACAGCTGTTGAAATATTGAAGCTTCTCCCAGACTATTTAGGAAAGAACAAAACTGTGCATTCCTGTGGCACCCAAGGCCGTACGGCTGCAGTAAGTAAGGAAATGCTGACTTCTCGAAAGTGTGTCTGGAACACACAGCTCTGCCAGCCGACTCCCGAAAATGAACATGGAGGAGTCTAGTAGCTCTTAAGGTGTGGTCCCTGGTCCTAAAATATCCGCATCACCATGAAGCTCTGTAGAAATGCAAAGTTTGAACACTATCACCTACTGCGTCAGAAACTAAGAGTACGGGACCCAGCACTCTTGGAGGGTAATTTTGATCACCATCGAAATTTGGGAATCCCTGTTCTAGAGAAAAAAAAAGATTGTTTTCTTTTCCCCACAACCAAAACACAAATGAGTTTGCTTAATTATGTAATGATCCTATCATGCCTTATGGTGTATTTGTTCAAACATTTACTGAATTACTCTGATGTATGTACTAGGCTTTACACTAGGTAAAGGAGGGTGTGGTACTACGTAAAGAGACATGTTCTTACGAGCTTACCTTCTGTTCAAAAGAACTGATATTAATAAAATAATTACACAAATAAAAGTGTAAGCGCTGATCATTTGAAGTACTCTGTATGAAATACACAAAGCTTCTTAATAACACGATACCAGAAGAAGTGATTTAGTGTGGAAGGTTAACCTTCATTAAGGGAATGGGCCTGAGTGGAGAGAGGCACAGAAATTAGGGCAGTAAAATTTGCAGGATACGTGGCTTTTCAGACAAAGAAAAGAGCACATGCCAAGGCCCTGCATCTGAATGGAGACAGCTCAAAAAACCGGCCAAGGTCTGGGCGGCAGAAGTTCTAAGTCAAAGAACACAGAGTGACAAAATAAGACAATGGACATGTGGAGCCATGTGAAACATTTTGGTCTTTGTTTATTACAAGAACCACGGGCATCCACTGAAGCACTTAAAGGCAAGGGTGGGAACAATCTGTGTGGACTGGCGTTTGAAGAAACCCCACTCTGGGTGATGGGCGGGGAGTGGGTTGGAATGCTACGGAGACGGAGAGCACACCGGGGAATGAGTGCACTGTCATTTGTCCAGGCTAGAGACTGAGGCTGGAGGACAGATGGGGGAGGTGGAGGCGGAGAGATGTGGGAGGAGCGTGGGTGGAGTCTATCAAAAGTCCAGAGACCAGGGAGACAAAGGTGTCAAGGATGAGTCCTGTTCCCGGCTTGCAAAGATAGAGGAATGAGGTGTTATTCAGTGAGGTAACGTCTCCGAAGAGCAGCAGGTTTAGGGTAGGGTAGGTGATCGAGCACATAGATTTTAAGCTTTTTAGTTTCCCTTGAGACTGACCAGTTAGTTATCTCAGTCACTTTCTCTTTGCTAGGACACAATACCTGAGATGTACAGTTTAAGGGAGGAAAGGTTTATTTTGACTCACAGTTTCAGAAGTCTCAGTCCTTGCATGGTCAGCCAGTTCCAAAGCAGGAACGCTATGGTTGAAGGAGCTGGGCAGAAGAGAGCTGCTCACATCGTGGTGACCAGGAAGCAGAGAGCAAAGAGAGGAGCTGGGGGGAAGACACCCCCTTCCATGTAATGCCCCCTTCTAACAGCACGTCAGCTATTGGGCCCCATACTTTATTCACTTTCTGAAAGCCCCACTGACCTTAGGGGACCATTCTTGACTTAAACCAGAAAATGGGTGTGAGCCTGGGGAGGGTTTCAGAGACAAAGTTGGGGCTGAAGATGCAAAACTGTGACATGGCTCACCCTTCTAAGGGTTAGGGCTGGAGCCCACAAAGAGGCAAGAAGGAGAAGATGGAGAGACTCAGGATTCATCCAGGAAGGACTCTGACTTGTGCAGCAGGAGCTCAATAAACATCTGTGTAATAACATGAAGAAAGAAGAAAGGAAGGGAAAAGAATGATAAAAGTAAGAGTTAAACAAAATGGTTTGTGTTCACACTCGGGCTCTGTCATCTAAACAAGTTTCTTGTCCTTCTAAACCTCAGTTCCCTCATTTTTAAAGTGGGAAGAAAGTGATCCACATCTCATATATGTATTGTAAATTACATGACATTTGTCACAGGGCAAATGCTCAGCAACTTACCAAACATTGCCCAGTGCAAAGTTTTTAATATTTATTCACTTGATAAGTATTAAACAAATATAAAATTGGTTGAATACATGACATCAATGCTCTTTCCACGTTTTTCTGAAATCCATTTCATAATAGTTGCATGGGGTGAAAGGGACGGAGTATATTTGTGATTTGTATTTCACCCAGTAAACTAGGACATTTATTTTGAGCTTCTGTCTCACTGAGGAAGTGAGAACAGTGATATAAGATGTAAGCGTAGCAATTCTTTAAAATGACAGTTTAGGCGTTCTCTGTCTTGTTTTTATTCTTAAGAAAAATAAAAGTAAGCCTGTATTGCCTGGTATTCCATATATCAGGATGGGTTATGCCAACCGCTCCATCTGACCTTTCTCATTCTACAAAACCTCATTATTTTCTGTAGTCTGTATTACTTTGGAAACCTCATCTTTTTCAAGAATTATCTTCCCTTATGCACTTTGGCAATAAAATGAAATGATAAACATTGGGAGCTCCAAGAGGCACCACAATGCCTGAACAAATGAATATGCTTCTAAAAAATTGGAAGTAACGCAGATATGCAACCAGCAGAGGTAAGGAGGGACCTGTCACTGCAGACACTTGAGAGCACCAGCCTGAGCAGCCTTGTCTTTATAGAAACATTCACTGTAACTAGCACGAGAGACCTGCACAGATGAAGAAAGAAGCAGTCACGGGAGAAACTCAGACCAGTTGCCATTGTGTTTTATTGGGTGTTCTATCCAGTTAAAGGCTGAAAACATGAAAACGATAGCCAAGGTTATTACTAGAAAGCAAACTTTAAAAATGATTCATGGCACTACTGCATCTTTTGATAGGAGTAAGTACATTCTTAGGATTAATTCAGGGGAATTTTGCTTTCTCTTTGCTGGCTGGCTAAGAGCAGGCAAGAAGCAGGCCATAAATGACAGATCCTAGAAAATGATTTCAGGATTAGTTCCAAAGGGGTCTCCAGCCAACAAGCATGAATTGGCTTTGCCTCACAGAAAAACTCAGGACCAGGGACACTGTCTGAAATCTCATAAATAACAAAGCAAAAATCCTAAAACATGATGCATTTCCAGAGCCTGTTTACAAAGACTTCAGAAGCCTTGCTCTAGAGATATTATGTATTATCATTCTGAAACCCACTTCTCTTCCCATTTTAGTCACTGTGAAATAGGAGGATGATGTGCAATCATAGCATCCCAAAAACCTGCTATGAGAAGGCTACAATGACTAGAATTAATCGGGTCTTACTTTGTGTTGATAACCACATTACACAGTTGCATGTGTATTAGCTATTAAATTCTTGAAATAATCTTATTCTGTTCCACCCATTTTATGGATAAAGAAACTGAGGTACTTAAACATCAGATATCCCAAGGCCACTTACCCAAGGTGACATGACTAATGACAAAGCTGAGATTGAGGGAAAAGTCCTATTCCAGACTAAGCCCTCTTAACACAAGCCAAGAGGCAGTTTTATAGGTCTCTCACTCCATCTAATGAATAATTTTTCCTTCTTGGTGAAAAAATGTTCTAGGAATATTAGTTATAAAAGTAGCTACAAATTTTGTGCATTTGAAAGAAAAAAAAGTGGTAGTTACCATTTCTATTGTTGTTGTTCAGGAATAAGAAAAATAGTGCAAGTAGCAAAACCAGAATTATAGAACATTTGGAAACCAATTTCAATTATCTGTGTGCCAATCTCAGTGTGTGTGTGTGTGTGTGTGTGTGTGTGTGTGTTTCCTTTTTGGCCAAATCTGTGTACCAGTTGGCCCTTTAACTTATATATATGTAACTTATTCTCTTTCCTAAGCAACTAAAATGTTCTTAGCTAATGTGACTATATTAATAATTTAAAGTATTAAGCTATTAACATTTTAAAGAATTCCGTGTTCCCCAAGAACCTTTTGGAGGGTCAGAAGTGGGATGCATTTCTCACCTTAGAGCTTGGGGTCAGCGTGGCAGGGAACGCAGGGAAGAAGAGAAAAGAAAGCAAACAAGTGACCAGGAGACAAGATGGCTCCAGCCTGCTCATCCTCAACCTCTTTATTCAACTTCCCAAGGAATCCCCAGTGAGCAGGACTCAGTTGCCGGGGAAACTCCAGTCTGTATAACCTGACCACATGTCACCGCGTGACATATGGGAAAGCCAGGGACCATACCCAGGACCTGTCACAGTTATGTCAATCTACGTTTGCACATTTTATGTACTACAGCTCCGAATTTAAAATCAGCTATGCAGCGGGAAGGAAAGGCTTCGCAAATTAAAACATAAAATGTTCTAAATGCAACAGTGGATTTTAAAACATGTAACACTGTGGTCTCTTGTAGACAGGCACAAAAATGCAGTAAAACCCAAATGTTTAGCTTCCAAAAAACGGAAACATCCAGTCAGTCCTTTCCCCATGGTATCTTCTCTGTGGTCCAATTAATCAAATCAGAATGGATCTCAAACTGGTAGCCACTTGCCAAACTTGCAAAAAAAAATTGTCTGATTCTGATTATTAAATAAACAACTCCCTAAAATGGAAGCATTATGGAAAAAGACAAACATTTCTTCCCCCAAATTACAGTGTTTTGAACTTCCACCACAAGTTGATGGTAGGAAAAGACTAAACTAGCTAGAAATTGAGTATCTATCATATCATTTTATTCCAGACACACAAAAATATCAAAATATCTAAATTGCTTCTTTACAAATGCAAAGTAAATAACTATGACACATTCTTGGATTGGCAAAGGTTTTGGTTACACATTTTTTTTACAGGGCCTTATAAGCTGATTTCTTTTAAATGTGAAAGCTTTAATGGCTAATACTAATAAATTCAATTTTGATTTCATAAGCATTTCATGATTCTTTAGGCTATAATTCAGAAGGCTGGTTTCTACATCCTGGTATTAGGAAAAGAACCAACTAATTTAGATAACAAGGTCAAAGTTCCAGACTGTCCACTCTGATCTTTTCATTTGATCTTTATCTCCATCTTACATAAAATAGTAACATCTCACATAATTGTTGAGATTGTAAATGAAATAGAAGTATTTTCTGTGGTTGGACCAGAAATAAAAACATTGGCAAGGTTACCCATGAATTCTCAACCAAGTCTCCTTTCAGAAATGTGTGGCTATCTGTAGGTATGTCAGGGATGGAGTCCACACATGGATGACAGGGGATTTCTAGTTTTGAATTTTACATACTTCCAAACTATTTGAATGTGATGCATTAAAATCAGCACACCTCATGTAGAGCTGCCAGAGAGCTTTAAAAGCCACTTAAGGAATACAATTAACAAAAAGTCAAAAAGTGCCAAGGAAAGGAATTCTTGCTCTTTGCTTTGTATCCAGAACCAGTTGAAATTGAATGGAATTCAATACCTGTGTCCTCTTCCACCGGAACCGCTCTGGGTTAGCTGTGCTCTGATGTGATAGGAAGGACAATATCTCTGCCACTCAAGGCTCAAACTCCTACAGAATACCCTGAAATCATTGCTTAAAGCATTAATAAAAAGAAGAAAAAGAAAATATAAGCCTGTGACAAACATCTCTGGTCCCTCTGTCATAACTATAGTCACAACTGTATGACTGTCCATCAATGCTAACTGGGATTTTGCTATAGTTTCTGAATGGTGCTTAATGTTTTTTAAATGAATGTCTCATTTAATGTTTACACAGCCGCTCGAAGAAGGCACCATCCTGTCCCCCACTTTTCATCTGGGAAAGCTGACGCTGGAGAGTTCTGGTAACTGATCTACAGTCACAAGGCTAGCAAGTTCTGCAGCTGGAAGCTAAACCCCAGCAATCTGGACTGCTACGTAGGATTGAGCAGTGCAAAAGAACCAGAGCAGGGAGGTTGCCAGATTAGCCTTTTCTTAACACTGTTGCATTTCTTGTGGGCTTGGCTTGTAGCCTCAGATTTTTTTTTTTTTAAGGGATGGCACAGATCTTTAATTTAAACCTTTCTCAAGATAAGAAAGAGTAAAGAATCTTTTCTACATACCCCTTCTATTCTCTGCTTCAAAGTTCCATAAAAAGACCTTTGTCTTGTTGGGTGACTTGAACTCATTACAATTTCTTTCTTAAACAAAGCAGAAATGGGTTGCCCTCTTAAATTGCACCAAAGACATTAGTTCTTGCATCGGGAGTAAAGCATATATGTAGTCTGTTTCCTCTTCTATGTGAAATTATGAAAATGTCTGAGATACATGAAGACAATCCTTGTGTCCATGGTGTTTTGGATGTCTTCTCTGGAAGAGAAGGTAGAGCTTGGATGAAGGCAATTTACAGCCCTGGACCCAAATTTGTTTGGCCCTGCACTAGCCATTAATCTTTAGGCAAGTTCCTTAAATTCTGAGTCTCGGTCTAATCTACAAATTGATGAACACAATGTGCATGCCATCGGGTCTATGAATACAAATATCAAATTTCCAGCACAGCATAGTTCTAGGCACAAAATGAACATCAGGACATGTTGGTTTTCTTTTCTCTTTTACAAGAGAGGCGATCTTCCTTGATTTAACTCCAGTGTTGTTATGAACCTCTTGAAATGTGAGATTCCAACCCAGACAGTGCTCCAGATGTATTCAGAGGCAAAGGGAGGTAGGACTGCTGTCCAAGCCCATGAGATACACACTCTGGTTTTTAATTTAAGGATTCTCATCATTCCAAAAACCCATATTTATCCTGGAAATGGATTAAAAATCAGATCTTTTTCCTGCTTTCTAAAAAAGTCTCATGTCTCCTTTATTAAAATTATTGAACTTATTATTAGCCCCCAAAGTAAAGCTGTCTTCATTCCCAATGGAAATCTACTTTCTAGTTTTCAGACCTTTATTTCCGCCTGTTGATCTCACTGTGTCTTAGTTCTGTCATCTAGGCATTAACAATCCCTCCCGACTTTGCGGCAGCTGAAAATATGATAAGCATACTTTCAACCCCAGCAACTGATAAAAAATGACAAACAGGACAGGGCCAGGGAATGATCTCCATGTCATTCTGCTGCAGACCTCCCACCAAGCTGACAAGGGGTCATTAATCAGCACTAGCTGGATAAAGCTCCTCAGTCATTTATGATCACGACCAGCAGCCCTGCCATCTCGTTCCCATGTCCCAATCCTGCACACATGGCAGTCAGGGAAATGTTATCAAATGCCTCTCTGAAACCACGATGCATTTGGCTGCTGGTCTAGCAGACTCCCAGTAAAACCATCAATACAGGAGGTGGAGTTATTTGACATAAAAACATCAATCATATTAGTATCAGCAGTCACTCATAAACGCTTATCAATGGAATAATCAACACAGGCTCCCTAGAGACCATCGCGTTCCTTAAAAGGCTTATGTTACTTCTCTGGTTGCCCAAAGAGACTTCAATAGATATCTTCCATTGTAGAACTCTTGACCGTTGTTGATCGAATGGCATCCCTCCAGTCCTCTAATAAAATTCAAGTTATAGAAAATTACGCTAATGAACTTTCAGACTAGAAAATTGTTTTCACAAAGCCTGAAGGAAGAGATCAGTTCTTATGCATGTGATCATTAGCTTCCCTCCTTTCTAGGGTAGCAGTTTCCATTCTTCACATTTGCTCTTCTCTTTGCTGTTAGAAGTCACAGCCATGCAGCCTCACTCCAGATTAGACAACCAAAAACAATGGATGTCCCACCAATGGGACCCCTCTCTTAGCTCTTTTACTCTTTCCCCTGATGTCATTTCTGATTAATTTCTTATATTTTGAATGAACAACGTGGCTTAGGGGACTTTTTGATTTTTACATCGCCACAAGCTTCTTAACATAGTCACACCAGCAGACAGCTAAATCAGTTTTTGTTCATATCCATTCATATTTTACCTAATTGAAACCGTGGACATTTGTATCCTTAAACTACAATCAAAATGTATCATTCATTCTACTGCTATATATTCTGGCCATCAAATTCAAGCCTGGCTTCATACATCAGCTGCCTAAACTATAACACAGATCCAAAGCCACTGAAAGTCTAACAACTGCATGACTTTTAATTCTTATACAAAATATGAAAAAAAACTTAATTGTATTAGAAAATAATTGCTTTTAATCTACTATTTAAGATTAATACCCCAAGATACAAAAGCAAGTCAAAGTGAATAAATGTTTTCACTCCTCTTAAAGTATATATACTTTATATATACTTAAAATAATTTATAGTGCTACCACACATGTACCAATATTACTTAAAGCTACACCTGCATTACATATACTATACTATATATGCTGCGTATATGTGTGTGTATATAGATAGATAGATAGATAGATAGTTTTACATATCTTTTCAAGCACTTCTGTATTGATACTATCAAGCCTTCATTCGTGTCTGGTAGACACTATAGCAACTGTGACATCTGTTATGTCAATTTCTCAATGGTAAAATAACAAGAAAATTATTTTATTCATCTCCTTATGAAATGGTGCCATCAGAATTTGTAAGGTGGCAATATGACATCATTTTTTTCTATGCTTCCTACCCAGTAGCACATTTATTTATTACAGCATTGGTTGTCATGCTAACTTTGTCGCAGTGAGGCACCGACCACCACCAGCAGCATCAAGCTTTGCAGGAGGACCTGCACAATATGAGCCCGCTGCTTTCCAAATTCGCCAAATTCGTCTGCTGTAAAAAAAAAAAAATGACTCAGAGCCCCCTGGGCAGGCGTGATGGGTGCCGTGACACAGGAAAAAGTGAGAAAGACGTGGCCCTGATATTCAGAGATACAGAATTGCTGAGGGATCATAAAATAACTTGAACAAAACAAAATGAAACCCACACGGAAATAGGAGGCCAACTGCGGAAAATGCTCTGATTGAAGCAAACACTACTGGCCTTCAGGGTTGGAGAAATGAATTTGAGAATTTAAACTCCTTGCTTGGGATAGAAAGGGAAGATGGAGTTCATGTGTGATTAAGACCTTTCAAAGCCCCAGAGACACATTTCTATTTTGCTGAAAAAGTGAGAAAATAGTGCCAAATAAGTCTGATTCCCAAAGAATCGGAAATAAACTCGCCTCCCCAGAGAAGAGCTTTCTCTTACTCTTTGTTAAAAGCTGCGATTGTGCTGAGACAGGGTTCTGTGGGAGAATGCAGAATGCAGAGCCCAGCGGTGTTTGCTTTCTGGTGCTGCTTTCCCAAGGAGGACGTTTGGTCTGGGGTCCAGAAGGGCTCTGAGAACTGAGCTTGGCTCCCCATCATCTTTTGAGTGTGGAATGTGACTTGTACCCTGGGCTGCCATCGTGTTTTGCCACGCGGCACTAGGGACTGAGGAAGGCGATTTATCATCCCCGTATTTATCAGGGAGTCCACCAAAGACCAAGCATTTACATCCTGTTTCTCCTTCACTACCCAGAAATCCCACTGTCGCTAGTCCTGGGTCTGGAGAATGGAATGTCCGTGTTACATTCCTTTCCAGGATACTGATTGGAGTGCCTGCCGCCTTCCCCTGCAAGGAACTAGGAGCGTTGTTGTTTATTGATCTTGAGTGATTCTGGGAGCCCACATTCCGAGGCAGCTTGTCAAAATATTGGTCAAATTAATATGCCATTTGATTACTCCCTCACGGCTGCCAAAGATTCCATACATTTGATACATAAAAAATATGAATCATACCCCTTTTTTTTTCCTTTCACCTTTCCTCCTAGTGCTAAATAATTAAGTCATTCCACTTCATTGGTTAAGCTTGAAGGACATAAAACAGTTGGTTTCAAAAGGCAGCTAGGAGACGTGGGTGCCATTCCTGACTCTACCACTGGAGTCACCTGATCTAGAATCAGATGTGTGGTTTTCCAGTAAATGACATTGGATCTTCTCCTACATTCTTAGGCAACTGGTCTCTTGAGCCCTTCAGCAGACAATCAAAATATCAACTTCTTGGACAGGGTCTCTCTGAACACTTAAGTACCTTTTGCTTCCCCCATCACACTGATTATATTCTTATTTTACTATTATTAGCTTTACATTTATTTTCCTTTTATCATACAACTTATTGTATCTAGTGTTACCCAACTTATTTATTTTCTTTTCCTTTTGCAAGAGTGGATGCTTCACATGGTCAGGAGTTTTCCTATCTTTCCTATTTTTCCTCAGTACCTGGCACATTACCAGCTTCAAATAAGCAATAAATAAATATTTTGTTAAAAGCAAAATGGAGTGGGCTTTGCAGTGGATTCTCAACTATGACCCTAAAAGTACAAGCAATAGCAACAAGGAAAATAGATAAATCATACTTCATTAATATTTAAACCCTTTATACATCAAAGCATATTTTTAGGAAAATAAGAAGTCAACCATCAGAATGGGAAGGAATATTTCAAGTCATATATATCTGGGAAGGGGTTCATAACCAGAATATGTAAAGAACTACAACTCACCAATGGAGAAGGCAAATAAACCAGCATCCTAGGAGGATGAGGCAAGAGGATGGCAAGTTTGAGCCCAACGTGGCCAACTTAGCAATTTGGTGAGACCCTGTCTCAAAATAAAAACAAAAAAGGATGCACAAATAGCCAACAGGCTCCAAGAATGATGCTGGACATCATTAGATATCAGGGAAATGCAAACCCAGACCAAAATGAGGTACAGTTTCATGTCTATTAGAATGGCTACACTTTAAAAAATGGAAATAAGAAGTATTAGGAAAAGGCGGAGAGCAGAGCCTCTGTGCACCGCTAGAGGGAATGTGCAGTGGTGAAGTTGCTGTGGAAAACAGTCTGGAGATTCCTGAAAACACTAAATACAGAATTACCACATGACTCAGCAACTCCACTCCTAGGTATACAGCTCAAACAATTGAAAACAGAAATGCAGACAGATACTTGTACACCAGTGTCCACTGTGACACTATTCACTCAACAGATGAATAGATAACAAAATGCAGTATGTTTCACACAATGGTGTGCTATTCAGTCATAAAAGGAAAGCTGTGGTTCAGGCTGGGCCATGGGTGAATCTTGAAAATATCCAGACACAAGTGGACAAAGACAGTAAGATTCCACTAATACGGAATGCCTACATAGATAAATGTATAGCTGGAAAGTGTATTTAGTGGCATAAGGATGGGAGTAATACGCAGTTATTTCTTAATGATCATAGAGTTCCTGTTTGGGGAGGGAAAAAACAGTTTTAAAAATGGGTGGAGGCCATGATAGCACAAGATTGTGAGGGTGATTATTGCCACTGAATTGCATACTTAAAACTGGATAAAATGGTAATCTTTATATTTCACATACACATTTATGAAAAAACTTTTACAGTATAAATGAATGGTTTGTATCAGTCCTTTATCTTTTCCCAGACAATAGTTGATATAACTAATGCTATATTTAAGAGGCTTTGTTTTTCTACTTGGATTTTATCTCTAATGTGTTTTGGGGTTATATCAATAAAAGTTTTGTATAGTGTTTGTGTTGAATGAATGACTAAATGACTAAAAATTAATCATTATATGACTCTAGGAGTGCATTCATCACTTAGTATGTGTCAAGCCTGGTCCTACAAAGATAAATAAAGTAAAGAGAATTCATTGCTAAAAAGGACTTTCCCTAGAGAGAAAAATCCTTTATCACTATAGAAAACTGTTATAAGAATGAAACTACTATAACTGTGTGTACAGCCTTTGTTGGAAGCAAGCGTGAAATCCTCTGTACTGCGGGAAGCTGAGGCTGGAGAATCACACATTTGAGCCCAGCCTGGGCTACTTAGTGACTTAGTGAGGAGACCCTGCGTCAACACAAAAATTGTAAAAAGCACCGTAGATCACTGTGAAAGCCCTGGGTCCAATCCTAGTATGAAAACAAAAACAACAACAGTAACAGTAACAACAACAACAACAACACTGTCTTTTGGGAACCTTTCCTAAAGCCTAGACTGACTTCTCAGCCTTAAGCTAAGATCAAGTACAGCGTCTGAAGCCTGGATTAGGTCAAGTTCCCTGTCAAAGCCCCCATCACAGCTTGTGCTTTCGACCGCATGCACATTCATGCCAGTACCACTATCACAAAATGTGTCACCCGGTAGATTCTCAACAGAAACACTGAAGGATGAAAGCAGCAAACGTAACTCTTCTGAGGCATCACGACAAACTGCAGCTCTGACTTCATGTGGAACATCAAACTCCCCAGTTAGCATGTCAAATTAGAGTTTTCTTTTTCTTTCGTCAACAGGTATTCTCCATCAAAGATGAAATGTTTTGTTTTTTTTTTAATCTCAAAATCCTGTTCAAAATGGCATGTATTTTTGTTTGTTTGTTTGTTTCCATGGGATGAAGATTGCTTTGTATAATGTTTTTCAAGATTCCATGAAGGAGTCCTCTTTAGTTATTTCTCCCCTCAAACACATCTAGTCTTGTGTGTGTGTGTCTGTGTGTGTGTGGGGGGGTGTAAGATATAAATGTCTTCAGAACATATCATTTCTATATTGAAAATACTCCAATTGACTTTTCCCCTGAACCAAGGCACCATGTCGCAGAAGGTAAAGGGCTTTAGAGAGGAGGGAGGGCAGAACCATCCTGAAGGCAAAGAGGGACTGCAGATTTCCAGGGTCTGAGGGACAGAGTCCGACGCTGATGGCTGAGCTGCTGCCTCCTTGGCTCCCAGGAGCACTTGCTCTTAGCTGTGAGCCTGGCTCACACCCTCCTGGAGCCTCAGAGACTTGGTGGTAGAAGCGCAGTGGCGACCTGCAGCACTGGACTACGCAAAGGGAGAAAGGAGCGGAGGAGCCCTTTGTCCCAAGTGGGGGTGCTCATCAATCAGCACCCTTTCCCCTCTGTCGGACTACACCAGACAATCTGTGTGGTGATGAGGGTGACCACCCCTAGAACCGGGAGTCCTTGCCCTAACCTGCAGGCAGTGCACTTGCTTTTGCTGAACGGCCCTGCCTAGGAACAGCCCCAATCTGAAAGGAAACATGGGATCCACTCCTGGGCACCCAGCTCCTGAGTCACTGTTTAAATGCAGTTTATAAACAACCAGCGGCATTTCCTGCCTGATCAGCACAGTGAACAGAATTGTCTTTCTCAAGTGCCCACCAACACCCTCAATATTAAACTTTTACAAAAGATAACAGATTTTTGCCACCAAGCCCCTGTGCCTTTTAATTTTCCTGCTGGGTCTAGTTTGTTGCTGGTGGTCATTTTCTTTATTTTTTCCTTTCTTTTTCTCTTCTATCCAGGTATGCTTTGTGTGTCTCGGAACAGCTTGCCTTGAATGGCTATGTATGAGTTAAATCTCACCAGTTAATGAGAAGCTTGGCTTTCCAAACCAGTAGAGGGGTGACTTGTGCAATATCTGGTCCCAGTTCCTGAGGCTTCTGTCCTGTAACTCTCCAGAAAGTATCTGTTGGGACCAGTATTGTTGGAGCACAAATTATTTGTATGGGTGATACATATAAATTTCACACCAAAGCAAACAGAAGTAAGAGCACAGGGTCCTAGACTCTGCAAGGAAACCTTTCCAGTTGCCAGGGCTGATGTCAGCCTATGGTGGAGAAATTGGTTTTGCTGGACTTCAGGTTAGGCAGGAGGGAGTCTGCATTTGCCACCTTATTACAGAAAATGTGAACCAAGTACCACGAGCAGAATGGAAGATTTTCAGAAGTGCGTGGACAAAAGAACAATGAAATTTCAG
This sequence comes from Fukomys damarensis, assembly GCF_012274545.1. Taxonomy (NCBI): domain Eukaryota; kingdom Metazoa; phylum Chordata; class Mammalia; order Rodentia; family Bathyergidae; genus Fukomys; species Fukomys damarensis. The sequence continues at coordinate 40,276,445 of NW_022900944.1, forward strand.
GGTATGAACAAAATTAAAAAGGACCTCCCTTGCTCATTTGCTGATTATATCAAGAGGAAGTCGTGTTTTGGCTCAACCTGAGTATGCCTTTAATATCTTTCCGTTAACAGGGAGATTAGCAAGCATAGGGAAAGAACAGGCTCCGGGCAAAAACCTTTGGCCGGCAACCGTATCTAATTAAAAGATGATTTTTTCACAATACAATGAAAATAACAGTGCTTAAACATTCTTATTGCAACAAAGAATATAAATGATATAGAGGTTCCTTTTTATTATTATTTGGAGGAAAAGTGAATTAGCTCAAAGATGAATTTCAAGGGAATAGCAGTACACGAGGTGCTCTGGATGGTGCAGGGGAATTCTGATGATTCTGTTAGAGATTATGTCTGACCCTACATCCTACTTTTAGCCCCTTGACTTCTACCCTGAGGGTAAAGAACAAATGTGGGGAATTTTGAATCTCCTAAAAGAAAAATAATCTCTACAAGAAATAGACAGATGGTCCCTTGGATATTGCTTTCACTTCTAGAAGCATGGCTTGTTTTAATTAGATAATCTCTAAGGTCTCTTTAAGCTCACATCTTGGACGAAAACGTTGAGGTGCAGAGAGGTAATGGAACTTGCCCAAATGCGCAGACCTAGGACATGGCAGAGCCAATTGAGCTCCCTGTCCTCCATCTGCCAAGCGGAGCTGCCTGAGCACGTTCGGGGCAGTGTTCGTTCCCAGTCCCAGTTGGACTCATCCTGCCAGCTCCGTCCCGGAGGTATTGGCCAACTGGGACAGGAGGAGCCTCAGCTTGCCAACTGCAAGCTAGAGACCATCTGGTGTGTGAGAAAGACATGTGTGTCAGTGACCTCGAGGGTGAGATGACACCAGCCTTAGGGCCACTGGAGACCCTGCAGTCCTGCTCTTCCAAAGCTTAACGTTGGTCTCTTGCTCCCCATGACATAGGAGACTGCGCTGTGTTTATCGTTCCCACAGCCCAGACCCAGGGTGGGCCTTCTGTGAGGGCTTCCCAGCCCCACCCTGTCTAAGCATGAAGTCCCTACCGAGCCGGGTTCGGCCACCCCAGCAAAACTGCTACGCCTCACTTCAGGTCAAAGCCAAAGCCACTGCAACAACTGCCAGAGGTGCCTGTGTCATTTTGTTTACTAGATTTGTTCCTGCTGATAACTGAAGGTCTACTGACACTTTAACAGCGACAACAACCAGGGCAACAAAAATTCAAACGAAATAACCACCATAGAAAAATTACTTCCCGGCCTCACTTGTCCACACAGGAATCTGTCCACTTAGGGCTGCATGGGCACCACTGAGTCATAGACTGGGTAAACATTCCGACCCCGAAAACTGCAAAGATCACATGGCCCAAACTGGCACACTTCGGAGTCTTTATTTTCTAACCAAGTTCACTGGAAATTCTATAAAATCAAGTGCGTCGGTATCGATAATAAAAAGGCACCCAGGCTTGTTTTATCCACTGGTGAGTCAGGTCCTCTGGTTCAGTGAGAGCTGTTTGTAAATGCTACCTGAGGTGGGGCAGTGAACCTTTTTGGAAACAGATGGAAAAGACATCCCCTTCTGTGCCAGAATTCATACTCAGCAGTTCTGGTTGATGGTCACTTAAATGAAGCAAATATCAAACAGGAATCATGGGGATGAAGGACTCTATGATGATAGACTTCTCTCCCCTAAAATAAGGCTTCTATCTGCTCCTTTGCTTCTCCATGAGAAACCTGCACGCAAGTGCATGTACTGAATGAAGGGCCAGACTATCAGCCAGTTGCTACCAGCACTGACCAAAGGTCATTTCCAGAGGACACCTGGGGCTTGGAAGGGTGCTGACACCCAAGAGCAGAAGTAGCCAGTGCCCAAGAGCATTGCTGGGAGTTTAGGCTGCCCTCATTCGAGAGTCCTGGTTCCAATGTAAACCTGTTTTGAGACCTCAGGCATATCCCTTACCCTCTCCAAGACTGTTTCCTTATCTTCAAAGAGGGGATTATAACAGGCTCTTCTTCACTGGTTGGAGAAGCATCATATAACATCCTTAACTGAATGTGCCTGTTACAATGCTTTTATAGTTTTGATATGCACACAAACTAATAAAAATTATTAGTAGTATTTGTGAATGGGGTATTCTTTGCTCCCTCCATGAGGAAGACAGTCATAAATTCTCTCCCTTGTCTGATATATTTGAAATAGAATTAGTTGAATTCTCATCACACCTTCCCTGTGAATGCAGGATCTTAATGTTGGATAAATAATTCCTCTGCATTTATCAGGGTGCCTTTTGGTTATAAGTGACAAAAATCTAGCCCACCAATTAAAGCATAAAATAGGGTTTATTGAGTTCTGCCATTTGGAAGTCTGGGTGCTGGTTTAGGGCACTGTTGCAACTGGAGATAAAAGGACTCCACTGATGACCTCCAGTTTCTACCTTTATACATGGCCCACTCTAACTTTTGGCTGTGATTTTATTGTGTTTTCCCTTACTCTTCCTTATATACGTGAGTTTCCTTTGCCAGGCTTGTGTGCTTCTGGACCATCCCAGTTCATGCCTTCCACTCCTGTATTCCAAAAGGCAAAATCCCCTTTACTTCTATCTCTACATAAACAAAGTCCTGGTGGAGAGAGACAACTGGCTGGGTCGATATGATGCACCCAACCATGTCCCGGCGCCTCACACCAAACGGAGTGCAGCACATCCACAGAAGAAAGAGAGGAGTTCAAGCACCAGGAGAAGAGTCGTGCACTCTCACTCACAGAAAGGGTTTCTCTATATTGTAGAACTTATGCCTAGATACCAGTGGTTCTTATCAGAGGTGCACCCTGGGCTCATGGGAAGGAAATCAAACATAACACTTTTCAATCTCCCCCATAAGTTTGTTGATTTTATCACGCTTCACAACTTAAGATGTCATATATTCTCTACAGCTGAGAGTTTATTTGTCTTCAACTTTGAGACCCACTGAGCTAGAAGATCCTCAATAACTCTTCCAAATTGGCACGGTGATTGCCTGAGAGGAAAAAATTACTCTTACTGGTGTGGTCCTTATATTGGACCATATGTTTCTATTTCCACCCTTTATTAATTTTCACATCCCAAAGGAATGGGGGAGTGGCTTGCTGTGGTTCCAAAGAGTTGCATGTGGTCTTATTTTCAACCCTATCTTTTTCCATCTCCCACCCTCCTAAAGAATTTTTTTTCTTTTTATTGAGTTTATTGGTACATTCTAGGTATATAGTACAGTTACATTCATTACTGGGATCTTGTACCTTTACATGACAGGTCTTTTCTTCTCATTTTTTCCCCTCATCCTACCCTCCCTTCACCCCTCCTCCCCTCCCCATTTACAAACACTTCATTTCCATTTTTCTTTTTTTCATATTTTTTTCTTTTTCCTTATTCCCTTTCCCCTACCCTTCCCACTTTCCCTACATCTTTAGCCCTTTTCTTTCTATTTCACACTGTTAATCTTGTGTACTATTATAGTTTTTCACACCAGAGAAACTATTTGGTATTTACACATGTGTGACTTATTTATTTCACTTAGGAGTATATCCTCAGTATGTATCCATTTCCCTACGAATGACTCTAATGTCTCATTCTTTATGGCTGAGTAGTATTCCACTTGACTGCTATGTTATAAAAGAAGAGGTGGAAAGGCAACTTCTCTAAAGAAGGGCAAAAAGACCCATGATGGTTAATTTAATTTTATGTGTCAGCTTGATGGGGCCAGAGGGTGCCCAGACATTTAAGATTGTTCTAGGTGTAAAGAACTTTGAGAAAAAGGCATGGAACCTAGGATGTTACAACAAGTAAAATATACATTAAAAATTAAATACCTTTTCAGACATACCACAACTGAAAGAACTCATCACTGGCACACACAAAACACAAGGAATGCTAAAACCCTTCATGAAGAAACATGCAAATATAGCTCTGCACAGTGAAATAGGGCACATCAGAAATGCTAGCCTTTTCTTTGTCCCAGTTCTGAGGATTCCACTCAGTGCCTCTGCACTGAATTTTTCTATCTTTTATTCTGAGACAGGGTCTTGCTAAGTCACTAAATTGCTCAGTTTTGATTTAAACTTATATTAGCCTTCCAGAATTGAAAACTTGATATAAGTGTTTATTAAGTTACCATTGTAGTGGTAACTAAATAAATACAAAAATCAGCTTAGAGCAGATTTACAATGAAAATGAGTGGCAAGAGTAGCACAGAGACAGAGAAGAAAAATGGAAATAGACTACTGTAATGTTCTTACTCTACAGGCAGAGTAGTGTAGTAGCACTTGAAGGTAGATGGTGATAAGTTATAGGTTTATAGCATAGGCTCTAATTACAACCACTAAATATACAAAACTTATACCTAATAAACTATCTAAAAAGATATAAATAGAACCATAAAAACATACAAGTAATTCCAAATGAGGTAGAAAAATTGTGGAAGAACGAAGAACAGACTGAACAAGGAGAAAAGACATAGCAAGATGATAAACTTCAAACTTGCTAAAAATAAAAAAAACTATTAAATGTAAATGGTCTAGACGCCATCAGTGAAAAAGCAAGGGATTGTCAGATTGGATAAAAAAGCAAGATCTAACTGTATGCTACCTGTAGGAGAACCATTAAATACAAAGGTAAAGATGTGTAAAATGCACATCATGTTAATACTAGTCTTAGAAAGCTGGAATTGCTCTGCTAACATCAGACAAAATATACTCGGGCCATGGAAAATTATCAGAGAAAAAGAAGATCATTTGATAATGACAAGGAAGTCAATCTATCAGCAGACATAATCCTAACTATTTATGCACCTAACAAAAGAGTATCAAAGCACATAAAGCAAAAATTCAAGGACTGGAAGGGGAAATAGAAAAATCTGAAATTATTATAGGAGATTTCAATACCACTTGTTTAATAATTTATAGAGACAAAAAGATAAAAGTTAGTCAGAATATGGAAGATCTGACAATGTTATTAACTAATTTTTTCTGATTAATATGCAGACCCTCACCACCAAAAACAGAACACATATTCCTTTCAAGATGACATACAACCTTTGCCAAGATGGACTCTATTGTGGGTGGTAAAACAAATCTCAGGGTATGTAAAAGACATAAGTACATCTTCTATTTACAGTGGGATGACTTTAGAAATCATAGGTCTATCCTCTGATCACAATCGAATTAAATTGTAATCAATGACAGAAAGATATTTGGGCCCTTGAAATATTTGAAAATTAAATAACGCACTTTTAAATAAACCATTAACCAACAAAGAAATTGATAAGGAAACTAGAATCAAATGTTTTTAATTGAATGAATATGAAAATGCCGTATTTAAAATTTTCTATTTTGCTGATAAAATAGCACTAAGGGGAAATTTGGTATCACTAAGTGCAGACAGGTCACAGTTTTATGACATCTCACGTCAATGTCTACCCCAGCTTCTAGCCTCAGAAACCAGAAGTGATGAAAAAAATTAAAACTAAGCAACATAAATGACATCATTAACATCAAAGTGACGAGCAATGAAGTAGAAAACAAAAAAATAGAAAAAAAAAAAGATTTTTTGAAAAAAATCAAGCTAGCTTGATTTGGAAAAACACGATACAAGATGTTATCATTTAGATCTAGAATGTCCACCAAAAGGGGCTGGTGCTCAGAGGTGAGGCTTCTGGTGATTGGATCATGGGGACGACACACTCGTCAGTGGATTGATCTGGAGCTCAGAGCTGAATGTGCTGTTCCAGGCTGGGTCTGGTCGGAAGGAAGAGGCAAGTCACCGGGGCGTGACCTGGAAGCGTCTCTCTCCTTCTCTGGCTCCTCCCGTCTTTGTTCTCTGCTCCCTGTCTTCCATGGGTTGAGCCCCTTTTCCCCCACGATAGCCCTCTGTCATCCTGTTGCATCCTGTTTCTTTCCTGGAGTTAGCTGACCACAGACTGAAACCACAAGCCAAAATAAGCTCTTTTTTTTTTTAATGTTGTGGATGTGATTAAAAATTACAGTGAATGGTGCCATCCAATGGAAAGGAAGGCTTGTAAAAACATGACAGTGAGCCCTTATCCACCTCTCTCCCTGGATCTGGCACCGTGCAACTTCTGGCTCCTCCCCAAAGTCCAAAAGACCATGAACAATCAACATTTTGAATCAATTCAGGATCTCGAGGCAGCCAGAAAGGTGCAACTAAAGACCCTCAGGAAAGAGGACTTCCAGAACTGTTTCCAAAAGTGGCGGGAATGATCGGATGAGCGAATTTGAAATGAGGGGAAGCATTTTGAGAGGAATTAATGGCAATGTATCACTGTACTAAATGTTTTAAAAATTAAAAACATTTTATATATTTTGATCCTATCTTACATATTCGCAGGATTGTGCAGCACTTACCATGATCTAATTTTAGAATATTTTGTTCCCACAAAAACAACCCTACTAGCTGTTATCAGACACCATCAAGGTAAAGACTCTCTCTAAAGATTGTCCTAAATACATATTCCTATTACTGGATATTATCATGTTGTTTTGCTGCCCATAAGATCCCAGTATCTTTCAATCAGTACTTTCTCATTTCACCTCCACTGCAGACATCAGAGAAGGGCACAATGGTAGCTTTCAATTTACAGATCTGACGTCTCTGGGCTGGCTCCCCTCGAGAGCCCCTTAATTTGGGGAATTGTTTATCCACTTGCTTCCTGCAGATCTACCTGAGCTCTGTGTCAGCTAGGAGAAAGTGCCAGTCCATACCTTACCAAAAAATGCTGTCTTCGCAGGGCTTCTTTGCATCCGGGTGCTTTGCTAGTTACAGAAACAATATTTGTTTTTAAGGTGAACCATTCTACTGTTTGCCTGCCAGCCACCACCGTTGTATCAGATATTCGCCTGTGCCATCATTTCCCCCAGAGTGATATAAATATCCACACCAACACTGAAAATAACCGGACATCTTCACACACAAGAATTTTTCTGGTCCTTAAACTGTTTCCCAGCTTGTTCCCGCCATCGGCAATATGCCTCTGTCGATCCTCTTCATATTCGACTTTTCTTACAGGAAACCACCAGTGATGCCGATGCCCTTTCTCACTGTGTGGGCTCTGGGGACACCGCAGCATGGGGACACTCAGGATACTGGCTTCTCCCAGAGGTCCTCAAGGTTTGGATCTATTTGCTCTATTTTTAATAGAGCCACTTGATGTACCAAAAGGAAAACACAAAACATTGCTCAAGGCATCTGTCTCCTAGCTCCTTGGTCCTTGCCCCAGATCGCAAACCCGCCAAGTGTTGCCATCTGCACTTCTTTCCAGCAGGTCCCATTTTTAAAGTAACAATAGTTTCTCTCCCCAGCCATCTTGGCAGAGGATGGATGAAGCCCAGGGAGGCTGGTGAGGTGGGAGCTGGGTGCCTCTTAGGCTGAGCCCTGCTCCCCAGACTTTGATGTTTTGAAGGCATGTGGAAGGCAGCCAGGGCAGCTCAGATACACTTACCCAGTAATTGATTATTCAGCTGCATCTTAGAATGTCACAGCTTGGCGGGGGCTGGCAGCTATTGTTTCTTCTGCAGTCTTCGGAGGTGGGAGCCAAGGAAATGTGGGGCAGAGAGGCAGCCTTAGGGGGACCGGAGGTAAGAAGTCTTCCAGCCCTATTGTTCAAGTGTTTGTGAGTCTCCTTTCCTCACCGGGTTTGAGTTGGGCAGTGGTGGGAAATAGAAGCCGGTAGGAAGGGAAAGTCAGAGCCCTTGATGCATGGGTGGAGTAGAGAGAAAATGAGTACAGACACCAGGGATGAGTGGAATTTTTATGGGTTTAACGATTTTACAGTATAATGTGAGAATATTATATTGTGAGTGAGTGTGTAACATGAATATAGTTTAATGTGAACATAGTTCAGTGTGGACACAAGTGCTTTAAGGCAATGAACGTTAATACTGATACACTGCGCTTTTACTTTCCTGCCCATCAACTTTCATTTAATTTTTATGTATGCCACAGTAAGAGCTTCTGAAACATTATACCACTGACCATCTCTGCACAGCATTTTTATTTTTTGACAGAAGATCAGATGTCCAGGATGATTTCTGAGTAGTAACTTCCACTGATTGTTTTTCATTAGCCTAACAAGCTAACAATTCAACCAGAAGAGAAAACTTAGAGACCATCTAGGACAGTGAACATGGGTGTTCACGTGTGTATGTGTGTGTGCGTGTGTGGTACTAGGTATTGAGCTCATGGCTTCACCCTGAGTGACATTCCCAGCCCTTTTATTTTTTTCATTTTGTCACTCACTAAGTCACACAGCCGCAGGTCAACCTTCAGATCATCCTACCAGAGCCTCGCTGGGATTGCAGGAGTGTTCCACCATGCCTGGATAGGGCAGACATTTTTACTTGTTTGGGAAAGAATGAAAAAAAAAAGTAGAAAGGTGCATTTTAGATTCTCTCAGGGGAAATATATGCATACATTTGAAAAGGTTGTTAAATCATCTTACTACTTTGTTTTAATGTCCTTTATGTAATTTCACCTATTTGGAAATTTCAAGAGATGGAGCCATTTATGCCTATCAAAAGGAAGCAACACTGATGTAGTAGGAGCTTCTCATTTAGATGGTCATGAGTGACTTATGTTAGCTAAGAAGCCCAGGGAGCAGAAGTGGCAAACCTGAGACTTGAAACCAGCTCATCAGGGTCCCAATTCAGCTCCCTTCTTCCCTGATATTCATAAATTTTGTGGCTCTGAGTAAGGAGTCAGTGTCCGCTCTAAGTGTCCCTCTGCTAAAGAGGGAAGGAGTTGACGTGCTTCTGGGTGTAGCAAGTACTCAATGAATGTTGTTAGTTTGTGTGGATCATTGTGCTCGGCATGGCATAAGCATCATCCCCTTTGAATCCCCTCGCTGCTCTATAATAACGTTCCCATTTCGGCACAGTTACCCTCCTTTTCCGTAGAGAACAGTGAGAGTGCGAGGACGCCCACATCGCACAGTGATCATGCGTTTGCTTCGGGATTAGAAAACAGGAAATGTGTCGATAGAATGCATTTCCCTGATTGTTGGAATATATGAGCATCCGGGATCACAACTGTCTCTACCCTCAAGCAAAGTAGACTCCAGATTCAGTGCAATTTGAGTCAAACTTGACCGGTGTCCCTTCTTCGTGTTCTAACACTATCACAGACTGCCTCAGGATAGAGTGAGCTGAATATCTCAGAGCAATCAAGCAGGTGCAGAAGGAGCTGGGTAAAGCTACTGATTTAACTGATCTTAAGGTCTTTTCAAATATTGGGTGTCTATTATTCCCATGGTTTGTTCTTCCCCCTGGTTTCTGATCCAGTAGCTATGGCTTCCCCACTTGTCTCAGACCATGGTGTCAGGTGGTGTTACCATCTTGAGGATGCCATCAGCTGCCTAGGAAGAATAGGTGGGGGTTCAGGAAAGAAGGGCTTCTGAGAGTTTCACTGTTTCTTTTTATCATCCCAATGAATCAGGCAATAGGTAGCATTGAAAGACTTTTGCTTAAGACCAAGCTGTTGTTATAGTGTGACCCAGACTTGTTGTAGGGTGCTGAGAGCGGATCTTTACTTGAAAGCTGTGCTGAACACAGAAACCCTGCAGAATTCTGGAAGTGCAGATGATTTGAACGTGAAAGCACTTGATCGTCAGCTCAGAGCCATCTTGAACTTGACACATAAAGAAAACTAGAGAGAATAAATAATTCCTTAACGTTCTTACAAGGGAAATTCATAGTAGTGAATATCCATATTAAGAAAATAGAGCGAGCTCAAATAAACAACCTAATGCTGAAACTTAAGCTTCTAGAAAAAGAAGAGCAAGATGAACCCAAAGCTTGTACAAAGGAGGAAATTATAAAGACCAGAGCAGAAGTCAATGCAATGTAGATTATGAAAATGATACAAAAAATCAATAAGCAGAGTTGGTTATTCCAAAGAATAAACAAAATTGACAAGCCCTTTAACCAACCTTATCAAAAAAGGAAAGAAAAGGCTCAAACCCACGCAATTAGGAACAAAAAGGGTAAAATTACAACAGACCCAGAAGAAATCCAGAGGATCATCAATATCTATTTTGAGAATCTTTATTGCAATAATATTTACAATACAGAAGAAATAGACACATTTCTAGAAACATATGAATTACCAAAGTTGAACAAAGAAGATCTAAAAATACTAAACAACCCAATCAATGAAATTGAAAATGTAATTAAAAGCTTACCAACAAAGAAAATCCTGGGTCCTGATAGCTTCACTGCTGAATTCTACAAGAAAGTTAGAGAAGAGCTATTACCACTACTACTATTTAAACTCTTCAATGAAATTGAAAGGGTAGCAATATTCCCAAATTAATTTGATAAAATCCAACACCCATTCATGATAAAAATCCTACAGAAAATTGGAATAGATGGTCTTTATCAACCTGATAAAAGCCATGTATCAAAAACCAACAGCCAACATCAAACTAAACACTCAAAAACTGCAATATTTCACTTTAAAGTCAGGAACAAGACATAGATGTCCACTATCATCATTTTTGTTTAATATACTGCTGGAAATATCAGCCACAGCAATTAGACAAGAGAATGAAATGAATAAAGATAGGAAATAAAAAAGTCAAGCTGTCATTATTGGCAGCCAGCATGATAGAGAAGACCACAAGAATTACAGAGAAGACCGCAAGAACTCCACCAAAATTGTTCTTGACTTAACCAAATTCAGTAGAGTAGCTGGAAACAAGGTCAACACTCAAAACGTAATAGACTTCCTGTACATAAACAACAGACTCACTGAGAGAGGAACTGGAGAAACAGCTCCTTTTCACAATAGCATCCAAAAAAATGAAATACTTAGGAATCAATCTAATGAAGCAAGTAAAATACCTCTACTCTGAAAAATACAGCACTCCAAAAAATGATATCAAAAAGGATATCAGAAATTGGAAAGATAGCCCTTGTTCTTGGGTGAAAAAAAAATATATATATAGTGAAAATGGCCAAACTTCCAAAACTCCTATATAGATTCAATGCAATCCCAATTGAAATCCCAACAGTATATGTCATAGATTTTGAGAAAACAATCCCCCAGCCCAAAAAATTCCTTTGGAACAAGAAGAGGCCTAGAATAGCAAAAGCAACCTAGGCAACAAAGACAAGGCAGAGAGTATCACAATCCACAGCTTAAAACTATACTACAAAGCTAATGTGATAAAACAACATTGTACTGGCAAAGAAACAGACCCAAGAATCAGTGGAACAGATCAGAAGACATAGTAACAACTCCAGACACATTCGGCCACCTCATCTTTGATAAAGGAGCCAAACACCCTCACTGGAGAAAAGATTGCCTCTTTAATAAACGGTGCTGGAAAAACTGGGCTTCAACTTGCCAAAGATTAAAACTAGACCCAATATGTCTCACCATGTACTAAACTAAAATCAAAATGGATCAAAGATCTGAATACTAAAACAGAAATGCTGAACCTGCTAGAAAACAGGTTAGGTAGAACTCTTGAAGATATTGGTGTAGGAAAAGACTTTATGAACAAAACCTCAGTTGAATGTGAACTAGCACAAAGAATCAACAACTGGGATTTCATCTTACTAAAAAGCTTCTGCATACCAAGAGAAACCACCAACAGAGCTAAGAGACAACCCACAATGTAGGAAAAAAATTTTACTAGCTGCTCCTCAGACAAAGGTCTACTATCTAGAATCTAAAGAATTTTTTAAAATTAGACCATCCCAAATTGAAAGACCCAATCCAAAAATGGCATCTGACAAAGAAGTAAAACAGGAAATAAACATATGAAAAAATGTTCAACATCACTGATCATTTGAGAGTTACAAATGAAAACAACACTGAGATTCCATCTCACTCCAGAAAGAATGGCTGCTATCACGAAATCAACCAACAACAAATGCAGATGGGGCTGTTGGGGGAAAGGAACCCTTCTCCCCTGCTGATGGGAGTATAGATCGGTGCAACCACTGTGAAAATCAGTGTGGAGATTCATTAAAAAAAAAAACTAGGAATAGAGGTCCCACTTGACCCAGCTCCTCCCCTACTGGGTATCTTCCCAAAAGAATTAAAGGCATCATACACGGTGATATATGTGCACCCATGTTTATAGTAGCACAGTTTGTAATAGATACATCTTGGAAACAGCCCAAATACCCATCAACTAATGAATGGATAAAGATGTGTGTGTGATTTTTTTTTTATAAGTGAATACTACTCAGCCATAAAGAACAATAAATTAGAGACATTTATCGCTAAATGGATGCACATTGAGGCCATACTGTTAAGTGAAATAAATAGGACACAGTGTAAATACCAAATAGTTTCTCTGGTGTGAGAAACTGAAAGTGTAAATGAATATCAAGATAATGTGAAATAGGAAGAAAAGGTCCAAAGGGAAAGGGGAAGTTATGGGGTGAGAAAAAGAAAGAAGGGAAAGAAAAAAAAAGTATGAGGAAAGAAGGAAAAAATGGAAACAAAGTTTTGTTTTGTTTTGTTTTTTGTAACTAGGGAGGGTGGAGGGGTGGAAGGGAGGGAGAAAGAAGGGAAAGAAGGGAAGAGGGAAAAAAGAAGAATCAAGATGTACTATGTTCAGGTACAAATTCCCAACGATGAATGTGATCATAATGTAGACCTAAAATGTACAAATAAACAATTAAAAATTGCTTAAGGTCACATTGCAAATTGGCTGTGAAAGTCACATAAAAGCTTATGGACATCTCTGAGATCCTCCCAAGAGCACCTTCCCTCCATTCTCATGCAGCCAACAAACCTCTGATGAGGGCTTCCTGGCTGTCACCTGTGCTCCATGCTGAGATTCAGAGAGGAAGATCACCCCTTAGCCTATGTGTTCTGGAGGCCAATACTCTGGGGGTGGGATGTGGTTGTGCTTCTGGTGATTACACTAACTGATAAGCACCATAATCAAGACATGGTGATTCTGTGGCAACACAGAGGTGATTGCATTTCCAGGATGGAGTCCTGGAAAGAGTTCCGTTTCACCTAAGTTTGTGGGATGAGTGAGTGGGCAACAGGAGAAAACTGGGTACAGTCATTCCTCTTGACTCATGGGCTTCAAAACTCTCCAAATCCAGTGCTTGTCATGGTTCCAGCGCTCAGTGCTTGTGTCTCTCATAGTAACTCCTGCACAGTGGGGAAAGCTTACATGTCCATCCTTACTGTCTTGTATTTCAGTGTATTGTAAGTGCTAATCATGAATTGCAAAACAGTTAAGAGCGGCGCCACTAACCAGCGATCCCCAGGGATCAGTTGTGTGGAAGATAATATTTCCACTGACAGGGGGTGGAGGTGAGGGTGGGGTATGATTTCCGGATGATTCAACCTGGATCTCTCATGTGTCAGCTCACAGTAGAGTTTCCGCTGCTATGGGAGTCTAATGCCATTGACGATCTGACAAGATGTGGAGCCCCACCAGTAATGCGAGTGACAGGGAGCAGCTGTAACACAGATGAAGCTTCCCTTGTGTGCCACTCATGTCCTGTTATGTGGCCTGGTTCTAACAGGCCATGGCACAGGGGTTGGGGGTCCCTGTACTAAGCCAAAATGGCTAAAATTAGCTCAGTGAAAGACTAATGCTAGCCCACTAAAATGTAAATGTTCTGAGGAACTTTCTTTTTTTGTTTTGTTTTGTTTTGTTTTGTTTTTTTGGTACCAGGGATTGAACTCGTGTCCTTGTGCTTACAAGGCAGGCCACCGAACTTCTGAGCTAAATCCCCGGGCCCCTGAGGAACTTTCAAGAAAGCTTTCTATTTACACTATTAGTAATGGGGGAAAATTTGTTCCACACTCAGTAGTTTCAGCCCTCCTCACCATTTCCAGAAGAAATGAATGGCAAGTAGCAGGTATGAGTGTAAATTAAGAAAGTGATACAGATGACAGAAGGGGTCATGTAAGAATGAGACATGAATCCTCCATCTAACAACACGCCTGAGCCCAGAGGGGAGAATAGGCCAGAAAAACAGAAATATCAGACACCTCAGAAAAGCTTTCAGGATGCAGTCATCTCCAGGAAATCTCCACAGGGTAAGCCATAGGAATGTGGTCCATCTGGAACAATTGTCTTCACCTAAAATCTCCAAGCACCTCTGTGTCTAACCTGCCATCTTGTCTCACAGCAGTTTGGTCTTTTAAGTTGATTGCTGGTGTCAAGAAGAAAGTGAGAAGCCACCACGAGGTGGAAGGCTGGAAAAGGACAGCATTTCTTCTCCCTGTTCCATGGAGGCAGAATAAGGGTGTGGGGTAAAGCCATGTATAACTAAGTGACACCAGGAGGTGCCATAATCTGAGACAGACGAGTGAGAAAACCAAACTAGTGAGTTTAAGAGCTCAGGGGCAGGTGGAAAAGAAAAGTCTCAGAAGCTGCCACTGCTTCACCACAGATAACCCTGAGTGCCTCCACCTGAAGACCTTGGTGTCCCTTTGACGGAACCCATCTTTGTAGATCTAAAAGACTCCTATCCAGGGACAGGAGACTTTCATGAGTCTAACATATGTGCTCCCTGTGGCCAGGGTGGTGAATGAATGGAGATCTCACCACGCACCTGACTGAAGACCCACCTCAAGGAAAGAGAAAGGTAAATAGTCTCTCCATCAGAGGGAAGGTGTGATGTTAATGAAGCCAGGATAGGGTCACATGTCTCTTCGGGACAGGGGGATGGGATTTCCTTTCCCTTCAGCACCTGTCCCTGTCTACACAGGCACCATGTTTGGGTTTTGTTACCCGCCACCCAAATTTGCTTCTGTCAGTCAGAGAGGGGACTTTCACTTAACTCCAGAGTTGGCACAGACCACCATAGTGGAGAAAATTTTGAAAGATCCAAAGTATGCATTATGGGGGGACCAGCTAAAGCCACTGACCTTTATTATTCTACATAAAGTCAGTGTTAGGAGGTCCACACTGCCTTTAATTATTTGATGGATGTAGGGAATTGTATAGCTCCCGATTTTAAATAAATACATCCTCTGACAGTTCATTTTCTGTGTCAACTGGACTGGAACATGTCCAGATATTTAACAAAACATGATGAGTGATGCTTCTGTGAAGGTGTTTTGGTGTGAGATTAACACTTAAATTAGTGGATGTGGAGTAAAGCAGATTTACTTTACATTTAAGCAGATGTAGTTGGGCCTCACCCAATCACTGGGGCCTTTAAAAAATACAAAGGCTGAGCTCCAGAGCAGAAAGGAATTCTGCCAGTGGGTCACCTTCAACTTTTCTTAGTATCTTCAGCCCGATGGTCTACTCTGCAGACACCGGACTTACCAAATCTCTATAACTCTATGAGCCCATTTCTTTTTTTCTCTTTATTTTTAAGAGTAGGAAAAATTTATTGAGGGACAGAAAGTTGCTGTCTCAGGGAGATAGAAGAGGAACCAGAAAGTGGGTTGCCCCCATGAGCCCATTTCTTAAGACAATCAATCTATCAATGTATCTATGTGTCTGTCTGTCAATGTATCTATCTATCTATCTTTTATAGGTTCCACTCACACATGCAGAGTCATCCTAAGGGCCTACTGTGTGTCAAGCCATATCCCTGGCTTTTCGTATCTACCTAATCCTCCCGAGCATTTTACAACCCAGCTGTTTCTATCTTCATTGGATAGTAACAATTTGAGAAAATCGAGACTCAGAAACTCTATCTCACTTGATCAACAGTGTGCAGATTCTAAGACAGACAGCGAGGACTTGAACTCACATCTGCCTGCCTCTGAGGCTGTGCACAGTTCCCAACGTGATGACAAGTAACCAGATAAAATGAATCTAATTAAGTGGCAGAACATGTGAAGGGAGAAGACCCACAAGTGAGGAGTCATCTTCTGATCTCCATCACTGAGGATGTCACTCACAATTGGAAAAGACAGGCTGCTGGAAGACACAGGACTCCTTGGCAGAGGCAAGCACCACTCAGAACCCTGCCTCTCTGTCTGTCTCTTCCTATTCCCCTCACTGCTGAGATGAGTTTGAGCTGACTGGGAATGTGTCCTGCGGGTATGGGGGGGCGGGGGTCCATGGTTGCCCCAAAGAAGGACAATAAAGTTTCACATCAGCTTCTCTCATGACTTCATCACGAACTATCTCTTTTTGTTAAAGTATTTTAGAAAATAACCCAGACAGATTTCTGGAATACCTTGGACTTGGAAACTTTATTCTTAAATGCAGGACATTCCACTGAGATCAAGCTCAAATACTGACTCATCAGAGGAAGTACAGTCTTTGGGTAGTGCCAATGGGTGTTGGCAGTTGAATCTCAGCTCTGAAATTTTAATTTGGGTGGACATGAATATGGGCAGGGCACCAAGTTCCTTCCCAGATCTCTACTGTCTAGTTTCAGAAACAGTGAAAAATAATCATTAGTCAGACCTGCTTCCTCTGGCTTTCCCTTCCCTTTTCCTCTTCTCTGGCACACAGCTACCACATGACTGGGGAGCCCTCACCCAGGTTTGACAGGAACTGATCTAGACCCCTCTTCTGCTTAGGAATAGCCAGCTCAGAGAGTCTGAGGCTGAGACCATGGGAGCATCTTTGATTCTAGAGATAAGTATTTGATTACGTGAGTATTCGCACACCCCCGCTTTTGTCTTAGATAATCCAGTGTTGATCAACTGATTGTCCCATTTGCTTTTACTGATGTGAACACTTATTCGTTTATTTCCAGCATGGCCCAGATTTTCCAGTGATGTATTTGCATTCCATATGCAGCTCGGTGTTCTCCAACATTAATTCTGTTTTGTTTTTATTTCTCCCTTTGTATAGACTTTAAGTAGTCCCTGATGGTGTGTGTATGTGATTTCACATCACGGGAATGGTGTGTCCATGGCAGTGAAGCAATAGGGTGTATCATAAATCAACCACAATTTGAGGAAACGATGACAGGTGTGATTAATAGGCTATTTCAGCTCTAATTTCCATACAGTTATTCTCTGATTCACAATTACTCCCTGGAGAAATGAAAAGTAAAAGAGAGTACAGTGTGGGTGGTAGGTTCCCTCCCTAGAAATTCACAATAGTCATCATATCCATATAGGAAGGCAGATATTTATGCTTTGCAATACATGAACATTATCCATGGCAACTGGGAAACTGTCAGAACCAGAAGAAGTGAGTCACCTAAGGCCTGTTTTCCCTTTGCATGGGTAAAACAAGAGTGATTTTATGAAATGGTCAAAAGAATTAGATAATCTATGGAAGTGGTTGCCAACCACTAAGCTGGCACACAATCTATGCCAGAGGTGGCATAAAAGGTGAACCTGTGGCATGCATGCTGCAGCAGGCTATTCATCACTGAAAGCTCTAAGAGGTTCGCCATCACTGATCTGTGGTACAGTAAATCTCCCAAGTAAATGTCGATTACCAATATAAAAATTAAATTGACAAATATTGGTGGGTAACTTTTATTTACATCAAGGAAAAAGCCGGGCGTGGTGGTGCACGCCTGTAATCCCAGCACTGGGGAGGCTGAAGCAGGAGGATCGCTGTGAGTTCGAGACCAGCCTGGGTTACACAGTGAGTTCCAGTTCAGTCTCAACTACACAGTGAGACTCTGTCTCAGAAAACCAAAAGACAAGCAAACATACATCAAGGAGAAGCTGAAAATGGGATCAGTTTTACCCAAGACACTTTCTATACAAATAAGATTTTGGGCCCATCTTTCTTAGCTATGGATGACTTACCTTACAAATTGGGTTTTTTTTTTTTCAAAAGTTAAAGGTATGCTTAGAATTATTATAGGTAACAGGGGACGATCTTGGCTAACTGGAACATTTGGAGAACCTTATCACATTCATGCTGATCATTTCATCTTGTCTGCCTCATCACTGGATCCTTAGGTACAGGGATCAAAGTGTCTCGGTTGCCTTTGCCCATTTTATTCTCTGCCAGGGGCAAAAATGATGTTTGGATTGAATGAATGACACACTGGTGTTTGAACTAAATCCATCAAGGCATTGGGTAGAAGATAAGAATTCAGTGAATCATATTAAAACACACATTTCAAACGCAAAAATTAGTAGAACCTATTACGGTTCAGAGGATTGACATATTTTGAAGGACATTTTCAATTTTTCAGTATTACTTTTGATTCATTCTTTTTGTGCTTTTCAAATGAAATCTTACCTAGAATTTTAACGAATGAAAGACATAAAAGCAGCTAAGTAGGTGCCACCTGGCAGAAACCCCCTCAGAATTTGCAGCATCCCAGGGCCGGGGATTTAGGTCAGTGGTGCTACAACTGCCTCACAAGCATAAGGTCCTGAGTTTGATTCCAGGTTAAAAAAAAAAATTGTGGTACTCCTAAAGCACAATTTCAGATCTAAATGCTTCACTGGGAGCAAAAGTCAACACACTACAACTCTTGGTAAGTTGGATTAAAAAAAATTAACATTTTAGCTAAATATCATTGGTAGAAGAAAATTCCAGTATTTTCTGGAAGTTTGGGAAGTGCATTAAGGAAGAGTTAAGAAATATTTGGCATTCACCAGGCTTTTGTTTTCTTTAAAAATGTGAGGCACATGATGCAGCAAGTGGAGTCCTCAGTGATTTCCGACTAAATATCAGAGGCAGAACAGAGAAGAAAGAAACCACAACTCCTTGTGTCATTCACCATTTGACTCTTCAGTCCCAAAAACGATTGAGTGGAAAATGAGGTTTTCTGAATGAGCTCTATGATATTCCTCTTAAATATCTTTTCTCTGGCATTCCAAGTGCTGGCTCTGATTCCTTAGACCTATGTGGTTCTTTAAAATATCTGCTGAAATGTAAGTGGGTTATTTCATTTCATTACGACTCCAGAAGATTTCATAGAATGTTTCTATTAGGACTACGAGCGTCGGAGCAAAGATTTGGCTTCATTGACTCCTTCTACAACAATCTTTCCATGTCCCATAAAGCCAGGGTTTCTTCAGCAAGTCTGTGCCAATGTCACAGAAGGGCGGCACCCAGACATATGCCAGGCCCAACACTCAAAGAAGCAGTCAGCCTAACTGAGCCACAGAGGGGCTGCTCTCCCCATCCCACACGAACCCTTCTGTCTCGGCAGGTCTTGGAACATCCACGTATCCGTTGCTGCTTAACAAGCGACCACAAGGTGGACAGCTTCAAACAGCACACTGTTGTTATCTCGCAGATCAGGAATCCAGACACAGCTGGGCTCAGCCTCTGCTGCAGATACCATCTGCAATTTCCATCTCGGAAGCACTGGCTTTGGAGTCATGTGGTTGCTGGCAGAGTTCAGTTCCTGGAGGACTGTTGGACTGCTGGTCTCAGCTCTAGCTGGGTCTGGCCGGAGGTGGTCCTCAGTTCTCTGCTGGGTGTCCTCTCCACTAAGGCAGCTTACAACACGGCATCTTGCTTCATCAGAGTGAGAGGGTGAGAAGAGCCAGAGAGAGGGAGAGGATGCAGGATGAAAGCCATGGCCCTATATAACCTGACCTTGAAAGTCACATCCCCATCATCCTTGCCATAATCTATTGGACAGAAGCAGATCATAGGTCCTTCCTATACTAAATGGAAGTGGGTGACACAAGGGTGTGAGCACCAGCAGGAGGGGTCACCAGAGCTGTCTCCGAATGCACTAGTCACCGCCTCTCTTTCTTGTTAAGGACTTACTGGGAGCAGAGGAAGAACCACAGGCCAATACCTGCCCAAACGAGTCACTCGAGTCCTGAATCTCTGATCTGCTCTGCAAGCACCTCACACACCGTGGCTCCTCCAAAAGCCTTTTCGTGTCTTTTACGAACCCACGTCTTCCAAGCCTTCATCCTGCTTCTTGCTGCCTAGGGGCAGCTCTATCTGCAAGTGGCTCCTTCTCAACTTTTAGGCCCCAATTTAAAGCCATCTCTTCTCAGAGGCCTACCCTGAGTACTATTGCACTCTTCTCTTCTCTTTTCTTTACCTTTCTTTTCTTGATTGAATCCAGGGCCTTCGCACTAAGTTGCATTCCTGTGCCTTTTTTCAGTTTTTAAATTTTGAGACAGGGTCTTGCTAAGTTAATAAATTGCTCAGGCTGAGCTCAAACTTGCAATCCTCCTGTCTCTGCTTTTCAGAGTGCCGGGACTGCAGGTGTGCCACTGTGCCTGGCTCATATCTATCTTTTAAAAAATTTCTACTGTGCTCAGTATTGTCTGGAACCCCTGAAAAACATAAGAGAAAATCTCCAAAATCCAGGACCTCAAGGAATCCTCTAGTTAGTGGAAAAGACAAATAACTAGCTCTTAGCACATCCCACTGCAGTTCGTGATGAAAGGGGGAAGGGCAGGCACAAAGGCATTAAACGGAAGTCTCGCTTGTTGGGAGAGACCCACTAATTTGTCCATTAATTGAAGCCAAACTGAAGCCAACTGGCACAAATTCCTCATATCTGGTGCTTCCTCGCCCTCCTCTTGTCACTGTTTAACCAGTCATAAAAGGGAGAGAAAGGCTGGGGGTCCTGCCCATGCTGTGCTTATGCACGTTCTACTCCTCTGTGTGTTGTCCCTTTTAAAATATCCCTTTTGCTTGTTGAACTTTTACCTATCCCTGACATAATCTGACCCAACACCTTTTAAGGAACTTTTCTCAAGTCCTTAGGACCGTAAGCAACTACATGCACTGTGTTTCCATGATCCAAATAGTATGTGTTAACATGGTGGATGTGACTCTTATTAAACTGTGACCATCTAGGTAGCAGAGTGCACCTTCCTGGAAGTTTCCTCAGTAACACCTATGACGATCATGTACTGCAGAACAGACCAAACAGTGAGGTCTTTCTCCCTTGCAGGCTGCTCCTCATTCACCTTCAACTTTCTTCCAGCTCCTGTAAACACCCGCTGGACCTCTGCCTGCATGAACCCACCCTGAAGTGAATGCCTGCCGCGCTCCTGTAGCTGGGGGGAGAAGTCCCAACATGCCCACCCAGAAACGAGAAACCTGCACTTAGAGTGGGCTTTGGACCCCAGTCTGAATTGGAGACATCTGTCTTCAAAAGAGTTTAAGTTCCAACAAGGAAGTCGGGGAGGGAAATATTGTCCTCACATTCTCAAAATGTGAAGTTTTCAGTCTGGTTGGCACTGCTTCCTCACTGTTAGGACACCCAGGCTGATGCCTCTTTGCTGTGTCCCTAGTGTCCTTCCAGGAACTGCTCGACTGGCGAGAACTTCCACGATCTTGAATGCACTTACCTACATACGATCATATTTCATAGGCAGTCTCCAACGCATTCCATTTTAGTAAAGACATGCCCTTTCCAAGGCTTTGTCGTAAAATTTAATGTTTTAGAAAGTCTCTCTGTACAATGATTTTTGTCCTTTTAACCCAGCCTGTAGGATAAATGGTGATAATAAAAATAATGATAACAGCAGCTACCACTTTGAGTATGTACTGCGTGCCAAGAACTATACTTGGTGCTTTCTATGTACACATGTTTGCTTTTCCCATTTTATTCTCTAAAGCTATTTGAGACTTAAATTGCTAACACATTTTGCAAATGAGAAATCTTAGGTTCTGAGAAGCATCTGAGGGCAGAGAGAAGATGTATGTTTTTGCAGAGCCAGGAAGAGACCTCCGCTTCTAGCTGAAGTGTGCAGGTTGGAGGCCACCCTGCCCGCACTGTCTCCTGACATTCAGTCCTTGGGAATGAAGCCTTTGTGTCTCCATGCTGCAGAATCCGTAACTTACAGTCTCACTGACATACCCTGACCAACAACTAGGGGGTTTTGTTTTTGGTGAGGATAAGTTTCAGTAAAAGGGGTAGGAGGAAGGATGGACAATGGGTAGGAAGTTGAACCAAAGACCCTAAATGACTAAAGGGCAAAGAAGGAACCATCTCTCTTCCATAGAAAATGACCCAGGTGCCGAAGCCGTGTTGAACTCAAGATCAATGCTTGTGGCAAATCCCCCTTTCCTATTCATTCAGCAAGCTTTAGTGAATTTGTCTGTTGAACAGGATCGGATAATGTGCCTAAACAAATACCCCTCAATAGCTCACATGGAAATTTTCTAGAAATGAAATGTTTCAATGAGTCATTCATGACTCATTTTGTTTGTGTATTTGTGGCTAAAAATATCCCTCTTTCGTATCTTGTCCCATAAAGACAAATGAGCACATGTAAATAATTCTATCACAATTTGGCAGAGCCTTCTGGCAGACCCATGGAGTCTCTGTAACCTAACATACTTCTTTGTATCTTAGAGCACTAGCACGGGGAACTTAGGACCTAGAACCACAGCACAGCCATTGAAAGGAGCTCTCAGGAGGCATCATGTAATAGTTGGTGGTTTTACTCTGCCCAGAGTCCCTGCTCAGAAAACAAGGCTTCGCCTTTCCCTGAGACCCAGCACCAATGCCTGACACCATCCTGACAAAGGCATGGCCAAATGGGATTCCTCTTGCCCACATGTTTCTCCTCTTCCTTTTGTTGTGGGTTCTCGCACCTGTTGCTTGGTCCCAGCTGCCTCTTGATATGTTCTCCTTTTATGAAAACATGTGGACTCTATCCTTGTATCCCCTGCATTCACTGATTAGTCAGTGGGACAACACTTGGTTTTAAAACTCCTCTGCATGTTTTCCTTCAGCAAAATTAAAACTTTCTTCTTAAGCGCAAAAGTTTCCAGTTTAGAAAAGGCTCTGGGTAAGAGTTTTCATAACGCCTACTGAATACCAAGTGAGTATTTGTTAGTGTTGCTCCTCAGTCTGAAGGAAAAACACTCCACAGATGTGTCCAACCATGAGAACTACAGATAGCAGGTCCTTCTAGATGCTGGAAAATAACTCATGGTCATGAAACTTCAGAGTGTGGAAAGAAACAGATAGAATACGAAGACTCTCCCCCTTGATATCACAGTTTTAATCAGTACATTTAGATCATCTGAGCTACAATGCCTGAGATGGATGAGAGGGATGGATGGATGGATGGATGGATGGATGGATGGAACTGTGCTTTGGATATAGCTTGAGTGTGTCCTCTCAGGGTTTGTGTGTTGGAAGCTGGGTCCCCACTGTGGTGGTGCTGAGGTGGTAGGAACTTGAAAAGATACCTAATGGGGCACCAACTTGAAAAGCAATATTGCTAGCCTCACAGAGCGAGTTGGCCTGGTAAGGTGGGTTGCTACAAAGCAAAACCAAGTCATGTTCTTCCACGTATCAGATTCCCCTCCTGTTTCTAGAGCCAATTGACCATGTCCAGTCAACTGGCATCTTTTGCTCTGACCTCCAGAAATAAAGAAGCCTGTTTTCTTTTTAAAATGCACACCTCCAAGTCTTCTGTTACACAGAGAGAAAAGAGACTAAGACAGACAGCTATATAGGATACAGAGGATGGATGGATGGGAAGATGGATGGGTAGAAGGATAGATAAATATAGAGAGCATATAGTTAGGTATATAATTGGACAGGTAATGGCTACATAGACAAAGTAAATAATGACTACTTTTTTCTGGATAAACTGACATTTTCTTTCTCCTTCACTAGCAATACTCAAAAATCATCATAAAAGGAAATCTAACAGTATGGATCACGTAAATATCAGAAGAGCGATTTCAGCATGAGGAGCTACATCATTCTCTCCAAGTGCAGCCAGCAACCTGGCAGTAATACAGACTCTGAGAAAACAGATGCTATAGCATGGGGCAGGTCCATTCCTCTTGAGAATCAGCTGGAATAAGAGACCTGGTAATCATCACCTTCTAACTCTTCATGGCTCTCCAGCCAAGGGTTGAATTAATTTTCCCTGCCTGAGAAATGGAAAGCAAGAGAAATTAGCAAAGCAGAAATGAGGTACCTGGGGGGAATTCAGCTACCTCTGTTCCGAAAACTAGGCATGGAAGAGTAGTAGGTCTGATTTCACTCCTCCAAAGGCAGGGGTGAAGAAAGACAAAGACTTGCTGGGAAGCAAGGTGGAGGAGGTGTTGACAGTGAATTACCACTTGCCTGCACCTCAAAGTCAGCAGCTAAGGAAACAAAGTCAGAGATGCAGGCCCTGGGGAGGGGTAGATGATGCGGAAAGTAGGCCAGAACGGATCAGAAAGAAGAGTGGAAGGTGTGCTGCGTTACATTAACCGAGGTGGAAATGTAAAGCATGAGGAACACACACGGGTCATAGGATGTGAGCTCCACACCGGAGCCACAGAAATCACCTTCTTGGGGTTTGGAAGAAGTTTGCTTGCCCATGAGCTGCCCTCCAGCATCACATGTGACCCTCCTCCCTCAGGAAGCATGGGGGAAGCTTGGGGAGACCAAGGACCCACTTGTGCAGCCTTCTCCGATGTGTATCCCTCATCTCGCTCTCGCTCTCGGGCTAGCTTCCGTCCTGGCGCACTTGCTATAGAGGCAGGGACACTCAAAGCTACAGCCCTCTCTTGACCACACAAGAACACAAACAGGTGCCCACTCTTTAAAGGATTTACTGTGTGCAAAACTTATTTTCACACTCACAGTGAGGTAGGCTTTCTCATCCCCATTTCATAGATGACAGATCTGAGTCACTTGTGCGTGATTTTATAAGGAACTAGGAGGTGGTCAAGGCCACAGTGCCAGCAATCCCAGCTCCACAGAGTTCCATGGGCTGGGTTCTTTCCACCATAGTCCTGCCTCTGAATAAAAAGCAGGAAGAGGGCCGAGAAAGGAGACGAGAGAAGAGTGGCACAGGACATTTTCTGAATTATTACTAGTGCTTTATCATTTCAACAAGCAACAAGGATCAGGAGACAGGATCAGGAGACAGTCCGCTAAGTGAGTTAGTCTGGTAACACATTTCTGCCCATCTTGAGACCAGAGCCACAGGCTGCCTTTATTCTACACACCGATTTTAAGGGTGCGTAGAATAACAGATAGGTGTGGGGGTGGAAATAGCATCTTCCAAAAGAAGCTTTAATACCCTGATGGTGGGAATGTAAATTAGGGGCACCATTATGAAAAATGCCACGGAGGTTCCTAAAAGGAGACCTACAACAGGATGCAGCTGTCCTACTTCTGGACATATATATATATATATCCTTTCCTCTAAAAATGAAATCAGTCTATCAACACCCATGCGTGCCATAAAACATGCACACCATGTTTATTGTAGTGCTACTGACAATAGCTAAGGTATGAATCAACCAAGGCCTTTTCATCCATGGATGGATGATAAAGAAAATGTGGCACATATACACGATGGAATATTATTCAGCCACAAACAAGAGGGGAATCTTTATCATATTCGGCAACATGGATGGAACTGGAGGACATTTGGTGAAGTGAAATGAGCCAGACACAGAGAGACAAATATCACATGTTTTCTCTCATAGGTGGGATTTTAAAAAAGTCAACCTGAATATAGAGTGGTGATTCTTGGCCTTAAGAAGTAGGTATGAGGGAGAGGATGAATAAAGAGAAACTAGATTTGATCAGTGCACACTGTATACATAGATAGATAGATAGATAGATAGATAGATAGATAGATAGATAGATATTGAAATATCAAACTGAACCCCATTAATGCTTATAATTAATATGTTAATAAAAACAAATACCCAATAAAAAATAGTGTCCCTCACTGGAACAATAGGGAAGCATTTTGCTGTTAAAGTGTAAAAGATTCCAATTCCCTAAGGCAAAGGTCCTCCTCTGTGACATCCTCTACCACCTGCAGCGTCCTGCAGAGGGTGGGATGAAAAGCCAACATAAATGCACCACTCATGTGACTTGCATGCCAGGAGTAGCACATACGGTACTTTGGTTCTGACCCAGAGATCCCATGTCTTCTGCCAACACCTATGGAACTGTGGGAAACTAACTCACTATCTTGCACTTAGCATAAAATATCAGCCCTCTCCAGAGAATCCTTCCTGAGTTAGCAGGGAAAGGACAAAGAAATCCAACTGAGGACTGTCCTACCTGTCTTTAGCACCAAAACAAAGTCAAGAAGCCCTCATTTGTCACATCAGTGTTCAGGGACTTTGTGCAGCATTAGGCAATGCTACTGGGATATATGTCAGACAGCTACTGGGCCATGGCTACCAGGCCTCCACTCCTGAATGAACCCCATCATCCATCCCAAGACCACTGTGTGTCTGTACCACAAGGAGGGCACTGAGCTAAAGCAAGAACATCTGACATCCGGATGGTAGATGCTTATGTGCATTACTTCACTGCAAACTGAAAATACATCTACAAACAAGGAATTGGTGCTCTCGGGAAGATAACTAACCCACGTAGGTCACGGAGCTGGTGACCAAGTGGGTCTGAACCCACACCTATGGTGACCACTCCTGGGAGTCCCGTCTGTCTCTTGCCACCAGGGAATTCACCACTATCCTGGAAATATCATATTCCCTTTCAATTCTTTAAACAAATAATTTTGCACTAATAAGAGGAGGCAATTGCCACTCAGGGTAAAAAGAAAAGAAAAAGAAACACCCTTGTTTAGTTAATGAGGAACACTTGTTCAAGCAAAGAAGGACTCTGGGACAAATGGAACTTTATTTTTTTCCCCCCTTGATTATCTGAAGTCCATGTTGGGGTAATCCAAACCTCCCCACAGAGAGGATGCAGTCTACATAACCCCATTCTTCCCCTTTCCAAGGCAGGAGATGTAAGGAACAAGGAAGACATCACAGCCAAGAGATGTATTTCAGCTTGAGCTACACTCAGGGCCAAGGCCAGGCTGCAGATATGGGTCTGCTGCTTGTTCGTGTAGCCTCTAGGGCAGTGTGGCTGCTGTTCTCCAAGGAGTCCTGCTTTCTAACTAAATCCTCTCAGGGAAAGTAGTGCTACGGAGCCCTTCTGGAAGCGTGGCTTGACCATCATCAGTTGTGAATACATTGCAACTAATGAGTCACTGTATTTGCTCTCACAATGTCCGACGTACTACATGGCTTAAAACACCACAGATGTATTCCCTCGGAGTTCTAGAGGCCAGAAGTCAGTCTAAATTGAAGGCACAAGCAGCACCAGGCTCTCTCAACTCTCAGGGGGTCCAGGCCACCTTGGCATCGCCTGACTGATGGCTTTATATTCCAGTCTTCTTGGCATCACATGATCTCCTCTCTAGGTCTGGTCTTCTCATGGCCTTCTCCCCACACGTCTACCTGTCTCTTCTCATCTTCATACAGAGGTATGGTCATATCAGGTGCAGGGCCCACCCAACTCCAATAGGAACCTGTTTTGACTTATATCTCAATTCTATCATTAAAGCCCTCTGTCCAAATTAGGTCATATCCATAAATACCAGGGTTGGAGTCGGGCACATGTTTTTGGGGGAACACTGTTGAAACCACAGCAGTTATTAATGATAAGGTAGTTCAACCTTGTGAACAATATAATTTCCCTGCAGCTATTATAATATGATAAAAATACAGTGAATGATTAAATTTTTAACCACATTTATCCCGTTTTCTGAGCGCTCTGGAAGTCCTCTTTTCTGAGTGTTTTAGTTGTGTTGTCACAGCTGCCTCAATATCTTGGTTGGATTTGAAATATTTTCCGCTTACAGCCATGTTGACTTTGGGGAAATCAGAGGTCGCACAGTGTTAGATCTGGTGAATAAGGTGAGTGAGAACACAACATGGTGTTTTTGTGAGCTTGCATTTCCTCCGTGTGGCATTTGGCATTAGCAGCATTCACCATGTCTTAAGCACACCACAAGAAAACACAGTGGGTGAGGTGGGAAAGGGAATTGTGAGGACTTTTTACCCACATGAAACATCATCTCTTACCACCCTGTGCAGAAGTGGTGAGGCTGGGACTATTGGCACAGTGACCTCCAAAGGGACCCATTCTATTAGCTAAGAAGAGTGTGGGGAAGGTGGAAGAACACAGACTGTAGGCTTAACCTTGGGTAGGAATCCAGGATCTGCCACGCATGTGCAGAAAATGAAGTAACTAACCGCATTCAAAGAGAACCTACATTTTTTGTGCACATAGCTTATAAACAGTGCATTATTTCACACAGTACTCATGTAACTCTTTGACTTAGGTGCTAATACCCCCATTTTACAGATGTAGAAGATTAATCTTGAGAGATCAATAACCAGCAACTAAGTGGGGCAAGAGGGAGAAGCCCCTCATTCCTTCCCCCTCCGAACCCTCATATCCCTCCTATATGCAAATCCTTGGCTGTGTGGCTTTTGGACCGTAAACAGATCAAAGTTCCCATGGGGCTATTCAATGCATGTCTACACAGCTATTTCCTGTTCCTCACTTTTTATAGGATACAGATCTATTTGACATTATTGGCATACAACCCTTTCTTAAATGGCCTCTTACATGATTCTGGGTCTTCAAAACCACAAAAAGTGTTTTACCATTTTATCTTTGGGATGAAAGAAAGCAAAATTTAATACAGTGGGACTAGACAAGTTTTCCCAACTTCAGCACTACTGACATTTTGAGTTGGATAATTTTTCATCGTGGGGGCCAACCTGTACACTGGAGGATGTTTACGGCTTCCTTGGCCTCCATCCATATGCTAGCAACCCACTCCCATACAGTTTGTGACAGTGACAAATGCCTGCAGATATTGCTGTGGGTTTCTCGGGAGGAGAGTAGTAAAAAAATCACTCCATCGTGAAATAGTAAACTAGACAAACATACATTCAAATTCTCAGTCTATAGCATTTGTGGTCTTTAGAGAGTTACATACTCTCCTTTAGGCTCTGTCTTCTCATATATATAACGGAGATGTTAACTCTTACCTTGCAAGGTGACTGTGAGAATTAACAAAACAATGCTGCTAAGGTGAATTGCATGTACAGGCTCAATAGATGGAACTTCTTTTTGTAAACCTTTGGGGCAGCTTTCATAATGTCCACATCTTCAAATGTATTTTACTTTCCTTGTAAACAACAAGGTACATTATCTTTAAAATTGTTGCTACCCATTTCATGCAACTAGGTCACTGATAGCCACCAATAACCTTTAGCAGATTTATTGTACTGGTTATCTCTTTTAATCTTTATAATAATTTTATAAATAAGGTGGCACCACCACCATTTTAAAAATGAGGAAGCAGGGCTGAGGATTTGGCTCAGTAGTTCCACTGCCTGCCTCACAAATGCAAGAGCCAGAGTTTGGTCCGTGGTACCAAAATAAATAAATAAATATTAAATGAGGAAGAAGATTTAGAGATGTTAAGTAACTTACTCCAAATTACATAGCAGTACCATACCATCTCTGAATCTGCACCCCAAGATATTTTCTAGTATCTTTTCCAGCAAGAACTTTCTGAGCTCTGTAATGAGGACAGAGTCTTTCATTGAATTTTTAAAGAAAAATTAATAATTGCCTTAACAGTGTGTTGAATAAATTTTACACAGAAGTAGAAACAAAGGGTTGTGAGAGCTGAAAGGGACATATTTATTCCATCAGGAATGTTCTGAAAAGCTTGTTAACAAAAATATATGGAGAACGTCATGAAGAACAATACAAAGTTGGCCAAGGAACATCTGGAAGAAGCAGAAATCCAGATAAAGATGGTGTGGTTGCAAAGTTATAACACTGAGCGAAAACATGGTAGACATCATTCAAAATGGGAAAAGCTGAGAAGGCCATGAGAGGACACGTGATGGACGACGTAGGAAGTGGGTGGCTTCCAGCCAGCAAAGGTCGTGCCTATGTTGGTATTCAGAGTGCATCCTCTGCGTCAGCTAGCTGTTTCACCTCTCTCCTTTGGCCTATTCCTCACATCTAGCACCACAGTCCTTCTTCAGGGATTTAGGGCAATATAAGTGACGCTGTTTCTTCATGAAGAATGTAGCTGTGGAGTCAACATTCTGCACTTTGGCAAGGGAAAATGTTCTCATGGTAAAGTTGATCCATGAGTTAACACTTCCTTCTACCAAAGACTTCATGAAGAAGAATTAACACATGGGCTGCATTTTATATAGGATTCATGACCCAAGCCACACCACTGAGTTCTTTCTAGAAGCTTGCATATAAATACAAACCCAGCCCAGCCAATAAATAAGGGGCCAGGGCTCCCAATAGGTAGAGAGGATGGAAAGTGTTTGTGCAGGTTGGGAGGGTAGAGTGGAGCTAGTAGGATAAGTCAGAGCACAGGTTTCTGAGGCTAGATCTCTGCTGACTTTGGCAGACCCTCCAGACAAGACCATCATTCCTCAACAAGCCCTCCACCACATTAGCATGTTTCATAATGACCACTAGGCAAGGCAAATGGGCTGTCCTTTTCTTACATTTAAAAAGTTCTAAAAAGAAATGTTAATTACATTTCACACTTGGCAAACCTAGACTATGCAACTTGACAGTTCTAAAATGTGTGACTATAATAGCCACTGGGTTGAAGATGAGACTTGTAGAGTTTGCCTCGTATTCCTAGTACCTTGCCCATACTGGACACTTGGCCAATGATGAGAGACAGTAAGTGAAACTGTAATCCCTATCATAGCATAAACATGTCTGGTTCATCTTTATTTCTCACAGCTCCAGCCATCACTGATAAGAATATCAGGTGCGATGATTATCTGTGGACTCATTGCTTCCAAAGAGTATTAGGCAGCATTTGTTCTTATTTTGACAAGAACAGGGAACTTCAAGGAAATTTTACATTAAGAAAGTCAGAGGTGTCCACAAAGTTCACACACACACACACACACACACACACACACACACTTCACACATCACACAAGGGTAAGGTTTTAAAGTCACTACATAAATACCAAATCCTTTGTCGTATACCATTATCCTTGAAATATTGCCTAAAGACGGAAGAGTAGAGAAAGCAGTGATGGAGGAGTGGGTAAGGCAACAGTGACATTGTCATGCACTCCTGAACGATCTCAGGAGCCAAGGGCAGAAATGGATTATTTCTGACTATCAGGACTGAGGATGCTGAAATGACAGGAAGGACATGTGTGGGAGGACAGATGATTCCACTAGATTCTGCCCCACTCTAAGAAATGAACGTCAACCGTAGCAATGTCATGGAAGTTCAGACCCTAAGCAAGCGCTTGAGAAACTGCTGATGATACAGCCTCCCTCTGTTTCCCCCTACTGTGGCTCAGCTAAACATGTCAATAAGTGACAACATCTTTACCCATGGGAAATATTTGAGCTACTCTGCCCCTCCCTGATTCATAGCCACACTGGCAGATAAGTAGTAGATAGGCAATTTAGCAACTGAATACGGATCTTGAACTAAAGTAGGAATCAAGAAGCACAGTATTTGGGCACTGTATGCTAATACATGAATATTTTATGTTAATGTTCAACATCACCTTCATCCCTCACATTCCAAGGCCAGAGTCCTTGACCTGTGTTTGAGTCAACAAAAGAATATCAGGAATATAGTGATGTTTCCCTGAAGTCACTGCCCCAAATTAGTCCTGTTCTGGGATCCTGACTGACCACCTTGGAGAGGAAGACATGGGTTAATATGGATTTGTCTGTGTGCTCCACTGATGATCACACACAATTGGAACATAAGCCTGTCTAATAATTTTTTTAAAAGTCTGAAAGTTTTCAATTAAAAAACAAGGACAGTCAAGAAATCATTCCTTTGTCCCTGTGCATGAGAGCCTTTGAAGCGAGCTTGTGTTTGGATGACTCTGGAGGTTTAGAGTCTACCCACCCTCATCCAAAACACATGGGAAATTTTGCATTTAATTTTAGGGGTTTACAATCCCATCCATGGTATTTCCATCAGAAAGAAAGGATTTTCAAGCAAATCAATTGTGCATAAAAATCACTCCTTGATGTTAGGAAAACTCTTACCTCTAAACTTCTTCCAAATAGCCTTGTTTTATATGGGTAAGTTCCCATTTTGATAGCTACTAAGAAGGCACATGGAACGGTATCAAAGAGAGCACCTCTGGGATTTTCCTTCAATCAGGAAAGTGCCTTAATGAGCGTGTCTATGGGAGAAGTTTCAGGAGAAATGAAAGATTATACTGGGTTTTCCCTGGGTGAACATGAACATGATATTTCTTTTTCTTATGTTGCAGTTTCTTCATCTGTGAAATGAAAGGATCACGCCATATAACCTCTAAAGCTCCTCCAGCACATGAGATAACATTTAAAACCCACACCCTTCAGGAATTTTGATAGGCTTTCCCAGGAGAGAGAGAGAGAGAGAGAGAGAGAGAGAGAGAGAGAGAGAGAGAGAGAGAGACAGAGAGAGACAGAGAGAGACAGAGAGCAATAGTTATGTTTTAAAGTTTATATGACCAGAAAAACAGGATGATTCTGCAGACAAAGCAAGAATAAACAAAGGCTATGTTTTGAATAAAAGCTAAAAATAAACTGGTGCTCTTATTTTGTCTCCTTCTCTGCTTTGATAATTAAAAGAAGTTGTGGGATTTCTTGCTTGTTTGTTTTTGTTTTTTGTTTTGTTTCACTGTACTAGGGATGGAGCTACAACTCTTTTTATGTTTTGTTTTGGGACAAGATCTCACTAAGTCGCTAAATTGTTCAGGCTGAGCTTGAACTTGCCAGTGCTCTTGCCTCCACCTCCCAGAGTGCTGAGATGCTGGCCATGTGCCACTTCACCTGGCTAACAAGATGTTTTTGAGTTTTAAAATTTTTTCAAATTTATCAACTGATTAAAAACTAACCATAATTAAGAGTAAAGATCTCTTGAAGAACACTGAAAAAGAAGGCAGGAACAGACCCCTGCTTTCCTCTTGGTTCCTTGGCTGTCTTTGTCACCCTTCTATTGACTGTTCCTTCCCTTATAACATGAAACTGGGCCAAATGGCATAGGAGGGGAAGAGGGAAAAGCAAATAATCATTTGTTGGTAATTACTACAGGCCAAGAATTGTGCATATGTCATTGTACCACCTACAGAAACTTATTTTGAATGATGAGGAAACAGTGACTCAACAATAAGAAGTTTGAAAAGAAAATCACCCAAGTAAAGATCATCAAAACAAATATATGGCACAGGTCTAACTATTCCCAAACCCCATGGACTTTTCAATAAACCACACTGCCTCCATGAAGATCTGATATGTACTCTCCACAAAGATATTTCTGCATCTGAGAGCAAAGATAACCTGAGATTCAAGGCATGAACTAGATCTATAAATATCTTTATTAGTCAGCTTTCCATTGCTGTGACAAAATGCCTGAGGAAGTCACTCAATAGAGGAAAGACTTATTTTGACTCATGTTCAGTCCATTATTGCTTAGCTCCCTTTCTAGGGGTCAATGTTGAGGAAGAACATCAGGGTGGTGGAAATGAGGGACAGAGGAAAACTGCTTACATGATGGTGGTCAGGTTGCAAAGAGAAAGATAAGTGACCAGGGTCCCCGTATTCCCTTCATGGGCTCAACCCAGGGACCTATATCCTCTAACTAAGTCACAGCTCCTAAACTTTCCACCACCTCCCAGGGGTGCCACCAGCTAGCGACGAAGCTTTCAGTATATGAGCCTTTGGGGACACATTCCAGATTCAAAGTATTCCAATTTCTAACCTCACCCCAAGGACCACAGTTGGCTGCAAAGACTAAAACAAAGGATGACCCTAAATACTGCATTTTGCAGGGGACAGATAGTATCACTCAATGAAAAAGGACCATGCTGAAGATAAGAATTCAGGCTACTCTTTTCCACTAATCAGCTATAAACCTTGACCAACCATTTCACATAGCTAGGCATCCATTCCTTTGCCTTTGAAACATAGATGAATGGAATCCTTTGATTCTCTCCTAACTGTGCCTTTGTGATAATCAAACAGAATAATATAAGCAAAGGACATGTAATTTTGAGAACTTCTGTATTTTTAGTTCTGGCCATTGATTCAGGTAACTGAATTCAAGTAAAGCAGCCAGCCAGATAGTTCCTTAACCTATAATTCACTTTTGATTGAGCCTGCTTTCCCTTACCTATTAAAGAATAAATTAGGAAGTAAAAACAAAAGCAGATCCCAGGTAATGTCACGTTAGAATAGCCATATACTTCCCAGTTAGTTCGAGGCCCAGACAAGAGCATCCAGTTTTACCCAGGAGGCTGAAATTACTTTGCTTACTTCAGAGTGGGAACCTCTTTCAGGCTAGGTCATATCTCTCCTTAACGCCTTGTTTCCAAACATCAAACTGTAGCAAGAATGTAAGGTTAGGAGCTCCCTGTCACATTACTAGCAAGTAGTGTTATTATTCAAACCGAGGTCTGCTGCACTGAAAGGGTGATGCTCTTTCCATCAGTGCTGCCCTGCCTCCTGCAGCAACAAAGACTAAACATGAGGGATAAAGCTTGGAATTCCACTTGTCTGATTAATACCGAGTGCCTATCTGGAGATTTATGTTTGTTATTTTACTAAATAAATGGTTACAACATTTCTTCAGCCAAAAATACATTGGACTAATTAATAACAGCTTTCTTTCAAAGTCCACTGTATAGAAAAAAAATCCATCTCGAGGGGCCAATCCCTTAGAAAAGCTACAGACAGATCGACTGGGGAGTTTCCCACTAAGGGACCTCTGAGGTAACCACACGTGACAGAGCATGGCCATTCACACGTTAGCGAAGGCTAGCACTGGAGAGCTGTCATGTGCGAAATAATAAGAACCCTTGAGCAGCAAATACAAGTATGGGCAGGATGGAAGAAAAAAGAAGAGAGAAAAAGGAGGAGGAGGGAAAGGAGAAGAAATAGGGGAAGGAAAGGCATGGTGAGAGTCTAATGAGTTGAGTATCTCTTATCGAAACATCTCAGGACCAGAGGTTTTTCACCATTGTCAGATTTTGGAATATTTGCATGGATTTTACCAGCTGAGCATCCCTGATCTGAAAATTTCAAATGTTCCAAGAACTGAAGCTTTTAAGGGATCAGATTAGAGATGCTCGATCTATATCTTCCAGGTACTTGCTGTGTAACACATATATTGCATTCTTTTGCAATAAACAGTGTTAAATGCCATGCTTATTTTTCACTATGTATTCCTGTATGCTTGAATACCTTTAAGAGATATAATTTACATACAATAAAAGCAGTTTATATATTTAATTAACCATCTCAGTAGTCATCACATAGAGCATGTTCAACCTGTGGCATGCAGTTCAGACACAGTTGGGTTACAAAAAGTATTTTTTTAAGAGAGGATGTTTGTTTACTTATACACATTGAAATATATGATATATATTTTATATGTGGCCCAGGACAATTTCTTTTCACTCATCATGGGCAAGACAGGACCTGTAAGCTGTGTCATATAAAAATCCTCCCTTGTTCTTCTTACAGTCAACTGTTAGTCCCTAGCTGTAGGCAATCCATTTGTTTGTTTGATTTTCTCCATAAATATGCCTTTTCTAGACATTTCCAATAAATGAAATTATAAAATATGCAGCCATTACTATTAGGGTTCTTCTAATTAGCTTGATTTTGAGCTTTACTCACTGATGAAACATGTCTCAATATTTCATTTCTTTATTCTCTCTGTATAGTATTACATTGAATGGATATTCTACATTTTGTTTATCCATTCATCAGTTTATGAACTGCTTCCAGTTTGGGGCTATTATGGGGCAGTTCTGAACATTAGCTTTCATTTCTGTTATAGAATTTCTGGGTTCTATGGTAAGTACATTGTTAACTTTTCAAGCAACTACCAGTATTAAAAATTAGTTGTAGCATGTTATCCTCCCATCAGGCAGGTACGAGCATTTCAATGGCTTCCATCTTTACCAGCACTTGCGGTGGTTACTCTTTTTAATCTGTCGGACATTCAGTGGGTAGGTAGACTTGCTTCATTTAGGTATTCACTTGTAATTTCCTGATGATTAATAGTGTTGAGTATCTTTTCATATGCTTGTTAACTAGTCACATTATCTTCTATGACATGTCAGTTCTAATATTTCCCTATTTTAATTATGTTATTCGTCTTCTTATTTGGAATAAGAGTCTCTAAATATTCTACTCACCAGTTCTTTGCAAGATAAGCATGTTATGCTTTTGCCCAGTCTGAGAATCAGTTTTTATTATTGGTGCTTTCCAAAGAGCAAACATTTTTAATTCTAATAAAGTTCAACATATATTTTAAAATATTTTGTAGCTTGTGATATTTACCCACCATATAATAAATCTTCACTTTTCTCCAGTTCACACAGGTTTTTCCTGTTTCATCTTCTACTTTAAGTTTTATATCTAAGTCTATGATTTGGATTAATTTTTGTATATGATATGCGATCAGGTTTGGGATACTTTACCTTTGTCTCATTTGGACATAGCAACAAATAGGGTAATCTCAGCATTTTTTGTGAAGGATGCATTTTATCCATTTCATTACCCTAGTTTCTTTAGTTGTGTGGATCAATTTCTAGATTCGGCTTTCTATTTGGTTGATGTATGTAACTCTAGCTTTACACTAATACCACATGTCTTGTCCATAATAGCTTTTTTGTGGTCCTTGAAAAATGTGATATGTCACCCTACTTTGTTCTTTTTCAAAATTGCTTTGGCTATTATGAGAACTTTACATTTGTATAGCATAAAAGTATAATGGTAGCCTGTTCGTTTCTCAAGAAGAAGGAAAACAAAGCAGAGAAAGAGGAAGAGGAGAAATTTTGGGATTTTGATTGGTACTGCACTAACTCTAAAGATCATTTTGGAGAATGTAAATTGGAGAGATCCTCATAATACTGAATTTTCCAATTCATGAATATATTTATTTGATATTTCCATTTATTATACTCAAATATGTTTTTTAAGAATCTCAATGATATTCTGATTTAGATTTAACTATAAAGGATATCTAAGTGCTGACCGACCCTGAGTATATCAGAGTAAATAAATGAATGAGTAAATAAACCATGTATTTTTATGTGCGTCCAGTCTTCCTTTTTCACTCAACCAGCCAAAGGAAGTACTCTGATTTCTTCTTTGCAAAAATTCTTGCTCATCAGCGGTTTATCAAGTTAAATGATAAATCTGGACAAGAAACAGGAAAATTGCTGAGCACAATGGAGTAGAGAAAGACCCCTCCCCATATAGTAACTGAATCCTTGTGTGCACAAACGCACACAGGGAATGATGCTAAAGTATATGAGTGTTCCACTTGCTTTTCTTGTTGCTCAGAAAAAATACCCAAAGCCCTGCATTAAAGGAGAAAAGGCTTATTTGGCTCACAGTTTATAGAGGTTTCGGTTCATACTTGGCTGGTTTCAAGGCAGGACAGTACAGTAGACAGATATTGCGGAAGAAAAAGAGTTTATGGTGGGCAGAAGGTAGCAAAGCAAGGGACAAGAAAAACATCTTTCTGTCCCTTATATTGTATCCAAACAACCGGTATTAGGGTGGTGTCAGACCAACCAGTGGACTGATTTTGTAATCACCCACCATTAATCCCAGCACCCTTAACCCTAGCATTGCACCATAAGTCAATCACACACTCTAGATTCAGCCACCTCTGGAAAAATCCCCACCTATGACTGCATGAGGCCCTTGGGAGACACAAGCCATAACAGTGAGATAAGTGCCCCGAAGAGGAGATAGGACTAAGCATTGTTGTGGTCCATGTGTATGAGTCCTGTCAACATTCTTCCATAGATACCAATAATGCCCAGCAGGATTCACTGTGGTTCCTGAAAGTTCTTCTGCTACGAGACTGAACCTTTAGGTTTCTGGATTTGTAAAGACCACGTATAGGTAAAAGACATGCAGCCCAGGACAGGTCTGGTCTTGCTTCATAATGAATCAGATTACAGCAGAGTCAGCTTTGAATCCCAGTCTGGGCGGACACTGATGCTGCCCTGTGAATGAAGCTGAGGTCCCACCTTCAAGAACCCCAAATGCATGGAGCCCAGTTTATCCGGCACAAGTCACCTGATCTTACAGCACCCAAGAACCAGGAATGTCACAGCCAATCTCTCTAGAGTCAGGTTCATAGGCTTTAGTGCTTTATTGCTGTCCTTCCTTTGCTGTCCTTTGGGGACCGGAATGCTTCCATACGTGATGGAACTTTAAAGGCTCTATAGCCACCCATTTCCCACAGGGCCTTCCCACCTCTGTGCAGCCCCTACCTGCTCCAGCTGCACGAAACAACACCTCCCATGACCCAGCACCCAAAGGGTTAAACTTTGGAATGGTGACCTGCACTCCCAAACCATAGATGTGAACTCTACCCATTCTGGTTAGTGCTACTGTCATATCCATTGCTAAATATTTTAAGTATCACCTTCTTCTACAGAACTATTTTAGAAGCATTTGATTTCACAAGGCCCATTTTCCAATATTTCTAGTTCATATACTCCTTTTTATTCTCACAGCCACTACCTCTTCATTCTAATATGAGTGTGCCTGATAATTCTAAAAATCACAATAGTACTGAGTGTATTCTGACTCTTTCTGGGTTTCTGCAGAAACCTACAGAGTAGATATTTGGTTCCCCATTTTAAAAATGAAGAGCCTGGGGCTCAGAGTATTTACATAGCTTCCTTCATGTCCACATTTGGGTCTCCTGAAGTCTTCCTACCAGCCTTGTTCTCTTTCCTGTTTCGTCTAAGGAGAGCTATTCAAAAATAAATCTCCTATTAACAATAGGAGATTTATCCTCAGCTGTTCTGGTTCACTTTAAAAGGCTAGCCCCTTCTCATTTTGAGATGTTGCCTTTCAAGTTAGCAATTCGTGATGAAAATATGGAAGGGCCCAGACCGTTCTGGCAATAGCTGACTGCTTCTCACTACAATGGAGACTCTTGTCCCACGTGCCGGGAATGTGAAGTCACCTCCTTTATGCCACACTAAGAAAACCATTCACTTTTGCACTCCAACTCTTACACTTGGGTGTTTTATTTATACTCTCAGCCATCATTTTTCATGCTTGTACACCCCCTTGTTATAAAGTAATACATAGATTTAATAGAGACAGGCTTTGTCACAGTATGACGGCTGGATTTAGTGGTTTCTAGGGGGGAAATTATTTGGGATAACTAACTGAAACCAAAGCACATTACCATTCCTTCCCTGCAACAATAAACACTGGGTCTTCAAAGGCTGACCAAGTTTCCAATGATTCTCAACAATAGCAGTTGTCATTTTCAAATGATGGTGCTTTTCAAACGCCAAGTGGAGTGAAGAAAAAGTGTGCACTACTGCTGATTAGACAGGAATATGACTTGCAGCAGCCTATGTTACTCTCTTGTCTGCAAATTTTCTGCCCTGATTAATTACAAAGAGTGCCAGAGTGTGTTGACGTTAGTTAAAAGCATTTGCTCTTTCTAGCCTGTCGTTATACCCGAATTAAGGATTTCTGTGTCAAGGTGAGGTCAGGAGAGTTCAGATCTGTTTTCCACTGATAAATCTTGCTGTCCCATAAGGATTAAAGGAATTTGAGGCTTTCATATGTAAAACTAATACATGATCGCCTGTGTGTATACGTCCCCGTGATCAAAGAACTCTTGGCCAAATGGGAATGCCTCAGAGAGATAATAAGTAATTTGTTCCCTACAAACATTACAATTATCTATCCCTCTACAAAGTACTGAAAGTAAATTCTCTAATCAGAGTTAATTAGCATCCTGGTTGCTTTGGGTTTAGCGGACTGGTTCTCTTAAAGGCACAGGAACATGAAAATTACATGCCTTCTCTGCGCCAACTTCTTAAACTCTTTGAAAGCCAGTAGGTACATCTGTCCACCAATTAGCTTCCCTCATTCACTTCAATTTATCAAATCAATTGAGCAAAATCCATTGATCTCCTCTTCTATATGTGTTAACTCCTGTGTGCTTTAATTTGTTAGCTCCTTATTCTGTGCCAGTTGCCTTTCTGAAAGCTTAATACCCTCAAATTCATGGCAGAACATGGGCTGTCATGAAGAGGAATCAATACAGGACCCCAGAAGCTGAGAGATGGAAACAGCCCCTCTTAGAAGTAATTGATGCCCAAGGTTGGCTGGGTTGAATACAAATCTGAGAGATTTGGATGAGGAGGAAGGGCCAGAAATGTGAGCAAAAGGCTATGTGAAATGATGACAATGGAGTCCTACTGCTAAGCTCTTCTCAGGCATTTTCTACAAATTGTAAATGAATTGAGAAGTGGCAAAATCAGGGTATCTTTCTCTTTCATTCGTTCTAGAAGATGGGGGTAGAAACTAAAGTTGGAATAAGAAGTCTTGGTATTGAGACCCAATTGTGTCTGCGAACCTCGAATAGCATGACATTTGGCTTTCCCAAGCCACTGTTTCCTAATCTAGAAAGTGGAAGTAATTTACCTTTTATAGCTTTATAAAAACAGGTTGTTGTAATGTTTTAGATCCCAACCAGTGACTTAATCTATAAATGACCTAGAGGAGTCTACAGTGTTTACTTGGAACCCCTACAACACATTCTAAATTCACTCTCCAGTTCTGGAAGCACTTCCTGGTGTGGACCGTCCCAGCCTGATTTCCTCAGCTGGAGACACATAGAAGCCATGTGAAGCCATTTGAAATGAGTTGTCAAATTTGCACTTAAACAATTTTTTTTCCAAATCTGCAAAATAGTCATCCAAGTTGAATATTCATCAAATGACAGGCACTAGCAGGAACACACTTGTTTCTGAGCTACAGGGACACTGTAGAATTATGTGGGCACACTGGCAATCTCTACAGAGCACACCCACAACTGTCTTGTCACCATCTCTTGCTATCACAGCCTGGTATTATATTGGGCACGATGACTCTGAGCTTATAGGGCTTTTCATAACCATTATTTTAGTCCATGTTTGCCCTGGAATGGACACCAGCCACATCAGAACAGTGATTATTATCTGTGAGTTATAGCAAAGGAAACACCATCTCATAAAGGTCAGGAGAACTGCTGCAGGCTTGGCAATTAAAGTATGGGGGGTGCCCCTCTAAAGACAGCACTATTTCCACTCACCCCAGGGTCTTCTCCCATCAGCAATTATCCAAGAGACATAATTAACCCATGGACCCTAACCACAGGAGTGCAGCTCACCAGCAACTCCAACAAGCAGGGCTCTTTCATGCAGCCCCTCCTAATCCAGAGTGGTGAGACAGGAAGAGCCTAGAAGTGTAGTTCTCAACAAGGTTAGTTTTTTGAAATGTGTGGACATTTTCCAGTACCTGAGGGTATTTTCATCATCACAGCTCAAGAGAGAGAGGTGTCACTGTCATCTATGAGGTCAGGGATGTGACATAGAACAGCCCCCTCTGCAAAGAATTAGCTGATCCATAATTTCAATGGGGCTGAGGTTGGGTTGACAAACCCTAGAATGATTGCTATTAGGATGACAAGAGAAAGAAAGGAATGAAGATTGCTTTTTCCACTAGCACAAGATAATTTATCACCATCTGGATGTGCTATGTTCAATCTTATGAGGTGCAACCACTGCCCACCAGGTAGAGCAGTAGGAAAGGGCCATACATGATCTAAGAGCTATTCCACATTTCATGCAGGGAACAGAGAGAAGAAATGAACTACAACAGTGGTGGCGAACCTATGGCACACATGCCACACTGGGCCGTTTGTATCACAGAAAGCTCTGAAAGGTTTGCCATCACTGAACTGCAACATACAGAAAATCACCTCCCAGCTAACATTTCCTCTTAATTTTTGAATATCAACTAATACATGATCTGTTATGGGCAGGCTCCACAATACGCTAGAAAACATGAACTTTTCTCTGGATTGCTTGAATAATATAAAAACATTAATAGAATTCAATCACAAGAAATAGCAAAGGAAATGTTATCTAAAACGTTTTATATATCAGGTTTTTAAACTTTAAGATCAAAGATATCCTTAGGATTTTTTTTCTTATTGTAATCTACAAAAGTAAAAATTTATAGTTGACTCTTCCTATTTAAATGGTTTCTCTTTAAAATAGCAAAGGAGTTACAAAATATTTTTAAAATTGGCAGTTTGTTAAACTGATAGTATAATTGTAATATAAGTAATTTATCATCCCTGAAACTCAAAGCTAGGCTAAATACAAGCTTAGAATCATTTTAAATACACATCCCTTTTTTTCCCCAACATGCAACTTCCAAACAAATGGTAGGTAGGATGTGCACTCCATTTTCAACACCAAACTGTAAATCCATCATCTGTGAGAGAGTTGTAAATTACGCTTCAGGGGAAATTCCTCTTGCTCAGCCTGCTGGGGAATCCAAGAAAAGCAGTAGAAAAAATGACTTACTACCTCTGAATGCTGATCCGAAACTTGTATAGATACTTAATTGCTAGAGAGGAGAGTGGGCATGGGGCCGGGGATTTAGCTTAGCGGTTCAGTGGCCTGCCTGCCTTGCAAGCTCAAGGACCCAAGTTCAATCCCTGGTACCAAAAAAAAAAAAAAAAAAAAAAAAAAATGGAGGAGAGAGGGCAGAATGTGAATAATCCAACAGCAAAGTTCAAAACAACTTCTAGGCAGGATGAAGGGGAGACAGAGGGTTGAAAATGGACTCCAGTGTTTTCATTTTCTCTTAATCAAGAACACCTCTAAATGACCTGAGTAGCACTCCTCAAAATACAAGGACTTGACACCTCAGGATATTCTAAACCACAACATAGAAAGGAATCAGGTGTTGCCTGTGTCTTCCACACGTGGTTCTTGGCAAAAGCATATCTTTGTGTATTAAGTGCCAAGTGAATAATATACAAAGTACATGAAAAATAATCTATCAACTCTGAGATGGTTAGCCAAGGTTTTATCAAAGGTTGTCCAGACAATCAGTAAAATGCTTAACAAATGGAGATGTGAGAATGGATTGTGCGCTAATAATACACCAAGGAGAGTCCTTCTCTTAGATGAACTGAAGCTTGGGTCACAAGAGCCATTGGTCATCTCTGACCAGGAATGAGATTAGAGAAAGTACTCTTGATTGTTTTTCTGCAGCATGAACCTATTAACACCTATTTCACAGGCTAACCATCTGAGTTAAACGAGACACTGTGTAAAGAGGTTGAACCATGGGGATGTCCTATTGATGTTTCAGAATGAGCGTGTCTTGGTCCATGGGGCTGCTATAACAAAATGCCGCAAGCTGGATAGCTTACAAACAACAGATGGAAATGTATTCCTGGCAGTTCTGGAGCTTGGTAAGTCCATGGTAAAGACACTGGCATATTAGACGTTTGGTAAGGCCCCATCTCCTGGTTCACAGGTAGCACTGTTTCACAGTGTCCTTATATGATGGAAACATTAAGGCAGCTCTCTGAGGCCTCTTTTAAATGGCACTAATCCCATTCATAAAGTCTTCACTCCATGACCCCGACCATGGCCCAAAAAGCTCCGTCTTCTAATACTATTACCACAGGGGCTAGGACTTCTACATAGGAATTTTGAAGGGATAAAAATATTCAGACCAGAGCAGAACAAAAAAGGAGAAAAAGCAAAGAGTGTGCTTATACCACGTGGTTCTGGAGCAGAGGCCCAGGACAGACACGAGCATGAAAATCAGGGAAAGTTCAGTGCACATCAGGAATATGTGCCATAATTACCAAATGAGTTTTGGAAATACAATCCTGTGTATACCTGGATAAATACACTGACACCTGTGAGCTTCAGTTTCTTTCTGTGTAAAAATGGAGATAATATTAGTTCAGAGCACAAGGCATTTATTTTAAAGTACAATACTTTAGAATAATCTGAGAGACTACAAAAAGCACTCAGTAAATGCTATATTGATCAGCTAACACTATTCACATCGAGGACATGTAGGGATCTAGTGAGCTATCACAATTAATCCCATTGACCAGGTCCTGGAAACCTATCATCTGAGAGTCTTTGACTTGGCTAGAAGGCTGCTGAGACCCTCCGCGTGTCTTGATTCTCAGCATAAGTGGAAGCCAAGTTCTTACCTGCTGAAAGATGCAGGATCTCAGAGAAGCTCTGCAGAGCCAAGTCATAAAATCGCGCTTATTTCTCAGGCCCATTCCTTGGCACACAGCCCTTTCCGCATCCTTCAGCAACTCCCTGGGCTTCGGCAAGGTCTCAGAGTGGCTCCCGCCATGGTGCCTCATAATTAAGTGTAAGACAAATTGGTAGCCGGGTGAGCAGTGTCTTATATTACCCTTCATGGTCTTTGAACTATTCCACCTGTGATTTACAGCTCAACAGCCAGGTGAGGTTAATAATTCAAAGGTGGGAGAGCTGGGTGAGGAAAACACTGAGAATGAAAGAAGCATCATAGAGCGGCTGCACGTGCAGGAGACACAGATGCTGAGCAAAGCAAGGAGATACACCAGAGGAGCTGAGCAGAGCACGTAACCACAGAGACACAAGCTGGGGAGAATCGCTGCGGAAAGTGCAGAACCAGTTTGGCCTGTTCGTCCTAACATAACGCTATGGCAG
This sequence comes from Fukomys damarensis, assembly GCF_012274545.1. Taxonomy (NCBI): domain Eukaryota; kingdom Metazoa; phylum Chordata; class Mammalia; order Rodentia; family Bathyergidae; genus Fukomys; species Fukomys damarensis. The sequence continues at coordinate 40,320,686 of NW_022900944.1, forward strand.
CATTCAACACAGACTTTTATTTGTTTATGAAACTAATTCTGATAAAGGAGAAATATCTCCAAAGGTATTTTGTGAGACTTTCTTAAACACAACTGCTTGGGTCTAAAGCTTATACACCTACTTCGTTTCAAAGCTTGAATCGCCCAGATCTCAACGTTTGGCATTAAAGGTTTGCATGCTTTCAAGGAACATTTTCATTTAATGTGCTGTTCATTAATCATTATTCTAAAGGTATTATGTATCCTCTTAGCATTTTCTATAAAAGTGTTTAATTTTTAATCAGAAGAGCTGAGGCTATAAATATATCTTAGCTAAAACAGGATAGATTTTTTTTTAATTATCTGTGATTGGTTGATCTAAATAAATATACATTAAAACACTTTTATTATATAATGTGATAAAATATGATGAATGCTTATGCTTTTAAATTATTATAACGAAAGACACATCATCATTATCCCCCCCCAAATTATTCCATCTTGCTTCCGACACACTTTTCTCATAATTCATGCCACTTTCTGAAAACAGTTCTGGAAGTCCTTTTTCAGGAGGGTTTTCAGTTGCACTGTTGTGGCATCCTTAACATCCTGAATGGATTCAAAACATTTACTTTCCACAGTCCCTTGGGCTTCAGGAAAGAGTCAGAGGTTGCACAGTACCAGATCCAGTGAATAAAATGGATGGAGACAAACTTTTTTTTCATTTTTCATTTCATTGGTACAATTTAATTTACACAGTGATCATATTCATCATAGGGAATTCGTACCTTTGTATGATGTATCTTGATTCCCTTATTTTCCCATTCACCTCCCCTCCCTTCAAACCCTCTTCCCCTTCCTTATTTACAAAAGCCCCATTTCCATTATTTCCTTCTTTTCTCATTGTTTTCTTTTTCCTCCCTTCCTTCCCCTCTCTCCCTTCTGTAGTTCCCCCTTCCCACTGAACAAGTTTTTCTTACTTCATATTGCCTATATGCCTTTGGCCCCTATTTAAATTTTCAATTTATTACCCCAGAGAGAAAGTACAATATTTACATGTGTGTCCAATTTATTTCACTTGAGTATAGCTTCAAGGTGCATCCACTTAGCTACTAAGATATCAAGCTTATCCTTCTTTATGGCTGAGTCGTGCTCCATTGTATAGAAATACGATATCTTCTTTATCCATGCATCAGTTGATGGCCATTTGGGTTGTTGCTCATTTCAGCTATTACAAATTGTGTTGCTATAAGCATGAGGATGCATATGTTGTTATGGTAGGAAGTTTTTAGTTCTTCTGGAAAGATACCCAGAAGAGGAATAGCTGGGTCAAATGAGATCCCTAACCCCAGTATTTTGAAGAAACCTCACAGTGATTTCCACAGTGGCTGTACCAGCCTGCACTCCCACCATCATTTTCCCCCCATCCCTGCCTGCATTAATATTTTTATGAGCCTGCCTTCCCTATGGCTGGCACTTGGCAGCTCTGTTCACTGTACTTTTTATTATCCCTCATAAAGAGACTCACAAGAAAAAAAGAGAGAGAGAGAGAGAGAGAGAGAGAGAGAGAGGCTCATGAAAGAGAACTTCCAGAGCTGCCTCAGAAAGGGTCAAGAGCAATGGGAAAAGTGGGTTCAAAGAGAAAGGGGGTATTTTTTTTTATTGAGTTTATTGGTGCATTTAGGGATACAGTACAGTTACATTCATTGTTGGGATCATGTACCTCTACATGGCAAGTCTTGATTCTCATTTTTTTCCCCTTACCCCTGCCCTCCCTTCACCCCCTCCTCCCCTCCCCATCTACAAACACTTTATTTTCATCTTCTCATTCTCTCACATGCTTTTCTTTTCCCTTTTTGTTCTTCCCCTACGTATCACACCTTCCCTACACCTTTAGCTCGAGAAAGGGGGTATTTTGAGGGGGACTGATACTGAGCCTCTTAACACAATAAATGTTTTAAATTTAAACATCCATTATGCATTTCAGGCATTCCTTGTGTCCGATTTTACTTAATTACACTGATGTATGTTGCATCTTAGACTAAATAAAGTGCTGTGGTCAGAGGCCCAAACTATCTAACATATACTCCTAGCTCAAAAGTTAAGCATCTCCTGGGCCTGCCTTTCTACGATACAGGGAAAACACAAGACAGATCTCAGTACTGGGCATGATAGTCTAACTGCCCAAATCAGGTCCTTGGCAATTCACTGTGGTGTGTGCAGGTTCAGCCTCTGAACTCCAGAAACATTTTGGTGGTGGCCAAACCATATCGTGAGATGCTTTCTTGAGATGAAAATCAGGAAACAGAATGTAAATCTCCAAATATCATCAATGATCAACACCATCCACATCTAATAGAAATTACATGTGCCCAGAAAAGATTAGGTCGTTAATCACTTACACGAATTGAAATCACTTCTTCATTTTGTTCAATCATGATTTGAATTCAACAAAATCTAACTAAGATTACTCCAACCTGAAATGACTCAGGTATTAATACAGATCTTCCCAGGGACAGAGCACGGGATGAAAAGGCTCCTCCGCTGGATCCACAGAATGTCCTGAACCCTGACAGTTAAGGTTCCATCTACCCTTGCTCATCCAACGAGTAATTACTCTGTATTTAGTCCATGGTGGTCACTAAACTTCTTCAAGCTTTCAGAGGCATTTTTCACTAGACAAAATCAAGGGATAGAGGAGAAGGTAGAGCAAATAACTAAAACAGAAGTGAGCAAGTGATTCCATTAGCCCAAGAAGGAGATGAGTGTGCTCCCTGAAGGTCCATCTGGCATTCTGGTTGGATCTTGCATATGAACCAGACAACCATAGGCCTCAGTTTACACTGCAACCTGGCCCTGTCCAAACTGTAATGATGGATGAGCCACAAGTGAGTTGGACACTAAGAAGAGGAGCAAAGCAGCTAAATGGTCCAAATCTTCACAGAGGAGAAGGAGAGAAGCTGAAGTGCTCCAGACAGGTTCATTTACAGATCATAGGGAAAGGGTAGGCAGGTAAGGGAGCCCTGAAATTCATTTCTTATGACCTAGTGTCCCTGCATGGTGGGGCTGGGCCAAGTTCTTTCACTATCTCACCACAGGTTCTGTACAGACTGGAAGACAGGGTCTGAGCATAAAACAAATGACTATATTATACAGTTTTCTGATACTATATCTGCACTCAGTCAGCTCATATAAGGTTGTTTGAAAATGGAGGAGAGAGGAAATTAAGTGCCTTCTTAATGGAATAATCCAAGAGTTATTCATTCATCCAATAAATCGTGATGAATTTATGCACTATTAATTTATCCAGGAGCTCTGACTCTTACTCTGTCCACATCTTTCTGAAGCTCTCATAATTCCTCCTCCACACAAGGAAGTCTGGGAAGGAAGACGCCTAAGCCTAGGGTGAGAAGAAGCCAATAGGTCGAGGTATGAGATGAGACTAAACAACCTAACGCCAGTGAAATGAGGATGAGAGAAGCCAGGAATTGGAAAGGAACACACAGCACCTTCTCTGGTCCTTTCAGTCAACGTCCCAGTGCACCAGGACCTTCAGGGACATCAGATGACCATGTCTCTACATATTTTTCACCTGACAGTTGACCATGGAACAATAAATGAAGCGGCAAAACCACAATAATTGATTTAAAACAACCACTTAATTGCTCTTATTTATGAGCTGTACTTAACTTTTCTTGTATCATCATCACACAGCCTCAAATTTTATTAGAGTAGCAGTAGCTCACGATTAAAAAGCTTGTTATTTACAAAAGCCTTTCACAAAGATGCCCTTTGATCCTCAGGACTGTTCTGGAAGTCAGGTGTTATTTCAGGGCAACACATCTGGAAACTGAGATTCAGGGAAGTAAAAAGACTCATCCAAGAGGATATGAGTCGTGCGTGCACCAAACTTTCGAGCTCTGTGGTTTTCTTGTTCTCATGTTCTTCATCTCAGAGTGGATGCATTAAATGTCAGAGAATCACACCACCAACACTCATCTCAGCACACTCAGTCCTGGGCTGTGCACTCAGGTAGTGTGGCCTTCTGCTGTGAATGGAAAATATCAGTAAAATTGGGTAAAAAAAATGTAGAGGGTAGTGATCTAAAATGTAAGCCTGATTTTGGCTCTTTGGTGGCAGGCAAGTTAATTAACATCACTCAGTCTTTGCTCTTGTCTGTAAGATGGAGCAAAAACAATGCCTGCTGGGGATGTTTCTGTAAGGATAAAGGCTCTAAGCATGTAAACAATCTGCACATGCTATCCACAGTGTCTCTCTGCCAGACACTGATCTAACAATATACTAGCAACTGGAAATGGTAGCAGAAGCAATAGTAACAGCAAGACTAGATCCAGTAGTAGTCACAGTAACAGCAGCATCAGCCACAGAGTAGTAATAGTACAACAATAGCAGTACCAGTTTTGTAGCAGTAATAACAATCACAGTAATAGTCACTGTCATCATAGTCACACTCACAGTTCTAATAGTAGAGGTAGTAACAGGTAATACATCAGTAGTACTAGTAATTGAAAGTGTCTGTGGCTAAGACTAAATGATCCCTTAACCAAGCAACAAGGAAAGCAAAAACAGGACTATCAACAAACGTATGCACAAATCAACCACAGATGGAAATTTCCCTAGGTTTGGTCTATTTAAATTTATCATGGAGATCACCTGATCAGAAGAGATTTCAGTGGAAGAAAAACAAATCTTTTCTTCCTGTAATCAAGCTACTAATGATTACTGACTTGTACTCATGGCAATTGGAAGGAGCAGTACCCAAGGAAATGGCATGGGATCCATCAACTCTGGACACCTAGACGTCCTCTCTGTTTTGCATGGGGAGGTAGCAAGTGAGTCTACAACCACACCAGCACAGGTAAATATCCTCGCTCCAAACTCTGTTTTCTCTTAGTTTTCAATCAACCAATTTCTGAAAGCAAGCAAGGCCAAATAACTTTTCTTTATTGAGAACAAAATGGGAAATAAACAACAATTTTCTGAATGTTTACCAAGTACCTCACTCTGTGATAGGTATGGTACCCTCTTGTGTGATCATTGGAAAGCAAAAGAAAACCAGAGCCTAAAGAAATCAAACAACACAGCCATCACAAGAAGGTGGCTATGTCTTTCTCATTAACTTACGCTGTTTCCTTAAACTATGTCTTGGAATCCCATTTGCTTTTGAAAACAAGACATTTCGGTTATACCACATTATCTTACCTCATAATACTATAACAAAATACCTTAGGCTAGATGGCTTATAACAACAGAAGTGTACTTTTCATGGCTCAAGATCAGAGTCCCAGTATGGCTGGGTTTGGCAGTGGGGGGCTCATGGCCAGGATGCAGACTGCTGGATTCTCTTTGTGTTCTCATGCGGTAGAAGAGACTAATAAGCTTCCTGGTGCTTCTTTCATGAGGGCACTAGTCCTAGTCATATAGGTTCCACCTTCATGACCTAAGAGCCTCCCAAAGACCCTACTTCCCAATACCATTACAGCGGTGAATAGATTTCAACAGATAAGAAAAACACATTCAGATGATGGCACACATGTGTGTCCAATTCAAATTTGGGTCACGTATTCATTGTACAGTTGGTGACCAACCATATGTGCTCACCATCCTGGTGCTCCCTGGATTCAGTCTGAAGCCCTTCTCTGGCTGCAGAAGCCCACATTGCTTCCCCACCTATAAATGCACAGGCCAGAAGTGCAGGGAAACAAACACCCTCTGGGACATCACTCACCTACTGACTGACAGGCATAAGTGAGTCAGTACACCAGCTGCTTCCTTCTCAGGAGTTGCACAGGGGTGTCCTTCACTGGCTCCCCGAGTTCCCCAGTGAGATTAAGACCCAGTGGTCCCAAGGATTACTGGCTTGAAACTATGTCCTTTATTAGCTGTCTTCTCTTTTCTGTTTCGCCTTCCCATCTTTCTACTGGCGTTTCTTTCCTCTGCCAAAGCAACTATTTCCGCTCAAGTCCTTGCCCAGCATCTGGGTCCACAGGATTCCAAACTAAGGCAGGCATCCGAGCAACTGTGGTGTAGGTGTGAAAGTCCATCATAAAATTGTAGTATCACACTATTCTTCTAAACCTTTCTGCATTTTTTTAATTTGCCAAAATTATCCCTGAGAAGTTGACGCAGAAAGCTAAATATAACACATTATTGTGACAATAGCATTATTTTGAGAGAACATTTTAGACTGTTTGGGTTTTTGCAGCTTCTAAAATTTCGAGCAATTTTTCCATTGTTGCAAGTATAGCAGGAATAATTATTACCAGCTTTCTAACGAGAAAGAAAAAAATACTGATTCGAAATATTTCACATGTAATACAAATCTGAGTTAGGAGGGAAAGAAAAGATCTCAGGCTTCCGACTATGTGTCAAAATGAAAACCAGGCACGGGAAAAAGACTGTGAGGAAGATGAGGAAAGCTAGGTAGAGCGGAACATGACAGCATATTCACTTGGGTTTTAGGCATGTGTTCGCACAGAGATTCAGAATCAGATAAGTCCTTTGTGAAAAGTGGTTTTTAAGAAGAACATTCTTATCAAAACATAAAGGATAGAAAGGGAGCACACAGTGTTATATACTTATTAGAAATCAAATAGTCTTTCTGGTTATACACTTTGTTATATGGATTATGACCTCACATTAGATTTCTATGAGGATCATTATGACCATTAATACCACTATCCCCAATAGCCTAGGAGGACTTAGGATAATCAAGCTGTACTTGGCAGGTGACAAACTGGACTTAAAAACCCAAGTGAATAGATACTAAAGTCTGTTAGTATCGATGATATACTATGGCCCTGGCAAAACTACACGGAAATTATACTACATTACAATCTGTGAGGAATCTTAATACACCTGAAGAAGAAAAAGGCAAGTCCTGACCGCTGGCCTGACAATATTAGCCAAGTCTCCTTGTTGGGAAGGGGAGCCCAGAACCCACAGTTAGTTTGCAATATCTTCCTAATAAACACATAATTTCACATACTATCAATGCTGAGAAAGGCTGTGATAAAGATGGCCATAATGGAACAAAACAAAGATAAATTCATGCCATAATTAATCCTGGCTAAGCAAAGATAAAAGGCAAGTAAGTATACTGCCCAAACCAAATAATAACCAATTTCAAAGATCAAAGGTCCTCCATTCTTGGCTATGTCACAACTGCTACTGTCACCTCTTTACCTATTATTACAGCTTGGGCTTTGTTTTGTTGTTCCTGGCTTCTATCTAGAAATTATTAAGATGCTGAATCATAGCATTTCCTTTATATTCTGCTAGCACCCTGTCCAAAGTAAAGATTACTTCCCAGAATCTTCCCCCAAATTACCTAACACAGCCTACAGTATATCCTTCCAAACACCCTCTTACTGAAAAAAAAAAAAAAAAAACCTACAGTTCCAGATGGCTTGTGCTCTCCTTCATTAGTGCAATTTTGTAAACCAAACTTTGTCAATTACAGGTATGTAGTAGGTGGTCTTTGGCTCAATGGCACAAAGAATATATGCTTTCACTCCACAAACATTTTCTGAGTCAAGCTAAGTGAATGAAATATCTCTGCTTTCTCCACAGAAACTGACGTGAATCCAATACCCAAAATAGCAAACAGCAATATGCATTGTGAGCTAGCAAATAATTTAAGAAATACAGAGAAAAAATATCAATAGATTAGTAACATACATTGTCAAAAGCTCTCTTATGACTGGGCGTGGTGGCGCACGCCTATAATCCCAGCACTCCAGAGGCTGAGGCAGGAGGATCGCTGTGAGTTTGAGACCAGCATGAGCTACATAGTGAGTTCCAGGTCAGTCTCAACTACATAGTGAGAACCTGTCTCAAAAAACCAAAAAAAAAAAAAAAATGCTCTCTTATTAGTCAACTTTCCCATTGCTAGGACAACAAACCTGGCACTCACAATTTAAAGGAGGAAAGGTTACTTTGGCTCACGAGTTCAGAAGTTTCAGCCCATGGTTGGCTGGTTCCAAGGCAGAGACATCCTGGTAGAAGGGTGTGGCGGGGCAAAGCTGTTCAGTTCATGGTGGCAAGCCAGGAAGCAGAGCAGGTTGCAAGGTGCACACAAGAGGAAGAGGAAAGAAGAGAGAAAGGAAAAAGAAAGGAAAGAGGAAAGCAAAGAGGTAAAAACAGAGAGAAGCGAGGGTGAAAGGGTAAGTTTTGAAGAATCTTGTAAAACCTGAGACAAAGACTTGAGATAGTTTGAAATCCCAAGGGATAGGAACAAGGGGTTGGGGCTCAAAGAAAGGCAGTAAAAAAGTGAGTTGCAAGGTTATCAAAGTCACCACTAAATGCAGTTGAGACTCAATTCCATCAGGGTCTTCTGAGTATGGTGGAAAATACATTGTCAACTCAAGGACAGTTGGCAAGACGTACCAATCCATTCACCCCCGCTCCTCACTTTGTTTGAGGCTATCCATGGAGAAATAGATTTCTACAGACTCAGAGGCTCATTCCCTATACCTTATGAGTGGCAACTTTTGCATCTGCAAAGTATGAGATACCCTGGAACAACTGAAAGGCGTTTTGCTCATACTTTGCAGCTCTCAGTGCAAGTGAGACAAAATTCACAGGAACTGCCACTGCCACTGTGAATTAGTATCAGTGCTGGGACTGCCAGGCTGGGCATCCATGGACCAAAGACACCTGCTGTGTAGGCTGAGAGACGCACCTGGTTGTGTGGGCGGGATCCCGGTAAAGTATGAAGTCCCAGCAGGACCCTATGGTGTCTTGGGACCTAGAAATACCAGGTACAGTATCGTTGAGAAAGGGAGCAAGAAACTGAATTAAAAGCAGAGAGATGGAGTGATGGAAAAGGACATTAAACTCGATGAACAAATGCCACCCACCCCACACAGAAATCCTATTCATTATGATTTCACAGTATCTAGTCCTTCCCAATATGATGGCTAGTTTCTCACTGATCACCTGCTGCAAAGCCCACTGTCCGCAGCTGTATCCTGATACACATAACGCTAAACCTACATTACATGTCAATCATTAGATAGTTAAGGATCTAACATAAAAATTACAGAAGAAAAAAAGAGAAAGAATTTACCTTGGAGGAAAGAAAAATAATGCAGGGAACAGAAGACAACTAAAAAGAAAATTCTTACTTATATCCAAGAGAGGCTAGAAACTTTAATAGCCATAAAACTTGTACAAAAAAAGAAATGGGTTGGGAAATTAAAATATATGACTATTCATCACTTAAAAAAGTCTGCAGAAAGGTTAAGGAAATCTCCAAAATGACAAACTAAAAAGACAGACAGACATATAATCATGAAATATATGTATTTCCTAAAACATATGGGATTATCAACACAGAAATTACAATGTCTGGCATATAGCACTTTTTAAAAAGTTGATGAAAATTTATCTGCTTTAAAATTTTACCAGGACGTTTCTAAGCATTAATATTTTTAAATTTAAATCGGGAGACTATTGGTGGATCTTCTTCACTTAAAAACATGTTAAAAACTAATACATAAATCATGCACCTGTAATTTGAGCTACTCAGGAGGCTGAACCAGGAGGATCATGAGTTTGAGGCCACCCTGGACAACAAAGCAAGGCCTTGTCTCAAAATTTACAAATTAGAAATATAATACATAAATAAATTAGAAAGCGTACTCATTAAAATTGAGAAGCCTCACTATATCAATGAAAAAAGAAAAAACCTGACAAAAATGTGAAAATTTTACGTACACAAATGACTATTATAAAATGAAACTTTAAATTGCAAATAAGAAATACAAAAGTGACTGATGACAAGAATAAATATACAATCTCACCAGGAATTTTTAGCAAATGAAAATTACTAAATTAGATTTTCATTTATCAAGTATACTGTCTTTAAGGGTTGAAATAGTCAAGTTTTGGCAAAGGAACCTAAAAAGAGATCATGTTACTCTGTCCTCAGATGGGAGAAAAATGACACAGATTATCTGGGGAAAAAATTCCATGATATATGGAAGCCCTTTGGAGAACTCACGTCCCCTCACTTTCCCCAAATTTCTGTATCCTAAGAAAATTAAACCTACATCCTTCTCTACTTTGCAGCAAAAATATTTATGCAGACAAAGAAGGAAAAAACCAGACAAAAATATATGTAGAAAAATGTTTATTTATTATTTTGACATAAACATGGAAAGTAAGCCAGACATCTAACAAGTAAAGCTACAATTTAAAATTTGTGATTTGGGCTGGGGATTTAGCTCAGCGGTTTGGTGGCCTGCCTTGCAAGTGCAAGGCCCTGAGTTCAATCCCCGGTACCAAAAAAAAAAAAAACAAACAAACAAAAAAAACAAAAAAACATAAAACTTGTGATTAATCTATTCAGGTAGCTGTCCAGAGGTGTGTATTAAGAGACTTTTTAATGATATGGGGAAATGACTCTTCATCAAAAGTTGGATAAAGTATCAGGTTGAAACCAGTTTACATGTTAGGATAATATGTATAATACACATTAGGATAATACATATAATACCCAAAATTGTATAATACATATGTCCTGAAAAAGATGAGGGAGGAAGAGGAGAGAGGACAGACAAATCCTGAGGTGGCAGGGGGACATCCCTAAATACTAACAATGAAATTTCTTTTCAGTTGGATTATGATCAATCCTTATCTCTTCTGGAATCTTCAATATTTTCCAACCAATGAACTCCAATGAGCACATCACTTTTAATATACAAATAGTAAGCATTTAATCATATTTTGTTGTACTTAAGTGTTTAATTCATATAAAATTTATTTGGGCATCATATTTTGAGATTTTTAAAATGACTAATTAAACCAACAGACAAGGGGGAGGGAAGGAAGAGAAAAGGGAAAAAAAGAAAATAGAAGGAGAAATTGAAACAAAGCGTTTGTAAGTAAGGAGGAAAAGAGGGCTTAAGGGAGGGGAAGGAAAGGGAACAAAAGAAGCATCAAGATTGGGGGCAGGTGAATGCTATCATTCTGTGTATCTAAAATGTACCAATGAAATTAATCAAAATGAATAAATAAATCCACTGACAAAATCCACAAATTTGTTTTGCCAGATCTGTCCAGGATGATTAAAGGAAGAATACGCAGGGCATAAGGGAGGTATGGGAATGCTCCCGAAAGTGTGCGTTTGGCTGGGGACAAGGATAAGGGAGATGCGGGGGGCTCTATTTCCATTTCAAGCCTGAGGAAAAGAAGGTACCAAGAGTAATTCAAAAATGGGCGTCTGAAATGAACAGACATTTCTCAGACAAAGAAGTAAAAGCAGCAAGTAAATATATGAAACAATGTTCCACATCACTGGTCATTCAAGAGATGCAGATGAAAACAACACTGAGATTCCATCTCACCCCACAAAGAATGGCTGCTACCAACACATCAATCAATAACAAATGTTGGCAGGGTTGTGGGGAGAAAGGGACGCTTCTCCATTGTTGGTGGGAGTGCAGACTGGCGCAACCACTGTGGAAATCAATATGGAGATACCTCAAAGAACTAGGATTAGAGGTTCCATTTGACCCAGCCATCCCTCTGCTGGGTATCTTTCCAAAAGAACTAAAAGAATCATATCACAGTGATATGCACATCCATGTTCATAGTGGCAGTTTGTAATAGCTAAAACTTGAAAACAGCCTATTTACCCATCAGTTGGAGAGGGCATAAAGAAGATGTGTTTTTTCTATAAAATGGAATACTACTCAGCCATAAAGAATGAGAAATTAGAATTATTCATAGCAAAATGGATGGATATTGAGGATATACTCCTAAGTGAAATAAATAAGTCACACATGTGTAAATACCAAATAGTTTCTCTGGTGTGAAAAACTATAATCATAAATAAGATCCTAATGGTAAAAGGTCTAAAGGTGAAGGGGAAATGGGAAGGGTAGGGGGAAGGAAATAAGGGAAAAGAAAATCATATGAGTAAAGGAAAAATGGAAATAACGTTTTTATAAATAGGGAAGGGAGGAGGGGGTAAAGGGAGGGCAGGAGTGTGGGGAAATAATGAGAACCAAGACCTGTCATGTAAATCCCAACGATGAATGGAACTGTACTGTATACCTAAAATGTACCAATAAACTCAATAAGGAAAAACATGAGACATGAGACCGTCAGCAGGCGCAGCCTGTGGTTCCTCCACCAGACACAAAAAGCTGAGGGAACCTCAGGGTGGTCTACAGGTCCCAACTGCTCCCCTGGTAGATGCTCTCAGAGCCAGCTCAAACACATAAAGACATACACTTCCTTAGAAACAGAATAATCCAGTGGGTCTAAATTTCATGCAATTTTATTTTTAATAAGGTAGTTAAATCACATTTTACATCTGGTAATAAATTAGTGGACTTTATACCACTGTGAGTCTTTTTATAGAACCATCTTTTCCAAGCCCGCATATTATAGAGGTTAAGATCACAGTCTTAGGAGCCCAGTTCCTGTGTGACCTCAGACAAGTTATTTCACCTCTCCTGTCTGCTTCCTTATCTCCAAATGAAAATAATGAAAGACTTTGCCTTTTCACCCTCCATTAGAGTATTGCATGTATTGAAAAATATCAAGTGCACAGAGTTATGCCTAGCAAAAGCATATGCCATGCTTGGAAGTGTTTGTTCTATTAAAGCAAAATAAAATGGAACTATTTCTTGGTTGGACCATGCCTACTTAAGTTTGCATCAGGAGACATTATTTCTTTCCTGACTCCTGCAGTCACAATCATGAAACAAAAACCAGGTTCCTTTGTTAGCTCAAATATGAATAAACACAAGGGGAACAAAGCTATGATTCACATCAATTTTGACTAATTCTAATCTCAAAAAGCAGCATGTGTTTGTAGGCACCCACCAAGCAGAGACAGTTCTAGGATAAAGCAGAGAGAAAAGAATCCAGAGAAAGCGTGGCTAGGAGGTCAGACTTGGGAGGAGGAGTCCTCCAAATCTGGAAGAGAATAAAGTTTGAGAGGATGGTGGGTCATGAGAAAAGTGCCTGCTTTTTGGGAGCACCCATAATAATTACTCAGATCTTAGGTGGCATTAATGCATCAGGTGGCATTAATGGCTTAGTGGGCAGGTGTGAAGAGGTGGCTGAGAAAACCTGTATAGATGCCTGATCATAATAACCAGGTGAAGCAGGAGACAAAGAACCATTTATGGAACATCCCCTGCCTTAGATCATTTCCCAGCTAATGAAATGGAATCATTCTTCCCATTTTAAAGATGAGCAAATGAAGAGATAAAATGCCCAGGGTTATACAGACCAGGATCTAAATTCCAGAGGCCCACTTTTCAATCTACCCCAGCACTTCTCCCCAGCTACCCCTTATCAGTGAATCCTGGAGCCAGAGTGCACAGATTCAGTTGAGGTGCAGCAAGACTGGACCCGACTACTTGGTCATCTTCAAGCCTCCTTTGCTTCAGCAAAATTTACTGTCTGGTGCTCCGGGCTGAACCTTTACGGAGGAGTACTTAAGGATGTAAAGCTCTGCATGCCATTTGGAGTCATGAAAGGCTGAATAAAATCCTACTGTGTCAACCCCTGTCTGCGTAGCAGTCCTCCCGGCTGATGTGAAGGTTATGGGCTTGGGCCCCAGAGAGCCTAGAGTTGACTCTCCCCTAGGGTTGTGAACTGCATGATGCAGGCCCAGTGAATTCTCTCAGCCTTGTTCACTTTCTCTATGTGCAGTTACAATCCATTCCACTTCACGTAACATCTTTGGGAGGGTTAAACAAGACAATGGAGAAAGATGCTTAGCTTGGTGCTTAATTACTATCAGAGCACTTGAGCTCCTCCCCAATGTACATAAAGTTTTGTTCACACCAAGAAGAATATCCAAGGACCTACCCTGAAAGTCACCCCTAGACCCCCCAGTAGGCACCCCTAGACCCCCACACAAACGCACCTCAACCAGTTGACCCCATTAAGACTTCCCTAACCTCTCACTGAAATTCCCCATGATAATTTAAAATGACACAAAGAAAAGAAAGACAGGACATGAAAACAAAGAATATAGCAGCTAGAAAAAAAAAATGAAGAAAAATATTTCCAGTGAAATTCTTACAGTAAGAAACATAAACTGTGTTGTCTTTAACTTGGGTCACAGAACAATTTCAGACTGTACTAGGGACACATATACCTTGTGATTGTTCAACAGCTTCAGCACACACAGACAGTTTTAACCATTTTCTGGTGGTTGCTCTGAGCTGTGGCTTTGGCCAGTGAGAAAAGACAAATTCCTGGAGCTGAAAAGTGAAAACAAACACTACATGATCATGGGAATTAAGAGTCAAAGACAGCCTTGAGTTGAGCTGTTATGTATTCCTGGTGAAGTCGGGCAAGGATTTCCAGCTGTGCTCTGCTCCAAGTGTCTGGGCCATGGTCCTCACAGGGAGCCTCACGCACTGCTACGGTGGAAGGAAGGAGCACAGGCCATGGTCTGAACAGTGCTTCTCAACCAGAGCCAGGTGTGCTCCCCATGGGACCTTTGGCAGCGCCTAGAGGTCCCTTTGATTGCTACAAATAGAAGACACGTGCTATCAGCATCTAATGAGTAGAAAGCTATCTCCCATAATGCACAGCACAGCCTCTTCTCTACAAATCCCCACCAGAGAGAATGTATCCCAACCCATGATATCAATACCGCTGGGGCTGGGAAGCCCTGTGCTGAACATAGGAACAAATGCAAGCTCATCACTGTGGCCAATACACAAGATTGAATCCCTAGACCTGGCATCTGGTCACAGATCCTGTTCCTTGTCACGACACTTTTCTCTTCGAAGCCACAGGAAAGTCACTCCCAGGAGTCCACTGTTCCCGTCTCTTTCCCCGATACTGAAGACACACCACAAACCACGTCAAACACATCTCCAAGTCAAGTGTTTCTCAACACTTTGTAGTACTCAAAATTAATTCTCATAACTTTACCCTGGATGTATTGTGGTGATTCACGTTTTATACACCAGCATATCAAAGCTCTGAGTACTTCTATAAACTGCTAGATTTCGAAAGGGCAAAGCCAGGATTCAAACACAGGATGGATTCTAAAGTATCAGCTGTTAATTGCTCAGATTGATTTGCAACACTTACCCTTGCAGCTCACCCAAACTCTGTAGATCCCTGAGCATCCCTGGCATTTTCCCTCCTAGTAAGTGAGATCATCACAACTTTACAAGGCTTCATGAGCAGAAGATACTGTAAGTCAAGGATTTAACATGGTGCCCAGCAATATCACCACCTAGGTTGCTTGGGAGCTCAAGCAGATAATCCCTGGATTCATGACACCCTGGAACTTCCTGCAGTTGCACAGAAGTTGGACTGCAGAGCCTCAGACTTTCTTCTAATTTGAAGATTCTAGACTCTAGCCAAACTGTAGCAACTCTTCAAGGCTCAACTAAATCTCCTCTTCTCTTATGAGCCCCTGGTGCTTTCCTTGCCTTCAAGATCACAGGCGAGAACTTACTATGAAACAGTAGGGTGTACTTTTCTGTACTGATCACCATGTCATCTTTCTTCTTGGCAAGACAGTAGAATTAACTTGAAAGTATTTCACCTTAAATTCTCTGAAGTAGAAATTCTACCATGTCAGCTTTTTGCATCACACAGAATAGAATTTACAATAGTTGTAGGTGCTTGATAAATATATATATGGAAAGAGCTTCATCAGCAGGCAAGCTGGCAGAGGAAATAGAGTTTGATTATGCACCAAGTGATTCCATGAGGTGTCAAGAAACTATAATTTGTTTGCCCTATGTCTCTTCTCCTTTCCCTTTGCTTTATGCTGCAGCTCTTTTAGTGACTTTATACTCCCTTCATCTACTGTATGAACAATAATGTTCATTTTCTGTCTCTGAAAAAAATCGTTTAAATGCAACCGTTTTCGAAGTTTGGTTGCTATGAGAAGAATTCCTTCCAGAGACAAAATTCTATAGGGCATCTTCAAATAATCAACAGGTAGACGTAGAGCTGTCATGAGGTAGGGACGGCCGGGGACTACAGAGCTGAGAGGATTGTGTTCACCACGATGGTTTGCACGATCACTATTGCTCCTTCAACTAGGTTACCCATGCTGCTGCTGAGGACTGGGCATCTGTGGGCAGCCTGACACAGCAGTGCATGTTAGACTCCACAGGTTCTCTGCCAACCTTACCCTGGACTACAAGAAACCCTCATGTGTCTCAAGGTCCCAAACTTAGCCGCCACCTGCCATGGACATAAGTTAGTCATCCTGTGTATGTGGAGCTCGTCCTCCTAGGCAGGCTGTCTCGTAGGGAGACAAGAATCTCCCTTGCCCGCTTCTCTCATCTTTCCTCTGCTTTACTCCGCCATTCTCTTTCCCCATTCCCGTCCGCAACCCCTTCTGGAGGAATCCTCACATTCTTTCTTGTATGCAGCCATTCCCCTGTCCACCGACCCTCAGATAACCTCCCCTTCCTGGAAAAGCCAACTCTGTAACATTTGTAAGCACAGGATCTCAGAAGGAATGTCCTGTTAAATCTCCCCATCAACTTTTCCAGATATAATGGTAAGGTTCATGAGCAAGGACAGAAACATTATTCCCTTCTCACCTTCTCTGACTATAGAGGGGAAGAAACCCCTTATCTCTTCCTTCCATCATCGTTTTAGTGATTAATCACAAAAGGTCCAATTTTCTTGAAGCACTCATTTTTATTCTTCCTGCTTTCTCCGTCATTCTCTCAGACTGCGTTTCTGAGCTGTCCACCAGAAGGAAAATGAGAAACAACACATAGTACACACAAAGGCAACTGCATCCCATCCATTCTCCCCAAAGTGCATAATCAGGTCACGCGTGGGGAGATTAATGTGATTCTCAGCTTGGGAGCATACTTCTTTATGATTATTAACGAGGGCAGCTTAGAAATGAGAGGACTTTACGAACACAGTGGTTTAAAAAATGAATTCTCTACCTTGTTTATGAGACACAAGCATATATAATTCAGTTCAAGGGTTGAGATTTTCTGTTATTGTGTGCCAGCGATTATTTATCACAATTGCAAATAATTTCCCAGAACAAATTATCCTTGTCTTATCATCCAAACCCACTTCCCTTCCACATCAGTCATGTCATGCTGAAACCCAGGGCCATAAAGCTGAAAACATGAAATAAGTCTTCCCTCAGATGGCAGCATATGGTGTGCGTTGCTTGGGGTTTTTTGAAGCTCAATCAAGTTTACCATTGTCTGAGACCGGCCTCTTAACTTGTGCTCAGTTGGTGAGGCTGCTGTCTGAAACTCTCAGGGAAGTATGCACTCGATAAAATATGAGATTGCGAGGGAGAGATGTGGCCAAAATAAGCAGCAGTCCACCAGAGGAGAAGCACTTTCAGCAGCTGATACCTGTGTGTCCATCGCGCTGATGGAAGCCGTGCAGAGGTAAGAACACAAGCTTTGCGATATGGAAGCCATAGGGACAGAGCTAAGGAGCCTGTCAGTCTCCAGCCCTAAGTGAATGTCCACAAACATGTGTTAGGTTGCTTCAAATACACTGAAAGCCTTGCGGACTGGAACGCTTGTGTGAAAGCAATATGAGCTCTGATTAATGAACTCCGGTGAGGGGCATAAGGACATTTTTCTCTGTTACACAGCAACATTTTATGAACATCCACAAAGAACCAAAAGATATATAAGAGAAGAAAATCAAAGTATGGGTTTTTCTGCTTTTATTAGCAAAATAAAACCAGATTTCAGGAAATTTCAACCTATTAAAAAAAAATTGTGCTTCATTGAAGCCAACACAAAAAAATGGGTCCAAGTCAAGTCCCGCGACACAGTGCAACTTTAGAAAATAGTAAGAAAATCATGTAATACTAAAGCAAATAATAATCATCCCCTGCCTAAAAAGGGGAGTCAGGAGAATGCTGCATGTTATCTTTGTAAGGATTCTATTTAGATGTGATCTGTCAAATATTTTGAGGTACATGTCCATTGCTTTGCAAAGAAAAGTGTGGAACGTTCATTTTTCCTTCAAAGGAACAAACTTTTATGATCCCTTCGACTTGTTTCTCTGTCCCTTATCCACAAACAGGCTTTGGTTGCTAGGATGCACTGTTGAATTCCACCAGGAGCATGGTCACAGCTTGAGGACCAAGCACAATTCCCAGGGCCAGAGAGGTGATACAGTTTGCTGGAGTACACATAGGAGTTGATGAAAAATAGAAGGCATGGGCCGGAAAGATCAGAGGTCTTGCGGTCTAGGCCTGGAGCTGACACTCAAGCTCCGAAGCCTAAAATAACATCTCATTTTCTCTCTCCAGAAGCAAACTCTTCCTATCTCTCCTTGTTCCTTTATGTGTCTAATGAGCCCTTAGACTCCTGAGCCAGTTTTCCTGTGAACTCGAACCATTCTTTCAGTGTACCTACATCTGGAACCCTTTTCTTCCCACCAACCACCAACCCCCTTATGTCTCTAAAGAGCCCTGCTAAATTTCTTCTCTCCCATTAAGCCCAGCATGATGAGGTGTGAGCCAGGGCTCTGCCTTCCCATTGCAAGGATTAACACCTGGGGTGCTGAACTGAGGAACACAAAGTGGATCAGTTCATCTGGGGCCAGTCTGGCTGTGCTAGAGAGGTTCCAGCTGCTTAACATCTGCTAGGCTGAGTCCTATTCTACAGATGTCCTCAATGGCATTGTCTCAGCCTTTGCATCTCCCTATAGAGCCATCAGCAGCTGTGGGTGATGCTGCAAAGGAGTGGGGTAGCCATTATACATATCCTTCCAAGAGCTGAGCTAGTAATGAGGGACGGCAACACGATGGCGACCAGCAAGGTGTGCTTTCGGGTATCTCAGAAAGGTGCCCGAGCCAAAATTAAATGCTCAGAGGCTGTGTAAGTCTTCCCTCACTCACCCCGTTTCCTATAGGACTTGGACAGATGTGCACCTTTAAAATAGTACCTTGCTACCTCCTGAGGATGACATCGTCTAGCAGAGTGAATGCCACGCCAGGAACACCTGGTTTTGATCGTATCTCTAGTATGCACCATAGATGTGAGTTGCATAAAAGCATTACTCTCCAAGTATCATTTTCCTCTTCTCTAATGGAGTTAAGAACCCTGGCACCATCAAGTCTTACAAAGCTGAGGAGGAAATTGTATCAAATCACATATGAAGAAGTAATTCATAAATGTTTCATTGAGAGGAAAATAGGCATGCTTTCATTGCAGTAAAATACATGTAAAGCATGCATCTTGGAGAATTTCTCCACCATGAATACACAAACAAAACCAGATAAAGACTAGAACATGATCCAGAGCTCCCTTTTCACACGTATTTTGAACTGTCTCCTTCACTTGTTAGATTCAACAATGCCGTGATGATAGCTTTTGTCATTCATTCTGACTGCTGCAGAATATTCCGTTACATGAATCACTAGCTCTTTATGTCTGTTCTACTGATGGAAATGTATGGAAAGAGCAGCTAAGCAATTCAAAAACTCAGGAGAAACACACAAATGCAACATATTATTACTGTTACCATAGGAACGTCTAGCAGACAAGGAAGACTTCTGTTGCAAAATATCAAGGAGTGAAGTTTTGGTGAAGAGGAAAGGGATGACCCAGAATAGGGTGGATCATGGGTAAAGAAAAAATATCAAGTGAAAGGAGAAGCACAAATGTGAGTCGCTATCCAATGTTTCAAAATCCAGCCACTTATCAGCCAGTGTCTACAGTATGTCAAACGCTGTGCAATACTTCGTACAGTTTTGATGAAAAGACTCTGACGTAAGACGTATAGGCATCCTTATCCCCGTTATAGCATTTAGCAAAGCCTCGGGAAGGGTACACCAGTCAGTTGGTGGCAGTTGTGAAGCTGAAACCAGAGCATTCCACTCATTTGGTCATCGAATGCTTATCGAGCTTTTGGGGTATGCTGATAAGGTGTTGGGGATGCAGTATGCAAAAGGACAGAAGCCTTCCTATCAGTTATGGAATAACTGGGGTGAAGGCCGTGGATTGGAACAACAGGGTGGCAAGAGGAGAGTTTTGCTGATGATGCCCGCAGGGCACATTGGAGATGCTGAGGTGAAGAGGAGAGTACGGCCCCTGAACACAGCAGCATGTACAGCAAACCCTGTCTGCAGAAGCAGCAAGGCAGGTGTGAGATGCTAAAGAAGGTCTGGAGAGATGGCCACCCAGGAGCCACGTTAAGGAGACTTGTCTTGATACCAGGAAAAGCAGGTGGTTAATGCCAGTTTTCCAGGCAGCCCAGGATTATTCTCAGAACTTCGTAAAATCTGACAAGGAAATGTGATCCATGTGGACTTCTTGTGTGCCACTTATGGGAAGGGTACTAAAATGCACATGATTTTTAAAATAAAATTTGACTGTGAATAGGCTTATGGGATCTCACTTGAGGAGTGAGAGAAAAGAACCATCGGACACTTGGCAAAAGTGCTCCTACATTTGCCGTAGGAAGAGGCACTGTGTTTCCTGTCTACTGGGGGTTCCGTAAGTCTGCAGAGAATGGGGCACTGCTTCACCTGCCCATCTCTGCACTAAATGGCGCAGTAGAGAGGGAAGAAGGCGGTGCTGGACTGCCAAAGAACAGAAGTCCCCCCGCCAGGGCCACCCACTCATCCCGTGTGACTTCACTCCTGCAGCCACCTGCATCTCAGCGTCATCTTGGAAACCCCTACATGAGCTCTTGAGTCTTCAACAGGCTTTGAGGTTCTGCTGGCTGCCAGAGGACATTAACTTTGAAAGGAATCACCTTGCTTGGGGGGTCCCTAAGGAAAAGGGCTGTGTCTGGTTTATACATAGTGCACTGCCACGCTGTGAAAGTTCCTCTCATTGGATAATGATATTTTTAAAATCGCTGTTAAGTATTGTAAGGGCCTTTCTCCAAGAGCATGAAAAAGTCCTTATGTTTCCCATCACAGGGAGAACAAAAATAAGGCTCTACGATTTCTCGCATTAGAGCTGGTGTCATACACTTCTCTTTTGCAGTGTTTGGCAACCGTGGTGTATTTGCCTTTTTATTAGTTACATTCTCAAGCCCAGCAAAGACTTGGCTTTTCAATGTGTTTTGAATTAGATTCATGAAAGCAATAAAAAAATAACTGGCCGGAATTAAGCTAATAAAGTCCTAAAGACTAAAGAACTGCTGTTGTTGTGGGGGTCAAGTACTTTCTTTCTTTCTTATTTTTTCCTTTTGGTCCTATATCAGAATTCTGGAATGTGGATTGAATATATATTTTCACAGGAACATAGACTCTCAGGAATGGAAGGGATTAGAGGCCTACCTGGGCCAAAACCCCATCAGACTTTCGAATTCCTTTTCACAAGGCTCCAATTCAGTGGTTTTGATCGAACACCTCTAGTTGCTTGTGGTCCATCAACCTCATTTTGGACAGCAACTCCTCTGCTCAATGTGCCGTACTCCAGGCAAATTTTTCTGATTTTTCACGATGGCTATCATATGCCTTTCTGAAAACCAAAGATGCTATGGACTCTGCATTTATTTCTCTCCCTCCAGTAGCCCCATTCTGAAGCATGGAGAGCAAGATGAATGGAACAGGACAGGCTTTGTCTGGGCCTTCGGTGACCACCGCTTCCTTTTCCAAGTTTCTTTTAAGTAATTTATTTGCAGGTCCCTAAATATTAAGACAGGCAGTTGAATTGCAACTGTTACTTAAATAGAAGCTAAAAATCCTCAAGTTCAATGCTGCGGAGTTGAAAGTAAGTTAGGAGTGGAATAAAGTGCAGGAAGGAGAGGAACCCAAGTTAAAGACCACCTCAAAATTTCTGGGAAGAAACAGGAAATGAACATGGTAATTCACTTTTAAGGAGAGAATTAAAAACTGCATGTATGTCTAGTGAAAGAGACAATTTACAAATGAGGTCTCCAATCCAGTGTAAGTTTATGTGATGAATTAAAATCTAACAAAAAGTCCTCTCTATTCAACCTTTGTCGAGAAGTAGGCAAGAAAATAATGAAAAAATTGTCTTAGCACTTAGTGAAAGATATTTTAGAGCCTACTTTCATGCTAGGCTCTTGAATCAGGACAGAAAGTGTGTACTTTCTGAAGCAATGAGAACAATCAGCTTAAATTATCTCTGGATGGGAGAGGGAGACAGAGAGACAGACAGATAGGTAATCACATTGTTATAAAGGTGGGCAGGATGGACCGATATTCAAGTTTTCCACTACAGGATTCAAGTAGATTTACCAGAGGAGAGATCTTTCTTCATCCCTTTGTCCTGTTGAAAATAGGTTTTTAAATGTTTAAGTATTTTTCTCTCCTGGTAAAGAACTAAAATAAATAAATCTCATCAGAATAGAGCATTACTCTGAGGCTCCTTCTGATTTCTTGGCATTTCAGAGTAATAAAGCATTTAGAAGTACACAGAAAAACATTAAGATGATGCTAAAATGTTTCGGGAAGAACAATACTACCTCGGCACTGTCCCATGAATGAAGAGTAACAGCCACTGAGAGCCAGCTGGGTGCAGTCAGGGGGCTGGGCTGAGACGAAGCTTCGTCATTCCCACCTTGATTCCTGTAGCCCACACATCACCATCAAAGGAGATGAAGCTCTACCTACGTATGGCCTGGGTATCACTTGTCAAGGAGCCAGAGTCACCGAACTGCTCGGTGCAGGCAGCTGGTGCTCTGAGTTGTACATACAAAGACACTGATGTTGTTTGAGGGGTTACTGTGTGCACCATGCACTTGTTTAAACTTAGTCTTCTTTAACCTGTTGTTTAACTTTCCTGAGTCTTGGTTTCCCCCAGAGGTCCTTAGATGGTGATGGAAAGAGCCAGAATTACAGTGTTATCTTTGCTGGCCTAAAAGCACGGCTAATTTCAAATTGGTTATCCGTGTGGCATGATTCAGAGAAGAGAGATTGTAGGAATGACTTTAACTTCTGGACTCTTTCTGGACCACCTGCAGAGCCTGCCTCATGAGACCTATGATGAGAAGGGCTGTCAAATGTCTGTACCCACATTTTCACTTTTAGCAAGGAATTTCCTCCATGTCTGCCTGCCTGTACACCTCCAGTAGTAGGCACCCATCATCTCCTAATGAGGACCTACAATTAGCTTTTGTCGGACTCCTACTGGATCCATTTCTCTCTGGGGTCACCTCTCATACATCCATTGTTTACCCCATGTCAGCAGGGGGCTGTTTGCACCCCCTGTGCTCATATCTCCACCTGCTGGCAGAGGCAGCTCCAACCCCTCATCCTGATTCTTTCCATAGTGCCACACCATCACCAATAGGTAAACCACATCTGGTCTGAGAAGTACCACCTCAGGTGTTGAGCTGCATATCAAACTTTTCCTTATTACTTTCCACCTTTCAGTTTCTGTGACACCTCTGAACAACAGGAGCATGAGTTTTCACCTTTGTAATAGCATTTAGAACTTTTGAATTAAATGTATTAATAGAAACTGAGGTACCTTAACGTTTTCTTCCTCAAATTCCCCTCTGACCCTCCTTATCCCTTATAGACCTGTTCCCCGAGGACACTTTTTCTCTCAAGGACCTTTTCTCACCTTCTTCCATCAAAATTGATCTTGCAGTAGGGAACAGATGAGCTAAGTCTCATGCAAAGCTGTTACAAGTGGTCATTATTTCCTGCTATACCTTGGGAGTATACTATACATATAGTAGGGGGAAGATTGAAGATGATAGGACATGCACTCTTGGTGAGATGTTACCTTTCAGCAAATGAAACAGGTGTCCCCATGGAGAAATGCCCACCTGTCCTTTTAGCGAGCTACTTCCTGTGTTCCAGCAACATTTTATAAGTGGTGCCCCCTGTTTGTCAGTGTGTGCACATTCCTACTGTATGGCCATGATATATTCTAGATCTCCGCTCACTCATCACCCAGACGGTAGTATGGCCTTACTGCATGTATTTATGCCACATCATGGTAGAAGGATTCAATTCCTACAATTACAAATACACTCATGAAGCTGAGAATGAAAATAAAGAATTCCAATGCTGGTCCGGAAAACTGTGGATGTTCAGTTCATTATCAGCATCCTCGCTTTAGGACACAGTCTTAAGTAGCCACTTTTACCGTTTCCAAGATTCTGAAGGTTGGGGAATGTCTTGGCTGAGAGCAGAAATTAGTATTTTCACCTCAGATCTGGGAGACAATTTGACATGGGTACAACTGAACTAAATAAAGAAATACGAGGACAACAGTTGTGGAAGAGACTTGGGAGCTTGGAAAAGGAAAGAGGGAAGCTCTGGCAAAGCTGACAGATGCTACAAAGTACATTCAGGTCTTTTAACCAAGATAATTCACCCAGTAAATATTTGCTGATTCCTGCCACATGTAAGGAGCCATGCTGGATCTTAGAAATACAGATTAAAAAAAAAAAGATATTTTGATTCTTTAAGAGCCCACAGCCCCACAGGTCACAAGGATAAGTAAAACAATGACACTGAGCATGAACCAGTACCTAGGTAGAGGTTAGCTCCAGAGGCGCTGGGGACAAAATGGCAATGGGACATCCTGGATACGGGTGGAGAAGCAGAGTCATCAGCGTCCTCACAGGGTCTTGGACAAAAAGGAAGAGCTATTCGGAGAACAGTGAAGGGAAGTCCCTGGTGGAAGAACAGTTGTAAGGCAGAAGTGGAAAGGTGTCTTCTGCTTAGAAAATTACTGCTAGACATTCTACGGGTCCTGACAAATGTGTAATTTGTATATGGCACAATCAAAAACACAGTGAATATTGATATATATTTTAAAAATGTATTACAGTAAAAGACACGTTGTCATTAATCTCCCTCAAATTACTCCCCTTTGCTTTGAAAAATGTGTCACTTCATTCTTGCCACCCCCTCAGAGAAGTTCTTAAAGTCCTCTTTCGTGAGCAGCTGAGATGTCCTGAATCAATCTGAAACATCTACCTTTTGTGATCATCTTGACTTTGGAGAAGACCCGGAAGTCACACGGTTCCAGATCTAGTGAATAAGCTGTCTGAGGTCAGGTTGCAGTTTTTTGCAAGCTCACCTTTCACTGGATGGCTTTTAGCAGCAGCATTCAGTGTATTTTTTATCGGATCTTATACAGACACTCAGGAAAGAGAACTTCCAGCACTGCTTCAGAAAGTGGCAAGAATGCTAGGATAAGTGAGTTCAAAGCAAGAGGGGTTATTTTAAGGAAAATTAATAGCAACTTATCTTGTACTGTAATAATTTATATTTAAACACTCACCATATATTAATAGTTTTACTGCCCTAAAAATCTCCTGTGCTCCATATAGTCATCCTTCCTTCCCTAAGCAACTGCTGATTACTAATCTTCTTACTTTCTCTACAATCTGCCTTTCCCAGAATGTCATATAGTTAGAGTTATACAGTAGGTACTCTTTTCAGACTGGCTTATTTCGCTTAGCTGTATGCATTCAAGGTTCTTCCTTACGTTTTCATAGATTTACAGCTAATTTATTTTTAGTGTTCAAAATAGTTCTTTGTCTGCATGTGCCACGGTTTATCCATTTGCCTACTGAAAGATACCTTGGTTGCTTCCAAGTTTTGGCAACTATGTATAATGCTCCTGTAAATGCTCTTGTGCAGTTTATTTTGTGTGGACCTGAGTTTTCCACTCGGTTGTGTAAATAAATACTAAGGAGAAGGATAGCTAGATCCTAGGGTAAGATTATTTTTAATTTTGTTCGAAATTGCTAACCTGCTTTCCAAGGTGACCCCCATACCATTCGCATTCCTACTGGAGACACCGGTGTCCCTAAGTTACTGAGCAGATGTAATGGGGAGAACACAGGGAACACTGTGGTGGACAGAGGAGACACAGCCCTACCTTTCCAAACCTGCACTCTCGTGGAGACCGTGCCTAATATTATGGAGAAGGCTGTGGCCAAATGGGTGGACTATTGGAGGATGCTGTGTGAGTCCCCACAGGGACTGCAAGCATCACATTCTTTGTTTCACAATTGCCTTTTGATATTAAGGGGTCACTCATAGTCTTTTCAAACTAAAATTAACTTTCGGGACCAACTGTCGCAATTGGTCAACATTTTCAACCACTGAAATCCTCCCTCAGATGAAGTCTTATGTAAAATCCCAATGGGTCAATCAAATATAAGCTTGGTATATCCATCTCCTATGGCTGTGGTAGCAATTACCACAAATATTTGGGCTGATGACAGTACCAATGCTTGGTGTAGAGTCAGAAATTCTAAAATCAAGATGGTGGCAGGGCTGCACTCCTTCAGGAGGCTCTGGCAGAGCTTCTACCTCCTCATCTTTTCAAGCTTCTTCGCCACTTGCATTCCCTGGCTTGTGGCCACTTCTTCCATCTTCAAGGCCAGTGGCACAGCATGTTCTTCTCCCTCTCTCTCTCTCTCTCTCTCTCTCTCTCTCTCTCTCTTCAATCACATTTCCTTCTCTTACTCTAACTCTCCTGCCTCCATCTTATTAAAAGATCTGTGGTTATGCTAAATGTATCTGGTAATCCAGGCTAATCTCCTATCTCTAATTTCTTCACTTGGTCACATTGGCACAGTCTTCTTTGCCGTGGAAGATCACATACTCACAGGTGCCAGGAATCTCTGGGGATCTGTTCATCAGCCGAAAACATTGGCAATCGTTCTGGTTGGAACATAGCTGCAAGGTAGGAAGGCACCATATAGAGAAACCATCCCCAGTGCTTCCCAGACCATACTGGTGAAATGACCAATCGAGGCCTTCCTTAGATCACAGAGGAAGAGATGAGGACCCCAAGCTAAAAGGAATTTCTTTCACAACCAGTAATAAGTTAATGGAAGATCCAGGCCTAGGCTTAACTCTTGGCTTTTTTCCCCAGCCCTCTCCTCCCCTTTAAAAGATCTTCCTGGAACAACACCAACAAAAAGAAAAAGAAGCATACTTTTGATGTAGTACAAAGTGATGATTAAAACTGCTATGTAGGTTTTTGGTTAAAATTGTCAAAATGAAGATAAAGATGAGAAGTCCTTAGCTCTCAAAGCTGACATCCTGTTACTCTGGAAAACATCTTAGTGGACAAAATCCCTGTTGCTCAACAGCTAGCCGCTCATCATCAAGCAGAAGGCTGAGCTGTACTGATCAGAACTCAAGACCCCTGGCAGAGTCCTCAGAAACCAGAAGGCTCATCTATGGTCCAGCTGTTTGGTAGAAATCAGCCCCAAAATCTTGTCCTCACATTCTCGGCCTAGTGAGTAACTCATCTCCTCCCACAAACTCCCCTCTTATTTCATAGTGTTGACCACTTTTTTCCTTAGTATCAAATATGAGCCACAAGTTAAAGACTTTGCAAAAGACTACGCTCTCTGACATTTGGTAGATCTGGTGTTTATTAAAATGGGAGATTTAAACTGACTATGATTTGTTCCTAATGTAGGGCAGTGACAGAAAATCCTGGAGAGAGGGAGGGAGGGAGGGAAAGAGAGAGAGAAAAAAGAAATGTATTTGTATGATATTGTATAATATCCAGGAGCCAGACACATTTAGAGGAATAAACATTTTTAAAAACCAGGTTGCCATAAGTTAGAGTGAAAGAAAATAAAAGCATATTTGAGATCAAGCATTTTCTACAATAAATAGGGGCACCGGCCAAAGTGGAGCATAGGGGTCCCACCATACTGATACCACCTCCTCCTTGGGCACATTTCTGAAGGTGCCCGATTGCCAAAATGTCATTGCAGAGCCAATAAAGAGATCACTTGGGCCATACTGGTGACCATGCTGGTAAGAATCACCTGGGCTTCTCAAAGGTATTAAAAATCATACTTCCTGAATGCCTAGTATGTGCCAGGCACCTTAAGTACTTTAGAAAAACCTTCTAATCTCCTCAACAGCATGTGTGTTTGGCACCATTTTACAGTTAAACTTACTCTGCAGACCGAAGCAATCACACCGCAGTAACATCAATTACCTAAGGCCCCTAAGGCAAATGGACTGGGTGGGATTTTAACACAGGTCTGCCTGTCTCCAGGGTCCCATGTCTTGAGGTTTACTCTGCCTCAGCCCCCAGGCTATGGCTAAGTGTCAGGGAGTAAAACAGGAATATGGACCTCAGCTCTTCTCACTGGAAGAAGAGTCTGGCTCAGGTAGAGAATAGTTTAACTTACTTATTCTTCTTGTGACTCAAGTTGTACACCATGAGAACCTCAAGGGAATCCAAACGTACACTGAGAAGCTCTGTCCTCATGCTGCTTACATCTGCTGGAGTGAGGATGGACAGATAGTCAATGAACGAACATAAATATTAAGTCCCTGGTGCTAGTGAGCATTTGGCAGGACACAAGCCAGCTGCCATGGCTGACACCATCCCACAAGCAAGACATCATCTTGCAAGGCAGTGAGCATCATGTCTTTGGAAATACTTAATAAAACGAAAGGGACCTCTGATGAGCCTGTCACCAAGAGAAGCTACCAAAGTTTGAAGTAGCCATCCATCAACTTGATTCCTTATGATGTTCTTTCCAACCGCAGGCAGCATGCAACATTTCTTGAAAATATATAGCAGGGGTTCTGGAAGCGAGGATTTGAATGACTGATTGGTATTCACGAAAGCTGGGCCCTTGCCAGAAAAGCATCAAGCTGTGTACTATGGATACTGTTGAAAGAGAAACAGTAGAAGAGAAAGTACTCAAGTCATGGGAGGGAGTATGAAGGACACCGAAGTTATGGCAGGGAAGGTGGAAATCTCCAGGTTCAGGCCCAGTTCAGGCCCAGCTGAGATGGTTATCATGGACTAATCACTCCGCTCCATAGAGCTGGCCCAACGAGAGCCCAGGAAACTGATGCTTTTGCTCCCACTGATGCCCCATCAGAGCAGATGAGGAGGAGAAATGTCCCATCTGGGCTGGAAACAGCACAGCACTTACTGAGCACTTCATCTTAACGGGGGGACTGTTTTGCTTTTGTCACACTACTTAATTTGTCCCAAATGTTTAAACCTCCCATTCTCTTGAAAGATCAGCCATCTACAGATTCAGTGTTGAAACAGCTAGGCCAGGAGAGAGCTAACCCAAACACCAACTGTCTGTGAGTGCAGTCAGAGAGTTCACATTCATAAGAGATGAATGGCTGTGCTTGCAGTGGAGAGGAAAATAAGCAAGCTGGGTCCAGAACAGCAGCCTGCTGTGCAGGTGAGGTGTCCGAAGTGCCCAGAGAGAGTTTGCAAACCGCTTAGAAGGAAGGGATGCTTTGGGAGCCAGTGCCCAGGCCCGGCATACTTTGATTTTCTTTCAGTCTGGTTTAAATGCATCCTCTGAAGTCTCTGTAGTTACATTCTACAGCACATAAGGTATCAGCAGTTACTCGGGACAGGATAAAATAGTATCTGGGACTCAGCTCAGACAATTTCTGTGGCCTCTCCCAGTATTAATGACTTCAGTTTATGGCCTCTGACCCACGGTTACAAGCAGTCAGATTTTGAAAACTCATTTGTATGAAAAGGAAGAAATGTAGAAGTGTGTGTGTGTGTGTGTGTGTGTGTGTGTGTGTGTGTTTTCTAAGGTCTGGTAATTCTCCAAGATTTATTACCTTCCCCATACACACACTTTGTGCACACACACAATAGAGCCAAAATTTTTGCTACTCTTTCAATATGCATTTCTTCCACATCATCCTTATAGCATTGGGTAAGGTAGGGACTCTACATTTTATAACTAAGCAAACTGAGGTGTTGTGCAGGTTGAACGCATTGTCACATTTCACCGCCATGGTGGGTAAGTGGTAGAGCCAGGATTTGAACCCATTCCTCAACAGCAGCAGCTCTCAGTCCAGGCCAGCATTTCCCCTAGGGACACTGGAAATGCTCTGAGAGCTGAGCCTGCGCGTCAGGAATGGGGCCAGGGCCTGTAGGCATCTAAGGGAGGGAGCTGAGGGACAGCAGTCTACACTCTTTCATGCTCAGCACAAGCCCTCATGGCAGAGAATCTTCGGGCCCTAAACTGCAGCAGTGCTGAACCCCTGGTTGGAGCCTGTAGTGTTAACTACGTCCCTTCTTCCTGGCTTTTCTGTTTTCATTTCAACCCTTTGCTTTAAGCACAAAAGCCTCCAGGATTTTTCTCAAGCCCATGGTACTATGTGATTGCATAAAGTTACAACGAAACTGCCTGCCACCAGATGAGAAACAGGTGACACTGGAGTGTCATGACACCCTGACATGAATCTCTCCCTCATATGTATTTAAAACTGCAAGATGTCTTGTTTCTCAGGAGAGCAGGCTATGTCCTTATTCATTCTGTCTCTGTCTCCTCTGTCTCTTTGTCTCTCTGTCTCTCTGTCTCTCTCTCTCTCTCTCTCTCTCTCTCTCTCTCTCTCTCCCTCTCTCTCTCTCTCTCTCCCTCTCTCATGCTGAGGATTGAACCCAAGGCCTTTGCTGCATCTCCAGCCCCACCCCACCCTTTCTGAGACAAGGTCTCACTAAGTCACTGAGTTGCCCACACTGGGCTCAAATTTGTAATCCTCCTGCCTCAGCCTCCCCTTAGTTTACAGGAGTGTGCCACTATGTCTGGCTCATTTTCTCCTATTCTGTCAGGTACTATGTGATGTGAGAAGTTCCCCATTTATTTCACAGCTGAGGCTTCAATTTGTCCAAGATTAATCAGCTAGCAAGTCCCAGAACTGAAATTAGACAAGATCCCTGATTGCAAGTCCCACATACTTCCCGATAACAGAGCTACTCAGACTTCAGCAAAAATTTATACCAACTGTGCGGCTTGTGTTTAAAAGCTCTAGTCTCAGCCGAAAATCCATTTCAGGTCTAAAGCAGCTGCTGTTGCTGCTTCCTCCTCCTCTCCTCCTCCTCCTCCTCTCCTCCTCCTCCTCCTCCTTTTTCTTTGAGACAAGGTCTTGCCATGTAGTTCAGGCTGGCCTTGAACTCACTATGTAGCCCAGGGTGGCCTCAAATTTATGGTGATCCTCCTGCCTCATCCTCCTGAGTGCTGGGATTCCAGGTGTGCACTACCATGCCTGGCCAGAATCAGCATTTTCAACAAGCTCCTCCCTGGGGTTGTGACACAGTTGTCTTACAGACTGCATTTGGAGGAAGACTGTACTACATAATGTTGGACATGAGGTGCATTTAATGGCAAAAATATTGTTGGTTTAATAGTAAGAATTCACACATGGAAAGACAGGAGATAAGTTTTAGGGACTCTAAGTGGAATGAAAAAAAGCAGTGAGTTGAGCAGCACTGAACCCAAGTTCTAACCGGGCCATGCGGCTCCAAGCCTGGTGACCTTTAGAGTTCTCCTTGGCCTTTGTCAACCTTTATCCTTCATCACCCACTATGTATGAGATGTGATCAACATCCAAATGTTTAAATTTCTAAAATTTATTACAGGAAAGACACATTGTCATGAATCGACTCAAAATGACCCTGCCCCATCACACTTGACATCCCGCTGTTCTTGACACTTTCTGAGGCAGTTCTGGAAGTCCTGCCTTTTGAGTGTCGTTGCCAAATGCATCAAAAATACAGTGAATGCTGCTGTCAGGTGCCATCCAGTGGAAAGTCGGGTTCATGCAAACATTACCTGTGTCCTCATCTACCTCGTTCACCAGATATGACACTCTCTGACTTCCGGCTCTTCCCCAAATCAAAATGGTGATGTAAGGTAACTATTTGGAATTGATTCAGGACATGAAGGCAGCCACGTGGCACAATTACAGAAGAGAACACCCAAAATGGCCTCAGAAAGTGGTAAGAGTGATCAACAACTGTGTTCAAAGCGAGGAGGAGTATTCTGAGAGCAAGTCACGGCCCCTGGTCTTTTCAGTAGTACATTTCTTAAAAATTTACATATTCATCACATTTCTCCATCGTTAGCTTGAAAGTAGAATGGAAATCCCCTGCTTTGTAGAATGGTATCGGCCTTAGGGGCTCAGGCATGGATAAGTTTAACAAGTTAGGAAAAGGATGCAGGCCACACCGTAAACGCTTCCTCTCGATGCTATTTCCGCTTCCTCTCTGAGCCAGTCCACCCGCTCCGTGGAAGAGCTCACCAGCACAGCAGCACTCCTCCCACAGCAGAGTGAAGCCGCCCTGTTCAAATCCAGCCCTTTGCCAAGATGAAACCTCAACCCCCCACGCATTCCCCCATCACTGAACCAGAATAAGCAGCATCACAGAAGCATCTGAAATATCTTTAAATTGATAAGTGAGCCTGGAGCAAAAGCCTGTCTTCCCAGCTTGGATGAGAACCCCCCAGCAGCTGCCGCATTTCTTCCTTCCTTTAATGTGATTGAACCCTGAGCAGCGACGCCCATGAACGAACTGAGTCTGGCGTCAAACGGTAGTCAGTGGTCACAATTAAGTTTGCCTTTGATACTGCACAATTATTTCTTGCTGAAAAGTGTACCGAGGTCAAATGCATTCATTTCCATCCACAAAAGAGGACCCTCCAATTCTCAGCATACATTTGCTCTGATAAACAGATGTGTTCTCTGCTATACCACTCTCGCTGTGATGTTTTTGTCTTGAAGACTGATGACTATGGACTGACTCGCCTGAAACCATTAGCTAAATTAAAATTCTCCTCCTTTAAGTTGTGAGTGTTGGGAATTGTGTCCTGGCAATGGGAAGCCTGACTAATACACTAGGAAATACTCCTTAGGACTAATGAGGTCATAAAAAACAAGACTGAGAAACCGTGGCAGAGCCAAGGAGGCTAGGGAGACAGGACAAGCCCATGTAATGTGGTGCCCTGAACTGGACCCTTCAATATCTAGAGGACGTTAATAGGAAAGCACCTAAGACACAAGACTGAAATCTGAATAACAGTAATGTACCAATGCCAGTTTCTTTATTTTGATGAACCTACCATAGTAGGTATTTTAGCTTATGGGAACTCATGGGCACACTAAATGTTATCAGCATGGGGTAAATGTGTGGAGAATAAGGGAATTCTACAACTTTTCTGTAAATTTAAAACTATGTCAAACAAAACATTTATTTTAAAAAGAATAAATCACCAGGAAAGTTCTTACAAAAGCTCAGCACCCTTGGTCCTCATCCCAAATACTGTGATTTGATAAGTCTACTTTTATTCCTCATGTTGGAAGCAATGAAACCAGACACTGGCTGCTGAAGCCCCTCTTCAGCTTCCTTCCCCTCCATCACACAAAAATCCACAGGTTCCCAGGGTAGGAAGTATGAGAGCTCCATTCAAACCTTAAATATAAACCAGAAAAGCAATGGTAGTTGGAAGTCGGAAGCACTATTGGGTAAGTCTTCAGAGAGTCATTTTCCCATCCCTTTGTGACCCCAAAATTCAAAATGCCAGGGAAAGAATGGCTCATGTTACCTGCCTACCACTCAAGGAAGGGACAAATCTTCTTCCATGCCTGTCCTACAGAGGCTGAATGCAAATCAGAGAAATTCCCCACAGAAAATGAGGACACTGTTTCTGGAAGGTGCAGGAATAAATGCCGGACAGCAACAAGATCCTGAGTCCCAACAGAAGCCTCCCCAACCCCAGGGAAACTGTGCCAGGGGACCCCAGAACCCTCCCGAGTACCACTGGTCCAGTGAGGTGGAGAGACCACAGTCATGATACAAAGCAGACGTCGTGTGTCTTGTAAAGAAAACAGAAAAATGTTCACAGGAGCCCAGAGAGGGAGAGACTAATTTTTGACCACAAAGATGAAGGCAGACACTGTGGAAAAAGTGGTAGTGAGCTCGTCCTGGAATAGGGATAGGATTTCAGAGGGTGGAGAGCAGCAATCAGAGGAGCCCTGTGTTCATATTTTCCCTTTGGAAAAAAGAATCAGAGCAGAGAAGAGGAACTGTGAGGTCCCTGGGGGGCTGCAGCAGGAGACAGGAGCAAGGAGCAGCCCAGGGAGGGACAGGAGAGCCAGGCTAGCACCTTGTAGGGTGCGGGTAGGCTGAGAGACCTGCTGTATAGGGTCTTCCTGAGCTCCCCATCTGCCGCAGAGAGAGATGACAAGCTCCCTGCTCAGGCGTGAAAGGAGAAGAGGCTGGATGCAAAGGGGAGAGGAAAGACAATGGCAGATTGGGTCTGGTGACACTTCGCGAAACGTACTTGTTCTGTGGAGTGACAGATGGTGAGAGGCATGGACGAGCAGAGCTGGCCGGAAGTAGGAAGGGAGTGACTGAGAGGTAGGGAAACTATGCAGCTGATGTCCACTCAGGGAACCAGGGATGAAAGTGCCTGCCCGTACCAAGGAAGGACTCTCATCATCTTCGTACTCTGGGGACAGTCATCACCAGTGCGCGAGGCCAGAACACCTGCCAAACCAAAGAGCCCAGGTCCTTGTGGGGAAGACAGTGTGGTTTTCCAGACTGAAGAGCAAAGCAAGTGTAGGATTCAGAGTCTGAGCAGGGAGGGCTTCGGCACATGGCCACACCTGCTGTTGGGGAGAGGATGAGCTGTGAAGAGTGCCCTGCAGCTCCCTTTGTGTGGTTGCTATTTCTGGTGGCTAGGCAGGCGTGTCGCAGCAGTGAGAACCAGGGAGGGCAGCCTCGGACAGCAGACTATGGAATCAGGAAGACGCAACCTTGCTGTGTGACCCTGTGCCAGTTAACTAAATCGCGCCGAACCTCTGAGGCTGCATTTACAGAAAAGATATATTAATATTTTGGTGAAAATTTGCGCTCAGGATGAGGAATAACACATATAAAGTGCGGACATGTATCTGCACACAAGTGGTCACACAAATGGTAAAAAGGTAGGACTTCGGTTGCCTTTCCTGGGCATCAAGTCACAGAACTACTCTTTTTCTTTTTCTCCAGATGATTTGACCAGATAGAATGGATGGAGATGATTCTAGCAACAATGTGACCCCACAGAAGCCGAGTAGTGTACTGCTCCCTACTTTCTCAATCCCATTAAAAAGCAAGCGAACCAACAAACCTGAGTTCTGTCTTCACTGAGCTCTAATGGTCTAATTCTCCCTTCAGTGCTCTGAGCTAGCTCACAGACACCTAGTAAATTGCTATTTGCTAATGACCCAAGAAGTTGCAGTGGTTTGCATCTACAAAACCATGATTGACTTAATTATTTTTTCCTACTCTGTTTTTTTAATTAATTTTATTGGTACATTTTGAATATACAATATGATGACATTCATCATTGGGAATTTGTACCTTTACGTGATATGTCTTGGTTCTTGTTTTTTTCCCCATTCTCCTGCCCTCCCTGCAACCCCTGGACCCCTCCCTACTTAAAAGCCTTTGTTTCCATTTTTCCCCTTTTCTCATATTTACTCTATTCCCTTCGGATTTAATTATTATTAACATTGCTAGTAGTGCTTGTATCCCTAGCATCAATTATGAATTGTACATTATAGCAGTAGTAGTAGTTCGTAATGCAGTTAACAACTTAGCACCAGGAAAATTCTCAGTGGACCCTGGGCTTGGGGCTGATGGGAGGGACTGGGGCTGTGTGAGTATTAACAGATCCCAGACCCTCCCCTTCCCCAGAAACCCTTGCAGTTGAGGAAATGTCATGTGCTTTGTGTGACACGCAAGACACAGTACCAAGATCCTGGCCTCACAAAAAAGGGCAAAGCCTGTTTCCCTGTGTGCCACTGCAAAGGAAGCCTTGAAAATCTTGGACGTGGCTGCCCACACAGAACAGCAGGGCTCAGGGGAAAATAACTGGGAATTGAAACCCCAGAGATGAAGGGTGCTCAGTCTGGATGAGGCCCTGGAAATCAATTAAACATCCCGTGTTTCTGCAGCCCGAGGAGCCGCACGTCTCCACATCCCATGCCAAAATCTGATTACAGTGCAACCAACTGCTGTGCAGACTTCCCCGGAGGTAGTTATTTTACAGAAGAATAAACACAAAGACATGTGGATTATTTCATGGCCTCCTATTTATTCTTAGACAATGTTGCTTTCCAGCCCACCTGGCTGGGCACCATCTCCAGCCACTGAGAGTGGACATCATCCACTTTACAGAAGAAAACACTGAGCTCCGGAGAGAGGAGACCTCAGTATTGCAGAACCAGGCAAACAGTAAGCAAACAGGAGGGCCGGCCCTGGAACTGGGCCTCCTCATCCAACTCCATGAAAGAGGAAAGAGAGTAAAGCAGAAAGACAGATGGTAATGGCTTTTGTTTTCTTTTGTTTTCAATCTAGTGTAATCCCCACTCCCCACCCGCTAGATATATTTTGGGCTTTTGATATGCAAGAGTAAGAAAATTCATTCTGAGTGTTCTTTGACTCCAAAGAGTGGCTCTCTCTGTTCAGATCCTCCTTGCACAGGAAGATTAGATTGGGGTAGATCTAGTTCAGTGCAAGTGACGACCACCTTCTATTGGTTTGCTGGCCAAGTTGGACAGCCAACTTGAAGCACCTGTTGCTTACACAACAAAAGTGGGGCACATCTGTAATGCAGCTACTTTACTTGGGAGCTAAAGGTGGGAGGATTGCAAGTTTGTGGTCAGCCTGGACAACTTAGCAAGACCCTATCCCAAAATTTTTTAAAAAATGAAAAAAAAGAAAAAGAAAAAGGGCCGGGGATGTAACTCACTGGGTGGGTACACTTTGGTTCAATTTTCAGTACTAGGAAAAAATATCTTGGCGTGAGCTTTGGTAATAGGAATCTGACTCATCAAAAATAATTCTAAATTAGTTCGAGATCAAATGGGAGACCCCAGGTGACGGTGCCTTGTACGTGCCACGTGGATGTTCGTCACATAGGTTCCTTCTGCAGCCACAGTTCCATTAAAACCACAACCACGGTTTAGTTATTAAATACTGCAGATAACCCTTAGCAGCATATTGATGCTTTGTGCTTTATTCTGTCTTCTAAATAACTTTGATTATTCACATATATCCATTTGCTCTTAATTTTTTCATTTACTATTTTTAAGAACATCGTTATGTTATTATGAGTTCTCCTCAAGTCTCATTCAGGAGAATACATCATTTTTATCAACAGCCACTTACCCATCACTTTGCTGTGGTTAATTCAGATTATCTCCTCCTTTTGTCAATTAAGAATAGTTTATTGTAGTATGGTTTCAAATTGGGAATTGTTATACCCGGTGCCATGTGTCTGTTGCCTAAAATGGCTTTTGCTATTCTAGGTCTCTTAT
Source organism: Fukomys damarensis (assembly GCF_012274545.1). Taxonomy (NCBI): domain Eukaryota; kingdom Metazoa; phylum Chordata; class Mammalia; order Rodentia; family Bathyergidae; genus Fukomys; species Fukomys damarensis. The sequence continues at coordinate 40,357,712 of NW_022900944.1, forward strand.
GGTTCCAAATGAATTTTTGGATTTTTTTTTCTAGTTCTGTGAAATATAGTGTTGGAATTTCAATTGGCATTGCATTGAATGTATATAGCAGTTTTGGTAGTATGGCCATTTTCACTATGTTGATTCTTCCTACCCAGGAGCAGGGGATATCTTTCCATTTTTTTATATCCTCTTCAATTTCTTTTTTCAGAGTGCTGTAGTTTTCAGTGTAGAGATCTTTTGTTTCTTTTGTTAGATTGATTG